>NW_022589728.1:35414712-35836385 GCF_004348235.1 Phoca vitulina
TGTATATATATATATATATATATATATATATATATATATATATAAGTTGTTCTCTCTTTAAAATTTTGGGATACAGTTTCTTCTAACAGACTAGAATATACCCTAAATCTCTAGTGTATGGCTTTGTTCTAGTCTCCTGTCTGATCACATTCTCTCCCCCCTTTTTTTTTTTTAAATTCTCTTCTTTTTTTCAACCAACTTCTTATCAATTCCTTTTATAAAATCTTTTATAATTTTCAGCTTTACAGTCATATTTCATCCCTTCATTGTACTTACCCTTATTTTTGTACTTGTATAAGTTTTTCTTTCTTTAAAATTTTGGGAGACACTTTCTTCTAACAGACCAAAATATGCCCAAAATCTATGTGTGGCACTGATCTATGCACCAGCCTGATCATATTTGATCATATTCTGTTTTTTTGTTTGTTTGTTTTTATCTTTTTTTCTTTTTTCTTTCTTTTCCTTTCTTTTCCCCTGGTTTCAGGTCTCTTCTGATTTGTTTAGTGTATATTTTTCTGGGGTTGTTGTTACCCTGTTAGCATTTTGTTCTCTCATTTATCTGTTCTCCTCTGGACAAAATGACAAGATGGAAAAAATCACCCCCAAAAAAAGAACAAGAGGCAGTACTGACTGCCAGGGACCTAATCAATATGGACATTAGTAAGATGTTGGACTAGAGTTCAGAATGACGATTTTAAAGATACTAGCTGGGCTTGAAAAAAGCATGGAAGATATTAGAGAAACCCTTTCTGGAGAAATAAAAGAACTAAAATCTACCCAAGTCAAAATCTTGATTAATGAGGTGCAATAAAAAATGGAGGCTCTAACTGCTAGGATAAATGAGGCAGAAGAGAGAATTAGTGATACAGAAGACCAAATGATGGAAAATAAAGAAGCTGAAAAAAAAGAGATAAACAACTACTGGATCACGAGGGCAGAATTCGAGAGATAAGTGATACCATAAGATGAAACAATATTAGAATAATTGGGATTCCAGAAGAAGAAAGAGAGAGAGGGGTAGAAGTATATTGGAGCAAATTATAGCAGAGAACTTCCCTAATCTGGGGAAGGAAACAGGCATCAAAATCCAGGAGGCACAGAGAAACCCCCTCAAAATCAATAAAAATAGGTCAACACCCCGACATCTAATAGTAAAACTTACGAGTCTCAGAGACAAAGAGAAAATCCTGAAAGCAGCTCGGGACAAGAGGTCTGTAACCTACAATGGTAGAAACATTAGCTTGACAACAGACCTATCCACAGAGACCTGGCAGGCCAGAAAGGACTGGCATGATATATTCAGAGCACTAAATGAGAAAAATATGCAGCCAAGAATACTATATCCAGCTAGGCTGTCACTGAAAATAGAAGGAGAGCTAAAAAACTTCCAGGACAAACAAAAACTAAAGGAATTTGCAAACACGAAACCAGCCCTACAAGAAATATTGAAGGGGGTCCTCTAAGCAAAGAGAGAGCCTAAAAGCAACACAGACCAGAAAGGAACACAGACAATATACAGTAACAGTCACCTTACAGGCAATACAATGGCACTAAATTCATATCTTTCAAAAGTTACCCTGAATGCAAATGGGCTACATGCCCCAATAAAAGACACTGGGTATCAGATTGGATAAAAAAAAAGACCCATTGATATGCTGTCTTCAAGAGACTCATTTTAGACCCCAAAACACCCCCAGATTGAAAGTGAGGGGGTGGAAAACGATTTACCATGCCAAAGGACACCAAAAGAAAGCTGGGGTGGCAATCCTTATATCAGACAAATTAGATTTTAAACCAAAGAATATAATAAGAGATGAGGAAGGACACTATATAATACTTAAAGGGTCTATCCAACAAGAAGATCTAACAATTGTAAATATCTATGCCCCTAACATGGGAGCAGCCAATTATATAAGGCAATTAATAACAAAAGCAAAGAAACACATTGACAACAATGCAATAATAGTGAGGGACTTTAACAACCCCCTCACTGAAATGAACAGATCATCTAAGCAAAAGATCAACAGGGAAATAAAGACTTTAAATGACACACTGGACCAAATAGACTTCACAGATATATTCAGAACATTCCATCCCAAAGCAACAGAATACACATTCTTCACTAGTGCCCACGGAAATTCTCCAGAATAGATAACATCCTAGGTCACAAAGCAGGTCTCAACCAGTACCAAAAGACTGGGATCATTCCCTGCATATTTTCAGACCATAATGCTTTGAAACTAGAACTCAATCACAAGAGGAAAGTCAGAAAGAACTCAAATACATGGAAGCTAAAGAGCATCCTACTGAAGAATGAATGGGTCAACCAGGAAATTAAAGAAGGATTAAAAAAATTCATGGAAACCAATGAAAATGAAAACACAACTGTTCAAAATCTGTGGGATGCAGCAAAGGCAGTCCTAAGAGGAAAGTATATAGCAATACAAGCCTTTCTCAAGAAATAAAAAAGGTCTCAAGTACACAACCTAAACCTACACCTAAAGGAGCTGGAGAAAGAACAGCAAATAAAGCCTAAACCCAGCAGGAGAAGAGAAATAATAAAGATCAGAGCAGAAATCAATGAAATAGAAACCAAAAGAACAGTAGAACAGATCAACGAAACTAGGAGCTGGTTCTTTGAAAGAATTAACAAGATTGATAAACCCCTGGCCAGACTTATCAAAAAGAAAAGAGAAATGACCCAAATCAACAAAATCATGAATGAAAGAGGAGAGATCACAACCAACACCAAAGAAATACAAACAATTATAAGAACATATTATGAGCAACTACATGCCAGCAAATTAGATAATCTGGAAGAAATGGATGCATTCCTAGAGATGTATCAACTACCAAAACTGAACCAGGAAGAAATAGAAAACCTGAACAGACCTATAACCACTAAGGAAATTGAAGCAGTCATCAAAATTCTCCCAAGAAACAAAAGCCCAGGGCCAGATGGCTTCCCAGGGGAATTCTACCAAACACTTAAAGAAGAATTAATACCTATTCTTCTGAAACTGTTCCAAAAAATAGAAATAGAAGGAAAACTTCCAAACTCGTTTTATGAGGCCACCATTACCTTGATCCCAAAACCAGATGAAGACCCCATCAAAAAGGAGAATTACAGACCAATATCCTTGATGAACATGGATGCAAAAATTCTCACCAAAATACTAGCCAGTGGGATCCAACAGTACATTAAAAGGATTATTCACCACGACCAAGTTGGATTTATCCCTGCGCTGCAAGGTTGGTTCAACATCCGCAAATCAATCAACGTGATACAATACATTAATAAAAGAAAGAACAAGAACCATATGATCCTCTCAATAGATGCAGAAAAAGCATTTGACAAAGTACAGCATCCTTTCTTGATCAAAACTCTTCAGAGTATAGGGATAGAGGGTACATACCTCAATATCATAAAAGCCATCTATGAAAAACCCACAGTGAATATCATTCTTAATGGGGAAAACCTGAGAGCTCCTAAAGGAGAACACAGGCAGCAACCTCTTCGACCTCAGCCACGGCAACTTTTTCCTAGAAACATCGCCAAAGGCAAGGGAAGCAAGGGCAAAAATGAACTATTGGGACTTCATCAAGATAAAAAGCTTTTGCACAGCAAAAGAAACAGTCAACAAAACCAAAAGACAACTGACAGAATGGGAGAAGATATTTGCAAATGACATATCAGATAAAGGGCTAGTATCCAAAATCTATAAAGAACTTATTAAACTCAACACCCAAAGAACAAATGATCCAATCAAGAGATGGGCAGAAGACATGAACAGACATTTTTTCCAAAGAAGACATCCAAATGGCCAAAAGACACATGAAAAAGTGCTCAACATCGCTCAGCATCAGGGAAATCCAAATCAAAACCTCAATGAGATACCACCTCACACCAGTCAGAATGGCTAAAATTAACAAGTCAGGAAATGACAGATGTTGGCGGGGATGCGGAGAAAGGGGAACCCTCCAGCACTGTTGGTGGGAATGCAAGGTGGTGCAGCCACTCTGGAAAACAGTATGGAGGTTCCTCAAAAAGTTGAAAATAGAGCTATGACCCAGCAATTGCACTACTGGGTATTTACCCCAAAGATACAAATGTAGGGATCCTAAGTGGTACGTGCACCCCGATGTTTATAGCAGCAATGTCCACAATAGCCAAACTATGGAAAGAGCCAAGATGTCCATCAAGAGATGAATGGATAAAGAAGATGTGGTATATATATTCAATGGAATATTATGAAGCCATCAAAAGGAATCAAATCTTGCCATTTGCAATGACGTGGATGGAACTGGAGTGTATTATGCTGAGCGAAATAAGTCAATCAGAGAAAGACATGTATCATATGATCTCACTGATATGAGGAATTCTTAATCTCAGGAAACAAACTGAGGGTTGCTGGAGTGGTGGGGTGTGGGAGGGATGGGGTGGCTGGGTGATAGACATTGGGGAGGGTATGTGCTATGGTGAGCGCTGTGAATTGTGTAAGACTGTTGAATCACAGACCTGTACCTCTGAAACAAATAATACATTATATGTTAAAAAAAAAGAAGAAGATAGTAGGAAGGGAAAAATGAAGGGGGGCAAATTGGAGGGGGAGATGAACCATGAGAGACTATGGACTCTGAGAAACAAACTGAGGGTTCTAGAGGGGGGTAGGGTGGGGGGATGGGTTAGCCTGGTGATGGGTATTGAGGAGGGCACGTACTGAATGGAGCACTGGGTGTTATACACAAACAATGAATCATGGAACACTACATCAAAAACTAATGATGTAATGTATGGTTATTAACATAACATAATAAAATAAAAAAAAAAAACCTTGGAAGAAAACAAAACAAAAATAAATTCAATGTATCTTTTTGTGTCTCCTTTTTCATGCATATTATTTTGCCATTGGGGAATAGTAACCAATCCAGGAAATAAAGCATTTATCAACCATCATTCACACGAAGCTAACAGCAGATGAGATGATGGTAATTGGAAAATTATAATTAGAAAAGGTACTTCCCACAGGTAAGGGAAGTAAGAGGTGGCAATGATACTAGGCTGCTGAGCATTTGTACCAAAACACTCTCATGGATACACCTATTCTGCAGAAGAGTGAAAACTCACTATTTTCACTAAATTTAGATGGTAATATTAAACCTAATTCTCTCCTATGCCTCAGTCATGTTCTGCCACAGACACAAGCAAGCACTATCACTCTCAACATACTGCTTTAATTACATACTAATGTGTTACACTAGTGCCTTAAAGTAACATCCTCCACAGGCATCTTAATGTTAAAATTACTGCCTTCACTGTTAATTGTCTAATCTGCCCCGTTATGTCTGTCCTTTCACATCTCCTCTGTGTGCGTGCATGTTTATGCTACATTATCATTCAACTTGCCCATATAATACTTTGGACAGCTTCATTTTCTATCATTTACATTAATGTACATCTTCTTTCCCCAAACTGGTATCCTCTCTTTCCTTATATTCTCTCCGTTTAACACTCAAATATGTTACTAGAGATGAAAAACTGTTGAAGTATTTTGTTAATGGGAAGATTCTGAGTTATCTTGATGCTAGTTATCACATAATTCATACTTCCTAATGGCATTTTTAAAAATATTTTATTGATTTATTTGAGAGAGAGAGCATGAGCAGGGGGAGAGGCAGAGGGAGAGGGAGAAGGAGACTCCCTGCTGAGCAGGGAGCCTGACTCAGGCTCATCCCAGGACCCCAGAATCGTGACCTGAGCCAAAGGCAGACACTTAGCTGACTGAGCCACCCAGGCGCCCCCCCCGACCCCATGGCATTTTAAGAAGAAAATTAGTTGAAGGTAGTTGTTATGATCATATCTATTTTATATAAAGGAAACTAAGCACTGAGGGGGTAAAATGTGCTATAGCAATCTCAGTTGCAAAAATACATATAAAAATGTAGGCTACTAGCAAATGGCTTCAGCCTAATACTGGTTCACTTCATATGTTATTAAGGATTAAGACTAGCTACACTTATTAGAGAATCTTGATAATGATGGGTCAAACAAGTTAGAACGTTTCTTTATCATGTGAGAAGGTGAGCAAGGTGAACAGGGTACCTCACTGGGAGCCAGGCCCCTTCCTATATATGACCTTGTTCTCTTAATCTAAGATGTGTTCTAAATCCATTACCCATCTTCCATCAGTAGGAAGAAATGATGAAGAGGCAAGGAGACTCCACAAGCTTGCACAGGATATTCCTGTTTATATCTTCTTGAGCAGAAATTATAGCAGCTTGGCAGGTTGAGAAATGCAGTCTCCATTCTGAGCTGCTATATGTCCAACCAAAAATCAGATACTAGAAGAGAACAAATACTGGGGGGCAAAGTATGATCTCTACTACAAGCCAATGCATAGTATGCACATACAGGAAAACACATGAATTCTGTGACTAATACCAATAATTGAAATAATTTTCTCTTGCATTTTATTTTTTTTTAAGATTTTATTTTTTACTTGAGAGAGAGAGTGCATGAGCAAGAGAGCACAAGCAGGGGGATCAGAAGAGGGAGAGGTAGCAGACTCCCCACTGAGCGGGGAGCCCAATGTAGGGCTTGATCTCAGGACCCTGAGATCATGACCTGAGCTGAAGGCAGCCACTTAACTAAGCCACCGATGCGCCCCTCTTGTATTTTATTTTAATAAGACAGTTATTGCATGTTATATTAATAAGAGAGCTTAATATTATAATTTCTACAGAGCAATGCTGGAGCTCAAATATTTTTTGGATTTATAAGTCATATGTTATTAAATTTTTTTTTAAATTAAGCTATCTTGATGTGCTAGAAGAAAGGAGCCTATAGTTTCAGTTGTCTTTTGTTGTGTAGCAAACAATCCCAAAATTAAGTAACTTAAAACAACAACTGTTTTATTATCTCTTACAATGTTGTAAGCATCCTGAGCTCACCTGGTCCGTTTTGCTCCCCATGATGTTAACAGAGGCTGCAGTCATCTGGGGACTCAACTGCACTGGTGTGTCAGGATAGTTCACTTACATGGATGGTAATGAGCTCTGACTGTTATCTGGTAGCTCAGCAGGAGTGTCCATCAGAGAGCCTTGATACCCACTAAGTACTGTTCCATGTGCTTTGGGCTCCTCCCAGCATGAAGGCTAGGTTCCAAAAGTCAGGAAAGTAAAGCTGCCAGTCTTCTTAAAGTCTTGGTTCAGAACTCCCAGAATGTCACTTCTGCCACGTTCTTTTGGTTAAAACCAGTCACAAGGCCATCACAGAATCAAGGCTGGGAGATTTGGCGGGAGTGGGGAAGGTTATGCTCAACTTTCTGATGTAAGTAAGCTGCCAAGCTGTAAGTAGAGGTATGTGCATAAAAGGAGGGGAGAGATTGTTTAGAGGTCATCTTCAGAGACTAGGTACTATCTATAAGAGCACAACTAATAGAAATAGCTCAGAAAATCAACAATTTATTGATAAAAATAAAACCTAAAATTCTACACAGGAAATGCTGGTAGATAGATAATACAGTTATTTATTAGGATGTCCTGTTTAGGGTCATCCACACTGCAGAGATGATCCAGGTCTCTTGTTTAATTAAATAGATCGATTTCTGTAAAGATAATGAGACTGCAGGTTAGCTTTCAAAAATCAATTTTTCTCATCTTCATTCAATAAGCATTTACTGAGTGCCTTTCATGTTCCAGATAAATGTTACATGTTGAGTTTTCATAACTTCATCCTTGATCTCAAGGACACACCTGGCTGGGCCCTTGGGGCAAGGCACTGTGGCACTGTAACTTTAAGTGAGGGTGGGTGGGGGGCAAGGTATCCACGAGGACTGGGGTTTGTGTGGTAAGTGATGTGAGCCAGATGCCTCATGGTCAAGTCTGGGAAGAACCCAGGTGTTTCTCTTCCTGGGACTCCCCTCCCACCCCCATAGAACTCCTGATATTCCATGAAATCAGGCTTCCTCTGGAATCAGGCCTGATTCTGCCATCCTCTGACCCACTGCTGACTCTCAGCACCTACCAGCCCATCCTCTCCCTGCCCTCCATCTGGACTGTACTCACTCCCCTACACACATCTAAAGCACAAACCACACCCTACAGGTTCCAACTGTACCCTGTTTGCATTCCTGGGGGGAAAAATCTTTGATCTCAAGAATGTTCTTAATGTACTTATAGTAGACTTTGAGTACATGTTAGAGCAGAAATCTTACAACTAGCTGTTTGAGCAAAGAGGGACACCAATTGTGAAGATGTGGGAGAGGGAAGAAGGCTGATCCAGTTCACAGTGTCTTCCTAGAGATCAGGCAAATAAAATACGTGACTGATTTTTCATTTATCCTTTAGGTTACGATAATTCCCTTAGAAGACTGATTTACATATAGGTAAAGATCTACTGGTTCTTTAAGTTTCAGGCTAATTCTAAGATCCATGTTCTATTACAGAATTTAAGAACTCAAGGTACACTAGGATAAATTTTAGTTAAATAGGTTTGTTACTTCTCTTTTCTTGTGTCAAATCTCCCACATCTTATATAGCTTCCTTTTTTTCCTTTTTTTAAAAAATTTAAATTAGCCAACATATAGTACATCATTAGTTTTTGATGTAGTGTTCAATGATTCATTAGTTGCATATAACACCCAGAGTTCATCAGATCACGTGCCCTCCTTAATGCCATCACCTGGTTACCTCCTCCCCCCACCCCCTGCCTTCTGCAACACTCAGTTTGTTTCCCCAGAGTCAAGAGTCTCTAATGGTTTTTCTCCCTCTCTGATTTCTTCCCAGTTTTCCTTCGTTCTCTCTCTCTCTCTCTCTCTCTCTCACACACACACACACACACACAATCTTCAAAGATGAGATAAATTAAGAGGTATCAATTTGTCTTATGACTTTTCAAAGACTGGTCTTTAAAAAAATACAAATTCTAATAAACAATTTAAAGGAAAAGTCCAGATCATTTGTAGCCACATGTAAAATCAGTTTAACATTTGCCCTGAAGCACTTTGTTTCAAAGAAATAGATCTTACCCCTGTTCTATAGGTCTTGCACCTGAGTATTCAGTTTTAGTTACAACACATTTTAAAATAGATGAATAATTCTCCAAGTGAAAATAATCTGCCAACCAAAATATTAAGCCACCTACTGGATACCAATGGGAACATTTATTATTTGGTGTAAGAACAAAACAACCAAATCCTATAAATGTGGTCAATATAATATTTGGACTGTAACTGAATTGACAAAAAATGTTACTCTTGCCTGATACTTAGCATGTGTTGGGTTTTCAAACAAAGAGGAAGGAAAATCCTCTTAGTGGAGATTTTAACCTAAATGAAAGGAAGACACTGAAATGGAAAAATCATTTGCTTAACTCCAAATCCAGGAAGATGCCAATTTCCAGTGTCAATAAAGTTTGTCTATGTTTCATGTAGCCTATAAATGTTACAGGATGAAAGTAATTTTAATTGATTTTGTTAAAGGATTGTTCCTTATTCTTTATTTACAGCTACATTTTTCAGGTATAAGCACAGCAAATTACAGGGTCAATAGTAAGTATTCAAGATAAAAGTATACTCCTTTGACCTAAAGCTGCTTTCAGGATGAAGATTTAGTGTAAACCAAAGTTTTCTTCCTATATATTAATGCGACTCTATCAATCTTCATTTTTCAACTTAGGATATGTGATGGAATTACTCCTTTGAGTTATTGCTTATGGATAATAAGTTTCTGTTTATGCTAATAACCAGTTTTCTACAGCTTTTTCCCTTTCCCCTTTTCCTGGCAGTCATCAAGTTCTTTCAGGCATACTGTATTTTTCTGGAGACGGCACCAGGAACTGAAGCATCCCAGATCTTTTCTCCCACTACTTTTCTACTCTTTCAAGGGAGTCAGGCACTTTCACTACTTACCTTCTTCACTTTCATCTGATTTTCTCACTTGGGACACAGGTGGTTCCTTCTCTAGCAATAAATTTCTGCCTTCGCTCAACTACATCCCTACCATTTCTCAACCAAATCAATGTGCATCATGTCTCAACTAAATTAACTATTGACAGCTTTGTGCTTTAACATTTCTTCTTTCACCAGAGCTAGTATAAATCATTGTCATTTCTACCTCTCAGATCCCAGTTTTTTCCTTTGAAATCATAGAATAGAAGGGTTCCCTCCCTCAGAATAGCATATTAGTTAGGAATAAAAGGTCTTGGAATTACACTGTGTCTGTTCAAATCTCATCCCCCCCTTAGTAGCCATAAGACCTTGGGACAAGTTATTTAACTTCTCTGCGCTTCAATTAACTTTTTATGGAAAATAATAGGAGTATCTAACTCATATGATTGTTCTGAAGATTAAATTAATATTAATATCCTAGAACAAAGCCTAGCATATAGTATTTTGAAAATATTAACTAAGTTATTTTTCATGTCTATAAAATATATAATAGTAATTATTATAAACCCAATTCAATTTGCCATTTTCCAAGTAATTGTTTCCAATTTCTTCAGCTATTCTTAACACAACATACCTTCAAACTCCTCATCATTCTTGTACTTCCCTGTTAACACCTTATCTGGATCCTGAGTTTTCCATCGTGCTTGTATTAGTTCCCTGTTGCTGCTCTAACACCTTACCACAAACCTAGTGGCTGAAAATGGCAAGAGTTTATTTATTTTTTATAGTTTTAAGTATTCCGTGGGTCTCACTGACCTAAATCAAGTTGTAGGCATCGCTGCAATTCTGTTCTGGAACTTCTAAAACAGAATCCATTTTCTTGCCTTTTCAAGCTTCTAGAAGCTGCCAGTATTCTTTGGTTCATAGCTGCTAGCAAAGGCTGTTCACATCTTTCTCACAATGCCATCTCTCTTGTTCTCATTCTTCTGTCTTCGTCTTCTATTATGTAAGGACTATTGGGATTACATTGGACCCAACTGGATAAACCAGGATAATCTCCCTATCTTGATTAGCAACTTTAATTCTATCTACAACCTACATTTCCTTTTGCCATACAACCTAACATATTCACAGGTTCCAAAGATTATAACATGGACACATTTGGAGGGCCATAATACTCTCTACCAAACCACTCAATCCTATATTCCACTTTTCTTCTTCTTTTTTCATGAATTCATGTTGTCTCTGAACCCATTAATATAATTCACTATATCTGTCATAGTGATGAGTTTAACGAATACTTGATTGATGCAAAAAAACAGTGCTCAATCTGAATATTAAAGGATGAAAAGAATTTAAATAGATGGACTAGAGAAGGAAGGTCACTGGGGACAGAAGAAATTCATGAAAGAATAGTAATAAGAATGAACAAACTAAGCATAAAGTACAGTAAAATTCCTGGAGCAAGAGCTTCAATTTAGAAAGTGATAAATGATAAAGGAGGATGGGTAAAATGAACACCACAATGAAAAGATTATACATAGTGTTCTAATCACAGTCAGGCTTGAGATGGAATAAGAAATCATGTGTGTGTGTAAAACATTTTATTTGTAAGATGATGTGAGGCTTATTTGCCAAAATTTTCTCTCCTAGGCAAATTACAAATGCTTATAATCCTCTGACCACCAATGTATTTCTTTGGATTTAACATTCTCTTTTTAAATATTGATACTCCTGGGGGTGAAGACATGAAGATAAACCATTAAGACCGTAACAAATAATGAAAATTACTCTTCATAAGTCTTCTTAGTTATATCATGAAAGCACTGAGGCTAGGGTTGGGGATGGGAGACTGGAAGAGATTCACAAATCAGACTGGGATCATGGTTGGTGAGGGGACTGAACATAGCGGTGAAGAATTTCAAAGACAAATTTTACCTACCTCATCATTTTGCCAATGACTTTCCTACTCTTAGCCAATAAGGAGCATCCTTTTTTTTTTTTGAGCACTGATGTGTGTTAAGAACAACATTTTTAGGTATTATTTAAATAGGTCAGATTTGAACATATTAAGTCTGAAATGAAACAGACATGAACACAACAGCGATGTCTCTTCATTCTTTCCTTCGTCATCACCAAAAGCTCATATACCACAGGCTTGTTTACAACCTCCTGGTGCCTGCAGGAGGAAACATCTTTGAGTGAAGGAGAAAAAAAATATGATTCCTTTGATAATATCGTTAAACTGTTCAAATAAGAACAATTTAAAACTTTAACATCCATGAATATTAACAACTAAAATAACTTACTTGGGAGTAAAAAATATTAAGAAAAAAACTAAATTAATTATAAGTATGAATTATTTCACAGATGGGAAATGTACCATGTGAACACTAAGGAACACTCTCTCCTCTTCTTGCACCTATGACAGACTTCACTATCTAGAGTAGCATTCATCACCACTCTAGTGATGGTCCCATTGTTTCTCTCAAATGGTGCTCTTGGCAGCCACTTTATTAATAAGCATTTACACAAGAGATAAAGTCTAATGTTTGTTGTGCTGGGTTCTGTGAGAGGCACATATTTTATCATATTACGTTGTTTTTAATTTACACAACAATCTCATGAATTAGAATACACCATTTACAAATTAAAACAACAACACTAATTCCTAGCTAATCTAAATTAGTAACCTGTACTTGAGTCAATTATCTGACAAATATCAAACAGATACTGCTGTGTATCTGC
This sequence comes from Phoca vitulina, assembly GCF_004348235.1. Classification (NCBI taxonomy): domain Eukaryota; kingdom Metazoa; phylum Chordata; class Mammalia; order Carnivora; family Phocidae; genus Phoca; species Phoca vitulina. The sequence goes on from NW_022589728.1 coordinate 35,427,351, forward strand.
ATGTATGGATTGGGAAGTTGCAGTGCTTACACAAGTTCTAGAATTTTCCAGACATTTTCTGAACTACCAGGGATCAGTTAGCCTGTGTAGTAAAATGTTAATATTTGTTTTCCTGGTAAAACCCCAAATGAATGAAAAGCACAAGAACAATGTGATGATCTTTCCTTACTTGTTTATACTACATGATAGCTTGTTCACTGTCGGGTTTGCAAATTCCAATTATTCCCTGATAACGTCAAACCTGGGGAGCAGCTATGATGAAGGGCTTGTCGAACACTTGTAGTGATATCATAAGTTTTTTTTAGAAGATTTTATTTATTTATTCGAGAGAGAAAGCATGTGCACACAAGGGGGAGGAGGAACAGAGGGAGAGGGAGAAGCAGACTCTCCCCTGAGCAGGGAGCCTGATGTGGCGCTCGATCCCAGGACCCTGAAATCATGACCTGAGCAGAAGGCAGACACTTAACCAACTGAGCCACCCAGGCGCCCCAGAAGTTGTTTTTTTTTTTAAGCTAAACCCTATATTAGGGTGATCATATAATTTGTCATCCAAAAGAGGCTCTATCTGACACTGAAAGAGGGAACAATTAATACTTACCCTGAGAAAAAAGAAGTAAACAAGACTGTTCAGGGTAAACTAGAATATATGCTTACCCTATATATAACCAAGTTTAGGTGGAAACCAGGTTATTCAGTTTATATCCATGTTTGGTGGAATCTCATACTGCTGATAACCATTAATATGTAATTTGTATATACACAGAGAGGGACAGGGAGGAAGATAAATGTATTTTTATAATTCCATGAATATTATCTTGACCTTGATTTGATTGACTACTTTCAGATGACTGGGGGACAAATACAACATGAATTTAAAAAGCAGATGTATAATGACCCTATGTATCCGATGTTGGAAAACAGAAGTATTACATAATACAGGCTAGAGAAACCTCAAAGTTCAAGATTGTGTGACATGGGGAAATGTCTTGGGAAGCACAGATTTTGTAAGACAGCCAGTGTGAGAAAGCCTACTGGACAAAGGCAAAAGACAGCTATTGCCTAGGAACTGAGAAGGGCACAAAAAGCCTTTGACAATGCTGGGACAAAGCACAAGGTTCTGCAAGAAGTCTTAAGGAGGAAATTGGAAGGGGAAATGGGCATCACTGAAAGAGATGCTTACAATGAGTGAATTTCATGGCATGTAAATTACACCTAAATAGAACTGTTAAAAATAGTTTAAAAAATCATGACATAATATTGTGTTTTTATTTTATCACATCTTTTATTTCACCTATTATTTTTTTGAACACTAAATCATGGACACACATTTTACATAATTCTGTTGAATAACAGCACCAGGGAATGGTGATTAATGGTTGTTTGTCATATGGAGGATCTCTCTAGGGACATGGCAGAAGGCTCAATCAGTGAACCAGTCATAATCAGTATTTGTGTTCATTATTTGGATTAAGACATCTACGGCTACTTATCAAATGTTCAGGTGATCCCAAACTGAAAGGCATTGCTAAGATGATTACAGAATCAAATTCAAAATTATTTTGGCAAGCTGGAAAGCTAGACCAAAACCATTACAGTAAAATTTAGCAAGAATATATGTAAAATTTTATCTATAGGTTAACTATAGATAAGTATATGTATCCAAAGTATAATGTATCAAAGATGAGAGGTGGCATTTTCCTGTTATAATGGACTGGTTTTTTGAAATTTACTGGTTTCCAACAACACAGGTTATTTCTTGCTCCTGCCTGTTGGCAACAGGGCTCTGTGCATCAGAGTAACTGAGGTTTAAGAACAAAGCAGACCCATCTCAGTCATTTCTGGTTGCTGTGCCAGAAAGAAAGTAAAAGTTGCTAAATTCCTCACTGATTCTTAAGACTTCCATTCAGAAGTGACACATATCACTTTCTTTCACAATCCACTGGCCACAGGAAGTCATATAGCCATCCTTAATTGCAAGGGGGCCGGGAAGTGCCATTATACTCTGTGCCCAACAGGAAGATAATCACAAATGTATGACCAACAGCTTTAATGTATATTACAAACTGCGTGAAAAAAAAAAATCAATGACTGTGGCTGGCAGAACTCTCAGATGGCCCCCGTGATTCTTGTATTCCATCCCCTCCCCCCAGGAATAAGCCCTGTATAATCCCCTCCCCTGAGTGTTGCCGAAACCTGTGGATATGATGGATTTCACCCCAGCGATTAGGTTAGTTTATATGACCAAGAGATTTTATAGATGTAATTAAGGTCTCAAATCAACTGACTTTGAAATAATCAAAAGGGAGATTACCTTGGCTGGACCTGACCTAATCAATTTGGCTCTTGAAAGGGACAGGGAGCTTCCTGAAAGAAGAGATGCAAAGCACAACAGGTATTATTCTGCTGACTTTGAAGAAGGAAGCTGCCATGAGAGGCAGCCAAGTGGCCAGGACTTCAGGCAGCCTCTTGTAGCTGAGAATGAGCACCACTCCCAGCTAACAGCTGGCAGGAAAAGAGGGACCTGTCCTGTAACTAGTGGAAACCTAACTGTCTAATAACCTGAATGAGCTTGGAAGAGGAAGCTGAACTCCAGATGAGAATGCAGCCCAGCTAATACTTTGAATCCAGGTTAACACCCTGAGAAGAGAACCTACTTATGCTGAGCCTGGATTCCTGATCCATGGAAACGCTAAGACTAAAAAAAAAAAAAAAGAAGTTTCTTGTTTAAAGCTACTAGGTTGTGATAATTTGTTGCTCAGGATAGAAAATGAATACAATTACAAAAGAACATGTTCATAATATATTTTAAAAGCCAATCACAGAAAATATAAAAGACAATAATCCAATTTTGGATAAAAACCTATATATTTGCATAGGAAAATAACTGTAACGTTTATATTGCCAAATGTTAACAAATATGGTTAACCCTGGAAGCCAATTTGCCCAATATATTTTGTCATATATATAAAATCTTATAGTATCTTAAAGATATTTATTTTTACCCTCATTTATGTACTCTGGAAAACCTCTACTTTTCTTTTTTTAGGCTTTCATGTATTTTCCAAATTATTAGTCACTGTGTTTTTCTTTTGTAGTTAAATAAGAATAAAGGATTTTTAAAATTTTTTTAATAAAGGATATTTTTATTTTAAAAATTATTGCCCAGATTTATAGAGGAGTAGAGAGCAATTTACATTTAAAAATTCACAAATTGTGAACATGACCACAAATTTAATGTGATCCAACAATAAAATGAGATTACAAAGTAACATTAGCCATCTTAATCTAATTTAATAGACTTTCTTGAGCTATAATGGATAGTGCAGCATGGTTCATCAAATTCCATTCTCCCTTCCTCTGGTTCACCTGGCTCAACCATATTTCCCATACTGCTTAACTTTGGCATGACCCTGTAAGTCCTAAACTAGCAAAGGGACTCAAAATGACATATGCTGCTTCCATGTTTGGCACATAAAAGCCTCCCTTTCTTGTTCCTCTGTTCCACTCTATCCCCTTTTCTTGCTAACTGGGAGGTCATCCATGGTGACCCTGGAAGCCCATGTTAAAGATAACAGAGAATCCACCAACCTGGGTCTCTGAAAGACCACCGGGAGTTTAGCCCTTGTCTTAGTCCATTTGGGCTGCTATCACAAAAACACCATAGACTGGGTGGCTTAAACAAGAGTTTTGGGGAGCCTGGGTGGCTCAGATAGTTAAGCATCTGCCTTCGGCTCAGGTCATGACCTCAGGGTCCTGGGATTGAGCCCCATGTGGGGCTCCCAGCTCAGTGGGGAGTCTGCTTCTCCCTCTCCCTCTGCCCCTCCCCGGGCTTGTGCTCTTTCTCAAATGAATAAATAAAATATTTAAAAAACAAAAAACAAAAAACAGGTTTTTGTTTTTTTGCCAGAGCTCTAGAGGCTACATCCAAGAGCAAGGTGTTGGCAGAGTCCCTGCCTGGTGAGGGCGCACTGCCTGGTTCATAGCCGGTCATCTTCCCACAGTGTGTGCACGTGGCAAAATGGGGAAAGAAGCCCTCTGGGGTCTCTTTTATAAGTGAACTAATACATCCATGAGGGCTCTACCCTCATGACCTAATCATCTGCCAAAGGCCCCACCTCCAAATAGCATCACATTGGGGATTAGGTTTCAATATATGAATTTTGGGGGGACAAAAACATTCAGTTCAGAGTTCCCCCAGCCCCATCCCACCCATGTGAAAATGCCTTGGACAGTTTATGTGAATGACACATATTTTCTTTTGTGTTGTACTATTATATATTAGGTCTATTACAGAAGTTAACGGAGTACTTACTTTATTCCAGACCACATGCAGAGATTCTACACACATTATTTTTGATCATCATTATCATCCCAATTTCACACATAATGAAACGAAATCTCAGAAAATTTTAGTCAATCATCCCAGATTGCATTTCCAACTAAGCTAAGTAACAGCTAAGTAAGAACTGGAATCCAGATCATTTTGCATCCAAATCTTTTTACACAATGCCTCCACCGTATTGCCATAATTTAAGAACGATAAAAAGAGACCTGATTGAGTTGATTTAGAAGGAACAGCGTATTGGAAAGAGTCTAAACATTTTCCTTCTACAATTATTTTAAGGAACTGAGGTATGCGGCCTAAACAAAAGATCAGCTTGAGTATTTAAAGGCTTGCTATTTGGGAGTAGGAAATAGAATTGTCCTTTGCACAGAACTGGGAGATCTAGGGAAGAATTTCAATTCAGCATAAGAAATTTTCTAACAACTAAAGCTGTCCAACAGTAGGATGCATTGTCTTCATTTTTAAATCTTCCATTCATTCAACCAACACTGTGTCCACATTATACACTAGGTACACCACTAGGTACACCACTAGGTGCAGATGATACTAAGATGAATAAAACTTAGATTATGTCATTAATAATTTACTTTCTAGAAAGGGAAACAGCATGCAAAAAAAAAAATAGCTGTGGTACTGAACAATAATTGTAACAATCACCGGAAATTGAAAGAGATTGTCCTTATTTGCCTCCGCCCTGGAAATTTTTCTAAAATACTGTTCTGTAGAATAGAATCTGTCTAATGAAGTTTTTTCCAGTCTAGAATAAAATGAGACTGACAAGAAACATAGACTGATATTTCTGAAAGGCTAATTATTTTTATTGAAATTATTTACATTCTTCCTTTTTTATATTAAAATGTTTTTTTAATAAAATGATGTGATTGCAGCTGATAGCTTGTTACTTATATTTTATTTGATGTTAATTATCTTTACTTTGCAAAATAAAGCTTTAGCAACCCTCTATCGCCCCTACATTTTCAAAATGAAACTTCACTAGCCCATGAGAGGCAGCCAAACTAGTCTGATAACCTAAAGAATATGGACTGGACACAGAAAGTAAAGTAGGGGCTTATGAGATAAGTGGATATACTCTGAAAAGCACACAGATTCAAACACTGCCTGGTTTCTTCTGAGCCTCCTAAGTGATGTGGTCTTGCTGGAATACTGAATACCCCAAGGAGAGTGGCAAAAAAATAAGGCTGCAAAAACTGAAAGGGACCTCATCACGTATAGCCTTTTGTACCAAGCTAAGGAATTTTGATGGGATAAGGGCATATCAGAAGTTTTCAGCATTAGTCTGTAGAAGCATCACTTTTTTTTTTTTTTTAATTTTTTTTATTGTTATGTTAATCCCCATACATTACATCATTAGTTTTAGATATAGTGTTCCATGATTCATTGTTTGTGCATAACACCCAGTGCTCCAAGAAGCATCACTTTTAACATGGATCCTCAGACTGCTATTCTGTGCATTTCATTTTATCCATTACTTGGGTTTTACAGTCTGTGACTGTTTCGTCTTTTGGACCTAGCAGATCTATGAAATGAAAAATAGTACTCATGTTAGACCTCTCTTCCACCCATATTCCAAAAACAGTACTTTTCAGGATATTTTTATTTGATTTATTTTTAGTAGAAAAGATGAAAATAATATGATCTCGCTTATGTTTTAGAAAGAGCATAGTCTTATACGGAGGCTAAATTGGAAGGGGACAGTGCACTGGGGCCCACATGATGACTTAGAAGCCTGATACAGTTGTGAGTTTCCCCGATATTGAGAAGATTAGCAGCATTAAGTATATCACAGGGGCTACAGTCCTTTTACTAAGATGATCTTTTCAACTCTTAAGAGGATACATTAATTTCCTTTTTTAAAAAACAGACATGAAAAAATAATACATGTAAGAATGGTCAAGGTGAAGACTACAAAAAGACTGCACTTTAATCTTTGTCATTGCTATCCTGTTTTCTCTGCTCAGGCAGACTCCACATTTCCCTGCTTTCCCCCTAATCTCAACCTTTAAAAAACAGAAACACGGGGGGTGGGGGTGGGGAATGAGCAAAGAACACTTTCCTGACATCATCTGTTCAAAATGTATAGTACATTTGTGAGAGAAAACACCACACATAATGTACCCATTGCTGTGCAAAACTGACTATAGTCTGCTAATGTGTGGAATTCTTGTCCTAGTTTTTATCCTCCAGCCGACATGTCTACTTCAAGTTTACTAAAATTCCATCAGCAAATACCCTTATTAAATAAAATCCAGAATCACAACAAATTGTCATTTCAAAAAGGTTTGTTAAATCAATACCTAAAAATAATACTTGAATTTAAATTCTTGAAAGTATGTGATTTGAATGGAATCAAGCATAGCTATTCCAGCTGAGACTCATATTTAATCAATACTGTAATATTCCTTTGCTTAGATGTGAGTTTCACCAAAGGTCCTAGTACAACTGCATCAGACACCACAGACAGCTTAACCTTCCCTCAACAAATTACTTCTTGATTTCTAATACTAACAGTCAGGGGGATATAGTAATCAGGTTTTTTTGTTTTTTGTTTTTTTTTTAAAAACAAACTGTAAAGAGTTCAGTTCCTAGAAATTGCTGCTAATTTTTATATTCTACAATGATAAACATTAATCCCTTGTCTTTTCATCTGTTGGCGGTTTTATTCACTGAGGATATATAGTAACTATAGCTGATCTTATGATGAGCTGTAAAATCATTTCAACATAATGATTCAAGCTTTAAAAGATACTAAAAATATGTTACAGATAAGTTAGTTTCTCAGTCAATGCAACAGTACTTTTAATATGGATGCTCAGACTGCTATTCAGTGTTCACTTCATTTTATTTTTAACTTGCGTTTTAGTCTGTGGTTGTTACCTTTTTAGACCTCACAGATCTATGTGGTGAAAAATAGCATTTATTCTAGACACCTCTTCTATCCATTCTTCAGAAACAATGATTTTTAGGGTATTTCTTTCTCCCTTACTTCTAAGTGGATGAAATTTGATAGAAATATGCATGGCAACCATTTTCCAAAAAAGCACGATGCATTTGCAAAGGGAGGGATGACTCAATTCTGTATTATGTGCCCTCTCTTAAAGATCCCAGCATTGTGAAACTAAAATCCTACGTGGCAAGCTCTCTGGAATTTTACACTGTGATTCTGTTCAGTTGGTAAATGTTATTTTGCTTGGTGCTTAATCTAGTTAAATAAAGAAATTTCCACAAGACTACATACTACATCCAAAACCAACCTTCTAATATAAGCATAAACATTGATCCAACGACTCTAAGGGTCCTGAACTTTAGGGTGTGGGATGAAACTACTCTGTGTGCTTGTATCTGGTGTTTGCTGTTTTTCAGTGTTTATGCGACGGAATCACCAGTAACCACATGACATGTTAGATAAGCAAGGTGTTAGGGTGAAGTCAATACTTTAAAATGGTTTGAAAAAAAAATCATTGTCATTTAAATTTAGAACAAGCAGAACAAATACACATGGTGATCTCAAGTATATGCACAAAGAGTATAGTACCAAATAAATACCTATAACGGAGCTTAGCTGCCTCACTTTATATAAACAGCTTTTATTTCCAAATTCACTGTGGTAATAACACAAGGTAACATATGTAGCATACAAGGTCACGTTCCACCCATAATCCAACTGCTCTGGTGGCTCCATGGTGGCAAGCTGTACATTCTTTGTTTTTAACTTAATGGCCACATGTTATTCCGTTTTGTGAGATGCGAGGTTCATTAGACCTTCTGTTCAAGTGCCTTAAGGCCACAATTCATTCTGACTCTGCAATTACCAGTGACAATTTTTATATGCAGCCAAATTTTTCAATCGCAGTGGGAAGATTTGCATAATTTGTGGCTCTTTGCTCTTTTCTCTGATAATCTCACATTGGAAAAAATATTAAAAATGCATTCTGGAAAAGCATTAATGCTGCATGTACCATTTTACTATTTTTCAAAAGAATGGACTCTAGGGAAAAGAATATGGGCAAGTAAAAGGTATTAGCACATCTGTTTTTTGGTAAACAGTTTGCATTGGCTTGTGATAGAATATAAACTCCAAGAGGAAGGGATAGCTGCTAATCTTTCTTGTTGGTCATATCACGTAAAAACACCATTTTTCAAAGATGTTTAATTCTTTGAAATCTCTTCACTCTAATTTACACCTTTAGGTGACTTCTCTTATGGTGCTTTTCAAATTAATCTTGAAAACAACAAACATCCATGAGTTACTATCACTGAGTCTCTTATACCAATTTAAGAGACACTGAGTGGAAGTCAGTGAGGCAAGAATTTAAATGAACTTCTGGCCAAAAACTTGGAGTGAATCCATTACAAACCTGACGGTATGCAGAAATTCTAATTGGAAGACAAATAGAGATAGAGCTATTCCTATGCAGGATCCTGGGGTTTGATTTGTAGGTTATCAGTACATGCTGACCTAGACCAGATTTTACAAGACAGAAAAGTCTGTGCATTTAAAGTAAACAAATGTGAAATCATGGCAACTGACCATTATTTTCCAAGATTAAAGGCTGAAGCCAATTCATTTCAACACAAAAGCTCAAGAGAGATTATTTCTACCCTGGAATCTTGTTGATGTTTGGGTAGAAGTACTTGAAGATCAAAGACGAATCTGGAAAAAAAATATGTTCACAGGTCACAATATTAAAGCAACCCTGAGAAAGAAAGTAAAAGGAGAGAGAGAGAGAGAATATCAGTAATATTACAGCAACAGTAAAAGCGTACCATGAGAACTAAATTAAACTAAGTTTGAACAAAGCACACACATCCTTTAGCCTGGAGAGGAATTGTGTATTAACAGTACAGCATTCTCCTGGGCTCTGTGTTGACCTGCAAACCCAGAGATGAATAGATCTGATTTATATTATAAACACTGAATTCATCTTTACTCCTCCTCAGCAGCCCTGTTGCTCGGACACAAATCAGAGGCCTGGATTCCAATCCCAGTCAGCCTAGTGCCTATATATGCCATTTAGGGTGAATCACTTTGCTTTAGTGAGCATCAGTTTCTATAGCTATAAAATGTGAGTAATCATAGCTACTTTCAAGGACTATGGAAAGGTTTAAACAATGTAACTTATATAACTATTCAGGCTTGGTAGTAAATATTCACTATACATTTGTCAACTCTGTTAATTTTGGGTGGCAACAGACTTTTCTGTCGAGAAACAGCACTACCTAAAATCATAGTAATCTTACGTTCATTGGAGGAAACAAAATGGAAGAAGTTAGCCTACTGATAACAAACACCACCTGGCACATAATAATTATCACCTCTCTTCCCGGGCTTGGCAGTTTCCCCATCTCAACATTGGCTAGTGCCACAAATTCCTGGAATTGATTCAATGCACCAGTCCTTGTTTCCAAGACCCTAAGTAAGTTGCTAGGATACCGCTGGGACCTTTTAACACTTTCTTTTCTTTTTCTCAGTATACTACTCAAGAGGTAGGTCCTTTTATAAATTGGAACATAGTATATTTCTCAACCTGACACATAGTAATGTACAAGACTGAACTGCATATAACTAGCCATGTTAAATTTAACAATGTTAAGCCTGTTATAACGATGATCATTGTTGGACACTTTAGACCTGTATTCTTTAATACTTTAACCTTTAGTATATGCTTCAAACACTTCAATCTATGCTATAGTCATTTCTTGAAACACTGTCAATTAGTGAAAGCAAAAATGTGGTACAGTAAGAAAACCTGTAGGTAAAACTGGCATCATTTTCAGGTATGTGTGTTCCAAATATTTTAGTTATGCTTCAAAAAAACAGATGCAATATTTTCCAGGTAAATTTATAATTAAAATTTTTTTTTATTTTCCTTTCATGCTAAATGAATAACCATGTGGAATATTCAGGCTCCACCCTATTCTACTTTCTGTGAAGGGAGAGAAAGGGAAGGGAACATTTTACTTGATTGTTGAACAAGTGAGTTGCTTAGCAACAAGAAACAAGGTGCAAAAGATTAGGTCAATAATGTCCAACGGAATCCAGTAACTGTCAAAGAACATACCCTTAGATGTCAGACCCCAACCTGTTTCTTAGAGAAAATATGCATTCTAGAACTCGAATATGTAATCTTTACTATGTATTTTCAATAATATCAATTTATTTAAAATTGAATTTAGCACAAAAAGGCATGTCAAAATTACAAAACTAAAATAACACATGGTGAAATCATTTTCTTTTTTTATTTATTAAGGTTTTAATTCCAGTATAGTTAATATACAGTGTTATATTAGCTTCAGATGTACAATACAGTGATTCAATGAAATGATTTTAATTATGGATTTCCCCCAATGTTTGGGTTCAAATTGACCTAGGTTGGTTTCTGGTCTACTTACTATTACAGGAAAATAATTTGCAGCATGTGAATTAGTCCTTTGCTTTATGTAAAGACAGCTGTCTCTTCACCTAGGCAGGCTGAATCTTTCTCAGTTTGGGTCAACTTATATGTGTGTATGTGGACCACTTGATAAAATCTACCACTTTAACCATTTTTAAAATGTATAGTTCAGTGAAATTAAGTATATTTACATTGTTGTGTGGCCATTACCACTGCCCATCCATTTCCAGAATTTTTAATCTTTCCAAACAGAAATTCTGTACCCATTAAACAATAACTCCCCATTTCTCTCTTCTCAGACTCTGGAAATCACCATTCTACTTTCTTCTCTAGGTATCTCTAGACTACTCTAGGTAAGTGGAATCATACAGTTTTTGTCCTTTTCACTTTGCATAATATCCTCAAGGTTCGTTCATGTAGAACGTCAGGATTCTTTTTTAAGGCTTAATAATACTGTACCGTATGTATAGATCACATTTGTTTGTTTCCACCTTTTGGCTATTGTAAATAATGCTGCTGTGAATGTGTGTGTACAAGTAAAAAAAAAATAAAAAGGAGGGGTGCAGTCCAGGAAGTTCAAATACCCTCAACAGCTTCTGGATTTTGAATTTACAGAGATTTTATGGCCAAGATGGAGAAGATGGCTTAGATCTCATACCCCACAGTAATAACACTAACTGATCTCCTATTCAATTTTGTTTTAGCAAGTTATCCTTATGCTACCATAGGTGGTCCCCCGGAGCCTTCTCTGTTTAAAAAGATGAAAAAGTTCTGGAAATGGATAGTGATGACGGCCACACAACAAATCCCCCCTCTGATTTGCTGTGTGCCAAGTGTCTGAACTTTAGCCCAGTTCTTCTGCCCCAAACACGGAACTCAGCAAGACAAACGAAGTCCAGCCCTATGTTGTGACTCCACATGATCCCGGGGGAAGGACAATCATACCCATTACTCCCAGAGGAATTTTAGTGCCATTTCTCCAAGAAAAGTCTCAAGTCCTCGCTAATGTATCAACTGAACCACTTGCTGAAAAAAATTAAAAAAAGATTTGGGCTTGGGGTGCCTGGGTGGCTCAGTTGGTTAAGCGTCTACCTTCAGCTCAGGTCATGATCCCAGGGTGCTGGGATCGAGTCCTACCTCAGGCTCCTTCCTCAGCAGGGAGCCTGCTTTTCCCTCTGCCTCTGCCTGTTGCTCCCCCCTGCTTGTGCTCTCTCTTTTTCTGATAAATAAATTAAAAATCTTAAAAAAAAAAAAAGATCTGAGCTTAAAGCACAGCTGTTTGCTGAGACATCAAAGCTGAACATGACTGCTTCATACAAGAGTCGAGCTCCAGTGTCTAGGATAACCTCTCCGGGGCTCATTCACAATGAGATTTGAATGCAGATTTAAAGAAAGGGAAACTTTTAAATTAACAAAGGGAGACTCTAGAAACAACAGTAGAACTTGTGTGCCTTGTGTGAAGAACCCATTCAGCTACCATTGAATCATACCCTTTTCCAATTTCTATAAACTTTTACCCAGATTCACACTCAGCAAAAAGGCAATAGGCAATAAAGCAAGGAAGGAGGAACTGAGCTACCTCAATCGCTCCTTGAGTTCATGAGGTTTTCTTACTCTAGGAGGTGTTCAAGGATAAGGAACAATTGGAAGAAACAGGCAAAACCCCTGATTTAGTAAAGGGTTGCTCTTTCAAATATAGAAGATTGAACTGGTTCTAATAATGAGTGGATTGGGAAATGTCAGATTGATATTGTTGATGCTTTTTTCCCTATTCACCAACACTTTCACATGGAGTCCTGGGTGAAAAATTTACCCATTCTTCTCTATTTTTTCTCTAAAGAAAAAAAGCAGACCATTTGAAATAAACTTGACAAAATAACCATGATCACAAATTACAACAGAGTTAAATGCTTATTAAGTCCACATTAGCTACTGTGTTGGTAGCAATCACCCAGTAGCTTGGCCCTGAGAATGCCAGGGAGATCTGGAATTTGTTTTTTCTCTCAGTTCTGCCCACAACATGTCTCTCTGTCCCACTTTCAGAAGCTGAGCTAGACTACATATCACATCTAACTTTTATGCCAAATCTAGGCTAGAGTCAGACTTAAGGAACTAGGTCCTACTGGCTCTTTCCCTCATTATCATTTTCTTCTTTTGCTCAGCCTCATCAAACAATTTCATTGTTTCTCTGGTTTACAGTAGGTTTATCTCACAACTGGCCTAAACTAGAATTAATAAGCCAAGTTCCCCAAAACACTTTAATCAAAGAAACTTGCAGAAAAATACATTATCTTCAGTTTTCTAAAACTCCACAGCAAGTGATATAGATGGTTAAACTAAAATGATGCAATGGATTTTATGTTGTTCTGTTTGGTTTTAAAACAAGGATATGTCAGAACTTCTGTAACAAAACAAGTGTTGTCCTTCAAGATGGTCATATCCAGATGTTGAGTGCTTTTTCCAACAAAACTCTCATTATTCAAAATGTTCTTTGGAACTTCTGTTTTAGAATTACCTTCACTGCCAATTTACCCGAAATATAAAGAACATCTCATTACTTTATGACCTCACTTTACAAAGGTCATAATTTTCTTGAAGAAAACAAAATGTTGTGTTTTAGACACAATCAAGCTTTTAAGCCTCTGTGAGAAATGATCCAGTGTAACTATTCAAGACAAAGGCTGTGGAATCTTAGAGCAGAGTTTCAAGTCAAAACAAAAATAAAGTAAGCTGCTCCTTCTATATATGCCTGAGGCTATGTCTACAAAAAATTTCCATTTAAGAGTAAAATACTCAGCCAATTAGTTTCTTACGTACTGCCAAAAACCTGATTTGATCTGGTTATCTATTTTATTTATTTTTCTTTGCAACCAGTTGCTTAAAATAACTGACCCAATCAACTAGTTATGATATGTGCATAGACTCAGTTTCAGAATGGCCCCTGCTTCAGGTCTAGGCCATAATCATTAAGCTATTAACATAATCAAAATCTTTTCAAGAATTTCATGACTTAAAGAAGATAATTATTCTGAAATAAATCCTTCATAGTCATGATGGTTTATATTATCTCTACAAGAACTGTAATAAATAATAGGACATTGAACTTCAGATGCTTCAGCACCTAATATAAGTCGAATTCGGTATAATAAAGATTTATATGAAAAAACAGCTTTTTCCAATATTTAGATGTTCAAGTATTTGGGTGCAACAATATAAGCTATCATGTTCATCCAGGAGAATTAAGATGAAATACTCCTTATAGAAAAGCTAGGACGTTATAGAATTGAAAGTCAAGGTCTAAATTTTATGTGAATAAAACAGAGTACTGTGTGTTGGAATGTCTTGAGGAACGTGGGACAGCAGTAAAAAAGTCTCAACAGAAAAAGTGACTCATTTGTTATTTGAATTTCAAGGTCATTGTGCTGTTCCAAATGGTAAGTGTGAAATTAATTACCTTTTATTTTAGGTTTAACAGTAAGACAATAAAGCAGTGTTGATATGTAGCTCAGCAAACAAGACTGTAATAAATTGTAATATGATCATGGTTTACTGTACTATTAGCAATCCAACCATACAAATCCATATAGAGAGAGTACAGATGCACCTACATAGAGAGTATTGACTGTGTAATTTAGAATCTATGGGATATGTTTATGTGTTATATTTCTTTAAGAAATATTAACCAAAAACACTTTTCAAAGGTACAATAATCCTTCACATATCAAAAAATATTCTTATAAAATGGGAAGGTGGGATTCAGACATTCAAATGAAAATTAAATGTTGGAATTTGATTTGGGTCATACCAGATTACTGACTTGGTATGTACAATTTGTGGTGAACACTATAAATTTTCCTGGCTTGAGTAATCCGATGTATTATATCATTATTAACATCATGGTTTTATCATCATTTATATATAACATGACTGAATTTTAATTATCTACAAAGTATCTACCCGAAAAACTAATTCTTTAAAAAATGGTGATAATGTGGATATATTTTATTTTTAATATCTTGGTTTATTAAATAATGTGTAAAAGATCCTCTACACACTGAAATTATCCCTAAAAATCATATTAATTTAAGATTTGTGTTACCCTTGCTTAGCTTTCTGGGGAAGAGCTGAGAAAGTGGTATTTCTATAAATTTTTTTTCTTGGTAAGTCTCTTCTATAGGAGACCCTGATCAGTTGGCAGGCACTTATAAAGTATATGTTATATACAAAGGTCCAAACCAAATTGAATCCAGTTTAGCCAATGGAAACCTGGCTGCCAAAATCTACTCCAGCTTTTATTTTATTTTAATTTTTAAAGATTTATTTATTTATTTGAGAGAGAGAGAAAGAGAGAGAATGAGCAAGTGGGGCGAGAAGCACAGAGGGAGAGTCTCAAGCAGACTCCACACTGAGCACAGAGCCCGATGCTGTCATGACCCTGAGAGCATGACCTGAGCTGAAACCGAGAGTCGGACACTTTAACCAACTGCGCCACCCAGGAACCCCTGCTCCAGCTTTTAATGTTTTGGGCTTTTATTTGCTAAGTGGATATGAACCTTGAGTAAGTTTTGGTCTATTCTCCAAAAATGAAAACTGCTACTCTTTTAAAGTTTATTATCTACCTGCAATCCAGTCATGATCCAGTGTGTGTAACAGAATGAATGCTGCATATGGACTCAGGATGCCGGTTAAGATCCAAGATGTGTAACCTTTTAGCTGTGTAACTTTGGGCAACACACTTACATTTTTGACCCTCTATTTCCTCATTTTATTTAACAATATATATTTATATATATTTTCTAGATCAGGACATTCAGTTTTTAACTTGTTTTTTTCTTCACAAACATATTTCCTTGTTTTAAAGAATAGAGATTTTAACCATGTTTGCATAAATCTGGAACAATGCATGGCACAGAAAAGAGATTTGAAATGATAGTTGCCTTTTATAAAACTATTTTTTTTTACTAATAATACACTTTTTATAGTCTTGAATTTATGCTTATCAAAGTAATATCTACAAATGCCACCCCAAAATCTTTATCTCTTCTCGTGTCTTTCCATTACATCTTTTAATCTATTAAACTATATGTATGTATATACTGTTATTAGGGACTGTTTATGTCCCCCCAAATTCATATGCTGAAGTCCTCATCCTCAATGTGATGGTATTTGGAGGTGGAACCTTTAGGAGGTAATTAGATTTACATGAGGTCATGAGACTGGAGCCCCCATGATGAAACTTACATCCTTCTACAAAGAAAAAAGACCAGAGCTTGCTTGCTCTCTCTTTCTCCCCACACCCCCCCCCCCCCCCCCGCCATGTGAAGACACAGTGAGAAGGTGGCCATCTGCAAGCCTGTAAAGAGCCCTCACTCAGGGAACCCAATCAGTTGGCATCATGATCTTGGACTTCTCAGTCTCCAAAACCACAAGAAATACATTCCTGTTGTTGAAACCACCCAGTCTATGGTATTTTGTTATGGCAACCCAAGCTGACTGAGAAATAGATCTATATATTTCTTAAACTTCAGCTTTCAAAAGGACATGTATAATCCAAATGTCCAGTACAAATTTAGCCTTCTCAATTTAATTCTTTTTCTATATCCCTTCTCTTGCTGTTTAAGGTTTATTGTAATTCGTCTCTTCTTGTCACTGGAAAACTCCTCTCAAGACCCACAAAAGAGGGAAAGAATTTGGATTTTATCCCACAAGTAATAAGAAATCACTCTACATACTTGGACAGAGATTTAAAAAAATAAAGAATATTAGTCTGGCTACACTGTGTAGAATATCCAAGACAGAATAGAGGTTAGAAACTCAGAGGGAAAAATGATGAAGTCTAATAGGGTTGTTTATGGAAACACAGATGACTGTGTTGCTGCTTTGGAGCTGAACAGGCCTGGGATTAGTTCTTGCTTCCCATTATCACTAGCAGTGCAGAATCCAGTAAGTCTCTTGACTTCTCTAAGTCTCAGGACCCTCTTCTTAAGATGGGATTAACAAAGTTGACCTACTCATGGTTATTATGGGGATTTAAAAAGCCAGCCAGAGCTGATAGTGACTAGAGTTGATATTTGACAGCCAATGCCCAATGACCAAACTGGATCTGGATTCAGGTGGGCATGGAGTTTAAATGGGATCATAATACACAGTTCACACTCTGATTGGTAGTTACTGTTGTTCTGCATAGAAAACCTGGAGGAGGTCAGCTGTCATAATGTTGAAATTGGATACAGAGAATATGTGAGAAAGGAAGATTTTACATTTGAGATTTGGGTCCTAAACCTAAGTTTAATTTGAATCTACAGATAACTACCGAGGTTTTAGATTGTGCTAGCAGAGTTGTAGAAAGAAGTGTAAAAACACATGTAGAAGTGTAAAAACCTTTCCTCTTTAAGTAAGGTTCTTTATGACCTTTATGATCTGAGAATATTAATGCCATAGTTAAAAATTAAGGATTTGGGGGCACCTGGGTGACTCAGTTAAGCATCTACCTTTGGCTCAGGTCATGATCTTAGGGTCCTGGGATAGAGTCCCGCTTCGGGCTCCTTGCTCAGCAGGGAGCCTGCTTCTCCCTCTCCCTCTGCCGCTCCCCCTGCTTGTGCTCACTTGCTCCCTCTCTCTTTCTCTCTGTCAAATAAATAGATAAAATCTTTTAAAAAATTAAGGATTTTGAGAAACTGTAATATTATGCCTTAATGAGACAGAAAATAATGACTTTAGATTTGATATGTTAAATTCCAAGTGATCAAGAGTGTCACTGAGTATTAGCAGGACAAACATGGAACTATCTAGCTGAAATTTAAAATATAAGAATATATAAAAAATGCAAATTATTATAGCCTCATAGTAGGTGGTCTTTTTTTTTTTTCCCCTATAAGAAAGACCTTAGCCCAGATAACTTGAAAATGCAGCAAAAGGCTGTTAGGAAAATTTGTGTTTTGTATGAGCAAGATTTCTATGTCTTTTTGGATTAAATAACAGAAAATTGTAATCACACATTAAGTGTTTATATCATTAAAGAGCATTGTCTTCTCACACACATTGTTTCTTAAGTTCCACATTAGTTAAATCAAAGAATAACAATATTTGCTTAAAAATAATAGTATTAATATATATCACAGAAAAATCTATTACAGACCATAAATTCTTGATATGGGTTTCAAGCATCTTTCATTCATTTACTTTGTCTAATTATATTTAAAACATTGCATTAGACTTTTTTTTTGCAAAACTATACTTAATAAAATATAAGTTCTTTCAAGAGTCATCAATCTATTAGTACAAAATGGAATGAAGAAAGGAGGAATATAAAAGGAGACAATGGAAAACAACGTAAAGATGAAATTAGATTTCAGAAATTAAAAGAAAATTTAATATTAAGTTAAAAATGAAAAGATGTATAATTTTAAAGTAATGTGAAGTGAAATGTCATTATCTCATAAAAGAGTTGTCTCATTTATATAGGAAATAAATTAGCAAACAAAACTGAATTAAGTCGGTAAAATTACAAATACCTTTTTAGCTATGTACTGTAAAGCAGTGGTTCTGGATGTTTGTATAAAATGAAATCTATATTTTCCTTTGGAAGATACAAATTCAAAACATTTAAATTAACATTTTCAACCTTCTATTTTTATTTTAGTATTTTCTTCAGAATTATCTGTGATAGAGACAAGTTTCTTCCTCTAGTCTGCCCACCTCAATAATTAAGTACTTATGTATACTGGGTATATGAATCTTGTCCTTTAATGATGGATGTGGAATTTGGTAGACTGCAAGAGCAGAAGCAATCTGACTGAAGAACCATGTTTTCATCACCCCAAGATGAGGGATGATACTTAAAAAACTAAAAAAGTTTTTCAAAAATTGATTCAGTAACCTCATTGATTTGTCTACCTGATGACTCATACAAAACAGACAGAGAAAATAAATAATTTGGCTCATTGCATCTTAACTAAAATTCACCAGATGTTGGCAATCACTCATTCCCAATCCACATCTTATCTGAGGAAAGAAGAGAATACCACAGCCGCCTGGCTATTCATTAACTAGTCAAACAGCTTTCCATAGAGGTAAGCCCTGCCTGCCCTCCATTGCTCTTGCATCTAATATTACATTTGTGGATTTTTCTTCAGTGGTTATGTGAAGAAACTTGGTCACAACCCTTCTGCACATTTCAGGTGTTCATAACCTATCCAGATGGGAACACATGGTTTTCATTCCTTATTTCTGTTGAGATGTTCTTAATTCCATCGCTACTCAGTGGCAAAGTCACAGATACATTTGATAACTTTCACTCCCTTAGCTCCCACAGCCAGTTGTGGAACCCTTTCAAACCACTCACTCTCTACAGATGCTCAGATGTTTTCCCTCTTTTCAATTCCTTATTACCTTTCACCTGAGCTACTGAAAGAATCTTCAATACATATTCTAGATAGAATAGTCTCTCCTGGTTTCACTTGATTTTCATTATTTCATAGAATTTTGTGATCCATTTGTAATTAATTTTTAGGTATGGTGTATAAAATAAGAGTTGAGGTTTACTATTTTCCATAGGGCCATCAGTTGGTCAGCACAATTTATCGAAAAGACCTTCCTTTTCCAATTGCTTTGCTGTGTTATCAGTGCAATGAAATGGAATGACTACATAAACATGAGTCTATTTTGAGGCCCTCCCTCTCTCTTGTTCCATCAAGCTATTTGTGAATCCTTATTTCAATGCCTCAATATGTTGACAACTGAATTTTGACTACTAAATCTTTATAATTAGTCTTGAAGACAGGAAGTCCACCAACTGTTATTTTTCAAAATTGGTTTATCTATTTTAGGTCCCTGCCACATCCATATAAATTTTAGGACCAGTTTGTCAATTTAATAGGTGTATATGTAAATAAAAACTTTTCACACTGTATGCTTTAAATATAAGCAGTTTATTATACACAAAGATTTTTTTTTTAAATATTGTAGGCTTTCACTTCCAGGAAGATGGAATAGACATACTTTTAAAACTCAACAGTAAAAAATAAAAAATCCAATTAAAAATATGCAAAAGACATGAAGAGACATTTCACCATAGAAGAGGATATTGCAGGTGGCAAATATGCACATGAAGAGATGTTCAACATCAGTAGCCACTAGGGAAATGCAAATTAAATCCACCATAAGTTATTACAACATAGCTATCAGAATGGCTGAAATAAAAAAAAACAGTGACACCACTAATTGATGGAAAGGATGTGGAAAAACTGGATTACTCATGCATTACTGGTGGGAATGTTAAATTGTACAGCCAATCTGGAAATCAGTTTCTTTAAACTGTAACTACTATATCACTTAGCAATTGCACTCCTGGGCATTTATCTCTGAGAAGTGAAGATTTATGATCACACAAAACCTGTATATGAATGATTATTCTAGCTTTATTTGTAATAGCCCCAAATTGGAAACAACCCAGATGCCCTGCAACAGGTGAACGGTTAAATAAAATGTGGTACATCCATGCCATTGAATACTGCTCAGCAATAAAAAGGATCAAACCAGTGATAAACACACTCTGGGTGACTCCAAAGAATGCTGAGTGAAAAAGGCCAATACCCCCAAATTACCTACTGCATAATTTCATTTATATGGCATTCTTAAGAAGATAAAATTCTAGAAACGGAAAAAGATTAATGGTTGCCAGGAGTTAACAAGAGACTAAATGTGGAGGCAAAGTCAGTATAGCCATAAAAGGACAATGTCAATGTCATTATCCTGCTTGTGATATTGTATTACATAGTTCTGTCAGATGTCAACTTTGGGGGAACTGGCTAAAGTGTAGATGGTATCTTTCTGTACTGTTTCTTACAACTGTATGTGCATCTACATATATTTCAAAATAATAAATTTAATAAAGAAGTTAGGAACATCACACAGAAAATAATATTGTACTAAAGCATGTGAAATTTAGAAATCTTGCTGCTGTTTAGGTCTATTTATTCTCTTAAGCTATCATATGAATCAGACATTACAAAAGTCACAATACAATGCTACAATTTTTGCTTTAAGTAGTCATTTATATTTTAAAGGTCTTAATAGGAAAACACGGACTTATTTCCCCATATAGTCACCATTTCTAATGGTTTTTCCTTTAACTTCCTAAAGATCTGAGCCTAATGAAATTTACCCAGCCTCTTTCCTTTTCCTAAGTGTCAACAAACTGTTCCTGCTTTTGCTTATGCTATATGCTTGTTTTTCACATTTTATTCTGAGTTCACAATTGTTATCTGTGGAGTGGCTGGTCTGATAGAGGTTTACCTGACCATTACCAGAAGCAGAGCCTAGTACTTAATATTAAGTTTTAACCATGAGTAACTTAACCCCCAGTTTCCACATGTATAAAATGGGAATTAGAGATAATGTACAAAACCTGGAAAATCAGGTGCTCAACAAATGTAAGCTTCCATTTTTTTATTACACATCCATAAAACCCCAGAAAAACTGGATGGGCCATCATTTCCCCAAAATCTTCTTTTATATTCTATAGCCTTTCTTATGGTGTTCTTTCCACCTATAATGTCTTCCTAACTCCCCTCCCCAATTTTTGCCCACAGTTCTTTTATCAAACACAAGTATGTTTTGGGCATTTCTTTGTTCCAGGGACTTGTTATCATTTGGGTTACAGCAGAGAATAAGAGACACAGGTTCTGCCTTCCACACCTACTTCTTTTTAAATGTCATTTGCCAAATGCAAATCTTACCCTTCCAGAAAGGTTTTCTTCAACCAGCTGTAACTGATTCCTCCAAATCTCCTTAAAATGTAATTCCATCTCTTACTAGTTATTTTTTATACCTGAGTCATTCCCCCTACACACACACACACACACACACACACACACACACACACACACAGAGAGAGAGAGAAAAAGACTAATCTTTGTGAAGGAAGTGCAGTAAGTTCATGATTGTGCCTAGCAGGGAAGAACATTGTCTTACCTGTAGTAGACACTGTACAAATTAAGAAATTAAAATAAAAATGATTGACTCCCCTCATCTTTCCCTTTTTCAAATTAAATGATATTAATTTCTTTCCATTTTTCCCAATATATAAATTGTCTGATTCTTTCACTTCAAGATCAGAAACATGTGGAGTCTATAATAAAAATTAATACTCTACAAAACTCCTGATCTGAGCTGAATATGCCAGTAGTCAGATGAATATGTCCTGCCATGCCATACTTCTATTTTCAAGTGCTTAAATATAAAAATATTACAGTTTTATGTTCAATTTCTGGATTATTCTTATCCTTAGATCTGTAAGTTTTAGTCTGCATGGTTCTCAGGTTACTTACTGCGCATATAAGTAGCTAAATTTTTAGAGTTGTTCAAATGTACTTCCGTTGTTCTTTGTATCTCCAAGGCAATATTTGTCATCCAAATTTTAAACAGATTTTGGTTATGATTTTGCACTTCCAATTTATGCATAATTTGCTGCTACTATTTGAAAATTGTAATGGATTTATGTCTTTGAATTAACACACTGTCCTACTGAAATAGTACCATATTAGGAAACTGAGTTATAACTGAAGTTAATGGAAAGATGAGCCTTTTGCTGAGTGTACATATTGTACAAATAAAATATATGAAGTTATTTCTGAATAGAAGAACATAAATCTATAATTGTCATTAATAAAAACATGTCCTTATGTTATAATTTCAATAATGTACATATCTGTGGTATCAGGTAGGATTTTCCAGTAGCCAGTGGACATGCACCCTATTTCAGTAGTGTGTAAACAAAATTTATTTTGATGAGAAAAAGTGGCATAAACATAAGATATATATGACTACACTTTCAATCTTTTAATACATCCTATGTATTTCTATGGCCTCAGAGGTTGAATTCATGAGTGAAAGGAAGAAAATATTTCTTCCTTTACCAATTAAATTTCATTTAATGGGGCCATCAATAGCAATTATTTTCATTCTATCAAATATCTACCAAATAAAAGAATTAAAATGAAACAAAGGATTCAATCATGTGCTTGTATTAGAAACAAGATACTTGAGGAAAACAATCTATATTTGTCCCTTTGTCCCAATCTAATCACATTACCAAAGATTTTGGCCTCAGGAAGAAATATCCCAAAGACAAAAACCAAATTATTACATTTAATAGGAACCAGCTATAATAGTATGCACTGGTGCAGAGGCAAACTCAAGACATTTTTTTGCCAGTAACAGAGCAACCAAGTGAGTGGTACATGAGGAATCTGTTGTGCTTATTGTAATAATATTCCACTTAGCCACACACCACCAGTGGATGGTACCCAAGTGTGCCTTCCTCCAACACTTGATAGAGCCAAGCAAGTCAGGTAAACCATTTCTCCAGTTGGATGATAAAGGAAGCAATTAAATTTCTGGAAGATTGTTGTGAAATTTTGCTGGCGAAGAGATGTTCCTAAAATGTCTGTAAGTTACATTTTAGAAAATAACTTCCAACTTTAAATAATGGAGCAATCCAATATTTAAAATTATTCTGAAGTAAAACTTAAAGTGTAAAAAATATGTTGGAAAGTGAGTAAGTCCCCAGTAATCTGTTTTCCAACTTCTGTTTTAATTACTAGATACAGTTTAAAGCAGGGCACAGCTATGGTAGAAATTCCTAAAGCAGGAATTAGAAATCTTGACTTCTGTCATTTTCCTTTACGATACAGAAATTGATTAACTCTATAAGATGCGAATAAAACTGCACCCAATATAACATGCTGGGAAAAACTGTCTAAATCTTATTTATATAAACACAAACATTTTTATTGAGAGAAAATTCACATGATGTAAAATTAACCATTTAAGTGAACAATTAAGTGGCATTTAGTACATTCACAATGCTGTGCAACCACAACCTCTATCTAGTCCCCAAACATTTCCATCACTCCATAATAAAACCCCGTCCTTCTTTAGTAGTTATTCCTCAATTCCTTCCCCCTCCACTAGCCCCTGGCTACCACCCATTTGCTTTCTTTTTCCATGGGTCTATTTTGTATACTTCATATAAATGGAATCACAGAATATGCAACCTTCTGTGTTTGTCTTCTTTCACCCAGCATAATGTTTTTGAAGTTCATCCACATTGTAGCACTCATCATTAAGTACTTCATTCCTTTTTACTGCTGAATAGTATTCCACTATATATAAATACCAAATTTGTTTATTCATCTGTCCATGGGCATTCAGGCTGTCTCTACCTTCTCGTTACTGTAAATAGTGTTGCTATGAACATATGCATACAGGTTTTCCTTTTTTTCTTTTTCTTAAAGATTTTATTTATTTATTTAATTGACAGAGAGAGAGAGAGAGAGCAAGAGAGGAAACACAGCAGGGGGAGTAGAAGAGGGAGAAGCAGGCTCCCTGCTGAGCAGGGAGCCTGATACAGGGCTTGATCCCAGGACCCTGGGATCATGACCCGAGCTGAAGGCAGCTGCTCAACCAACTGAGCCACCCAGGTGCCCCCAGGTTTTCCTTTGATAACCATTCTCAATTCTTCTGGTTACATATTTAAAAGTGGAAATGCTGGGTCATATGGTAATTCCATGCTTAACTTTTTGAGGAAACACCAAACTGCTTTCCACAGTAGCTAAACAACTTTATCTCCCCACCAGCAATGTACAGAGGTTCTAACTTCTCCTCATGGTTGACATTTGTTATTTTCTGTTTTTTAAATCATAAACCCAATTTTTTTGCTGTATGAATTCAACAATGTATACTGAATAAAGTTATATATGGTTGATTATTGTTGGTCATGCTAAACAGTAGTCTAAATTACTTTTATGCATATGGATATTTGCTCTTTATTAAAATATCCAACAGAATTTAAACTTTTTTTTTTTAAAGAGAAACAATGTCATTTGTGAATGAACATGGGAAAATTCCACAGAATATATTCCTCCAACCTTAATTATCTATAAAGAATGTATTCCTCCAACAATAATTCTTGACAAAGAGGGTTTGTGATGCTTTCTCATGCACAGGCATAACAATGACATGTAAAAATGGTATAAATTAAGGAGAATGCTTCCATCTTGCTAAATACTACAGTATAACAATAAAACAAATTGCCAAAGTTGGCACTGCCTTTCATAAGTACTCCTTGGAAAGACTCTGAAATTAATCAGCATTATTAATTCTCAATGTCTACCTCCATTTTTTCCCATAGCTCTGATTTCAAGGTCTTTAAAACATGTTGAACACCATTATCCTCCATGCCTCTGCCATTATAGGGAATATAAAGGATGAAATTATTTCAACACAGAGGCATAAGGATCAAAGAGGTAGAAGGATAAGAAATTCAGATTCAGAAAAGTAAAGGATAAGAAACAGAATGATTATCTTGCTTGAAACTATCAAAGTGGATTTTTAGCATAGCACTATTAGTATCCTAACCTGGGGCAGGTCCTCTTATTAGGATCCCACTTGCAAGCTGAACTCATAAGCCATATAAAAAATGCTATATAAATCCTGTTAAATTGTCTCTAACTGATAACAGCTTTCAGAAGACCCCCATCTCCAATCCCAAACTATAATCCCATAGAAGAACTGGGGCTACAGTTTGTAGATAGTTAGCTATTTGGAAAGATATATGGCATTTGGAAAGATACACTAACATTGTGCCATGTGGGTCAAGATGCTATAATGTGCAAATGAGGAAATGTATTTCAAATTAGATCATATAGGCAATTTTGTGATATTATTCATTATAATAGCTCTTTCTCTAAAACAATATCTATTGAATGTTCCTTTCTGTCCTCTCTAGTATTTCTACCTCTTAAAATAACTCCTCTGACATTTCACATTACTTCTCAAGGCATATTTGACATGCTTTGAGTCATATGTATTCAATATCCAATTCAAGCCCTTCATACACTCTAAGTTGTCCAGGATTTACTAAGAACAGGAAGCTCCCTATTAGTTTTTGCTTTTGGTTAGAAAGATAGTATTATTAAACTAGAGGGAGATTGTAGGGAAGAAATCCTATGATTAGAAGGACCTTTAGGAGAGACGATATGGCTCGGTCAGGAGTTTTCACCTTCTTCATATTTTGTATAGGGCTTTCTGTAGTTGAAGACTGTTAGAAATAATCTATTTCTATAGGTGTTCTCATGAAGGTATGTACCTAAAATATCTAATAATATGGTGACATATTTATGTATAAGTCCTCTCCTTAACAATTCTGATGAGGTCACCAGACATGAGTATTTCTTCTCTCTTCAATGAATTCAAGGAATGTGAATTTTGGAAATGTCAGGTACTCTCCCAAGTCACTAAAAATCTCATCTTGCAAACAGGTGTGAAAGTTAGTCTTTCACACTTCATTCCATTTATTTTACTCTCCTCTAGATAGATGTCAATGTGACTGTAAATAAACAATAAACACAGCATATCAAAAGTCTAATTCTATTTGGGACTACAATTATAAGAATTTGACTACAATTCACCTCTGCTATTTGACAACAAAATCTCTTATATTTTCTGAAAGAATGGAACAAAGAAAACACACATATTCAACTATGAAATATTTCAAAGCAACATGTGACCAAAGGTTGTATAAGTTTGACTTATTCTTTTAAAATTGAATATTTACCGGAAAATGATATGTGATATGAATTGGCCAGCAGCATTTCCAATAGCAATTTTTACATCATCTGTTTTGTTTTTCTTTTTGTGGAGTAGACAAAAGCTCCTGCTAAATTCTATGAATGTAGGAGGTAAATTACTGCAAGGCTCATCAGCCATAGTAATTTGAATATTTATTTTGAAAATAGCACTGATAAAGCCTCTGTTGTGGTATTAAAAAAAAAAAAGTCAATGTCTGAACCTAAAGAACCATGGTTATTTAGATACCCAGAGCACAAATGGGTAAAACAATGCCAAGAGAACCATATATCTACTCAAATTACTATGTCATGAGTTAGTAAGAAAGACCTTTTAACAAATGAATACATTATGTCCTGAGATAGTGAGTTCCCAAAAAGTTCCTGGACATTAAAGTATAGAGGTTTTATTACCAACTCCCCAGACTTTTTACTCTAAGATGTTGAACTATGAGATCTCAAAGGTTTCCAGCAACTCGGAGAGTCAGTGAACTGCAGGAGTACATTAAGATTAATGATTCAGGATGCTAGAAATACAATTTTTACTGTTTAATTTTTCACCACCTTTCTTAATCACATGAAAGCTGGCTTTCATCCACATAGGTGTACTGAAACTGCTCTCCTGGCTGACACCAATGATCTTGTTTAAAATTCAGTAGTTATTTCTCTACTTCATCCTCCTTGACCTTTCTTATGCATTTGTTACTAGTGATCATTCTTCTTGAAACCCACTTCTCAAGGCATCCCTATTAATAGACTAGCTTTGTTCTCCTTTAATCTTTAACATCTCTTTCTGAGATTTTCCCCACTGGTTCAACACATGCTCCTCTTAGATGTGTGTAGCCCACCAATGTGCCCACTTTATATTACTTCTTTTTCTCACTCATTCACACAGCTTCTACTCTGCTGATGTACTGCTGAATTCCAAAACTTTAAATCCTACCCTGAGTCATTATATGAGTTTTAATAATGTATTTTCAGTTTCTTACTAAAAAAATCTACCAAATTATTCTGCCATGACCTCAAATTCTATCACAATGAATCATTAATCAAATTATTTCCCCTTCTTTTCAACTTCCTAGTCTAATAGGGGCAACCACCATTTACCTCATGCCCTTGAACTGGTTTTTGTATCAAGTTCCTTCATACCCTTCTGTCATGACTTTTTGTATTTAGTCTCCTGAGTATTTCCCTTCCTCTTCATTTCCCACTCCCACAATTTTAATCAGGCCATTGTTTCCCCAAAAAGCCTCTATGTTTACTTTTCCACCCCTTAGGTGAGAGGAGCTGTTCCCTTTCTACAGCCCCGATCTTCTTCATTTTTTCTAGAACCAATCCTGGCCTGAGACAGGAGATATACAAGTCCCTCCAGGCTCTATTCAAAGATTCTTTATACTGCATTATCTTTGGATCAAACTGAGTGTGGTTGATGACATACAGACATTTTGGGGCAGATAATTCTGTTCAGAAGATTCAGTCTGGCAGTTGAGATGGAGTTTAAAATGTATGGCACTCTCCAGAGTCAAACCAGACAATGGTTAGAAGGCTAGGTAGGGGCAGTAGAAAAAAAATAATGTTAGAATCAAATACATGAGATGAAGGACTCCAAATCTGGTTCCATCAGTGTGGCTGAGCACCAGGTAATAACTGCATCTTCAGGACTGTGATCCAGAGCAGGATTCCTAGACCTTTGTGGAAGAAGTCAGAGTCACATTTCAAGTCACAGTACTGGGAGGGGTACCAGTGGATATATGGTTACCAGGAAACAAAGAAATAAATAAGAAAAAGAAAAACAACTAGGGCAAAAGAAGGATCTGGGGAAAGAGCCATATTAAAGAACCAGAGGCAAAAGATGGGAACTGAGACTTGGGAAAGAAGCATAAACCCATTTTAGAAGTAAGGGTAGAGAGGTTGAAATAGAGACTTGATGCTAAACCTTTGAATACTGGTGTGGAGAGCATAATAGCTAAAATTTATTTAATGTTTACCCTATGCCAAATATCTTATGTGCGTTTTCTTATTTTATTTCTAACCACAACCTGTGAGTTAGATACTATTATTATCCCCATTCACAGGGGGGGAAATGAGGCTCAGAGTGCTTCAGATACTCTGTTCAAAGAGGTAGATGATGAATTGGGACTATGGTCTTTCTGACTCCAAAGCCTGATCTCTTGACCGCCATGCTAGAAATGCTAAGGAATCTTCTCCCATAGGAAGGATTTTTTTCTTGGTGGGGGGTGGGTAGGGAGCAGGGGCGGGGTTCCTGATGACTGGATGGGAGTAAAGCATTGGATCACCTGTTAGGCAAAGGCAGGGGAACGGGTTGCAGAATTACTCAGGCATTACTGCTTACCTCTCATAACCTTGGAATTCTAAGCCTATGTCAGAGGAAAAATAAGCCACAGATCAGGAAGGATGTGGTGAATTGTTAAGTCTTGTCAATGCAGTCGTGCTCAGAGCAGAACTGTGAGTTTAATGCTTACTTAGCTTGCCTGACTCAAAGATTTTCAATTTAATTACTGTTGAGGCAAGAATTTGAAATAGAATAATTTCATACCTGAGCTGAGTCTTTGAAATCATTAAATGGAGTGACCAGTAGTTAAGGAAGAAACCGTATTTGCAGTTATGGTGAATATTTCATCAAACAGAATTTGGGAACCACTCTGTGCAGGACACTTGATTACACAGATGAATATGGCACTGTTCTCCACTAATAGTAAGACAGATAAGAGCATATAAATTGCAACACAGTAGAGTAAGCATAAAGAATCAGTTGCAAAGTTAAATATGAAGATTTAGAGGAACATTAATCAAACTTAAGTGGGCAGGAGAAGGAAGGTATTCTAGTGTATATTTTATATATATATATATATGTACACACATGTATATATTTAGTGTATATCTAGTGTCTATTATATATATATAAAATTCTAGGTATTTAAGTTTATTTTTAAAATTTATAAAATTTTAGATATAGAAGGTATTCTAGCATATATTTTATATATATATAAAATTTTATTAAAAATAATAAATATATGTGTATATAAAATATTTTTAATTTTAATAATAAAAATTTATAACACAATGTATAATATTTTTACACAACAAAACACCACCAGCTTACTGGCAGTAAATTAATAACTACCATTGAGTTATACTGATGCAGTCTGCAGTCAGGAATTTGGACACAGTAGAGCAGGGATGGCTTGATTTTGTTCAATGATATCTTATGCATGGTCTAGGAAAACTTGAAAGGCTGAGGAATCTTCTCCAGCCTTCTCTTGCATACACACCTGGGATGGGACTAAAGTTTGGGCTCAGTTGTGACTGTTGACAGGAACACTTATATTTGATCTAGAGTTCTCACAGAATGGCATCTGGGTTCTAAGGAGTGCCTCAATAGTGAGCATCTAAGAGAACCAGGAGGAAGCTGCCTGGACTTTTTATGATCTCACCTCAGAAGTCACATGCTGTTACTTGTACCACTCTCTATTGGTTGAAGCAATCACAAGCCCATGTGGATTCAAGAAGAATCCCTCAGCAGACTTCTTAAGCCCCCTAAAAGTCTCATCCCATTAACAGCCTTTGGCTCAGGTACAAGGCCCAGGATTTCATCATCTAATCCAGGCACAGATGAAGCTCTTTGGACATGGTTCCATAGGTTCCCTTCAGTCTGGAGACTAGTGATACAAGAGGCAAGGTATCTGCCCCCACCACACACAAAATATAAAATGACTGGAGAACCCTAGACTACCTGCAATAAACACTCCAGTGTAGGACCAGCTGTATAATTTGTGGGTTCCAGTGCAAATTTAAAATGCAAAGCCCCTATTCAAATATTATTAAGAATTTCAAGATGTTGACAGCAGAGAATTAAACTAGCCCACAGGCACCTGTGTGGCTCAGCTGGTTAAACATCTGACTCTCGGTTTCAGCTCAGGTCATAACCTCAGGTTGTGAGATAGAGCCCTGCATCGGGCTCCTCACTCAGCATAGAGTCTGCTTGGGATTCTTTCCCCCTCTGGTCCTCCGCTCTGTTCCTCTCCTCTGCTCACCCACTCTCTCTCTCTCACTCTCTCTCAACTAACTAAATAAAATCTTTAAAAAAAAAAAAAAAGATAAACTAGCTCAGGGCCCTTCTAAGCAAAGGGTCCTTAGCAAATGCACAATTCACACATCCATGAGACTAGCCCTCCTGTTCGGAAAGTAGAAAGGGGAAAAAAATGTTATTGGTCTACAGCAATTCTAATATCCAACAGGGTCCATGTTGTTAATTCCCAAGTGGCTGGGAGTTGTATTCCATAGATCTTAGCTCCACCCTCCAGTCTTCTATTTCTACTCTCTAAATCATTCTTCCTTTTCCTAAATGTAGCCTTTGTTTGAGCAGTTTACAAAATCTGATTAGTTTCTGAGATGAGTAGTTTTCTCAGTTTAACTCCAATCTGTAGATATTTGGGATTCCAAAAGTCTCATTTCATTTTGTACTGCCTCTATACCTTTTAGTCCAACATAACAGAATTCCTTAAAAAAAATTTGTTTTAATACATGAAGTTATATTACATTCCATTAGGCAAAAAAAGTCACACCTACAAAATTTTTGAAATAAGCTTTTCTCTACTTTAGGTCCTCATGAGGCTGCTGTCAGATAATGACCTCAAGATTCTTAAAAACCATATTACTTAGAGGAGACGATATGCAAGACACATCCTTAAGATCCTTAGAAGGTCTTTTGCCTTTAATCTGGGTCAAAAGGTCTATGAGCCACCAATTTAAATCTCTCTTAAGTCATAACAAAGGGTTTACAGTCACATCCTTGACCTCATCTATGACCTGCCCAAAGGCTGTATTTTCCTATCTGCATCCTGGATTTGATCTTTGCCCTGAGGCCTTTTTTTTTTTTTTTTTTTTTTTTTTTAGCAGAGAATATTTTGTTTGGGAGATAGAGGATAGGAAAGTAGTTTTATTATCAACTTCAACAAATCTTGGATACTTACATGTTTTCTAATTTCTGCTTCAAAACTGAGTATTTCCCTCCTTAGCTCATTTCTCTCTCTGTAACTTATGATATTCAACTAAAAGAAACTAGCTGATACTTTAAACATTCTGTTGGGAAATTCTTTTAATCAGTTCCATCAGTTCCTAAGGTATATTTTCTATTTTCTACATTATAGCAGACAAGGGTTTCACTAAATTTTTCCCCAAGATATAACAAAATTCTTCTTTTCCCACTTGCCTTTAACCTTCACCAACAGTATCCTGGAGGCCCATCATGCTTCTGTTAACCATCTCCTCAGGGCTCTTCCTGGTCTTCCCATTGACTAGTCTGAAAGCTAATACCATATATTTTAGAGTTTTGTTACTGACACCCCATTTCTGGTAACAACCTCTGTATCAGTCTGGTTTCAGTCAGAAAAGCAGAATCACTGTGAGTGATACTGAATAAGTGCCTCAGTACAAGAACTAAACGTTCCACAATTCTGGCTGCTGGTGGACAAGTCTACCCAAGACTTTGGCTTCTGCATTTAGTGTTGGGTCTGAGATGGCAACAGAGTAGTTAGGCCACAATTCAGGAATAAACTATGGATGTAAGACAGGAAGAACAATGACAAATTGGAATTCACAGAGATAAGAAGAAACTGGACCCCCTAAGGAGAAATTGGAACCATTTCCAGCCTTAATGATGCAGGAGATACACAGAAGAAGCTGGCATATTTTGCCACAGAGATGCACATGCTGAAGGAGAAGAGCTGGTGGCAGCTGGGAGAACTGCAGGCCTAGGTGCCACGCATACCAGCAGATGAGCAAACAGATCCAAGGCCACAGTGCTGAGCACCCACACTGACTTTAAGAGTCTAAAAATGACTGCTGCTTCATTTTCACCTTCCAAATCTCAAAAAAATGTCCTTGTAATCAACTCTACCTTGGAACAATGCAGGAAAGGGAATTCTAGGTACCATAGTCCAACTCAGTTAAATTGACAGAGTACAGAACCACCACCAAAGACTTCCTGAAAGACATGTAGTTTGAGTTGGATCTTCAGAAAATAAGGACGTGGCCAGATGAAGGTGGGAAAAACAAAGTTACCATAATGAAAGACATGGATTTGTAGAATAACATAATGAGCTTTGAGAACAAAGGGCCCTGGAATGTGAGCCCAACAGGAGTAGATACTGGGTCTGTTTAGCCACATGACCTAGAATGGGATGATACACTTAGTAAGTGCTCTATAACTATTTGTTAAATAAACAACCATTTTGATTGAACAAAATGTGTGAGACAGAAAATGGCAGAATTTGAAGTGTCAAATTTGACATCAATTCAATCAGGTAAGATTTTGTATGTGTCTCAAAAAAAAAATAAAATAAAATTAGACAAAAGAGTGGCCTGCTCAGATTTGCACTTAGGGGCTGCTCTGGCAAAGAGGGTGAATCATGAACTGGTGTAAGGGCAGGTTAAAGCATGACGAGGATTTTTCAAAAAACCCCAGAACAAACAAACAAAAAGAAAAAAGAAAAAACAAAAACAATCCCAAAAACCTTAACCTGAAGCAACAGAGGAAGACTTTGATATTGGCTGGGAAAAGGGTGAGAAAGCTGTGGATAAAGCAGTTTTAACAGAATGTTCCAAAGTGCCTTTAATAAGGAAGTTTTCCTAGCAACTGTTCAAACATTTCTTGTCACACTTAATGGAAAAAAACAAATCATTTGGATCATTTATTTCTGAGAAAATTTGTTACATCTAATGTTGACCACCACCTTAATATTCAACTTTTTTTATACAACTTCTTGTGTCTTTTTTTCTCTCCCCATTCTCTTATTTGTAAAACAAAACCTATTTGTCAGTGAAGCATAGTTTATTATATAGGTAGAGTTTTTTTCTTACACTTGAAATTCATAACTCCTAATGGGCAATCCAGCTGAATTATATTTCCATATGGTTAAAGGAAAAATGACACAGTCATTGAGAAAGATAAAGACATTTTCCAGTCAACCATTAACATCAGAACATATATAGTTTGTTTTATTTGGCAATTGGCCTTTCCTTTTCAAACTCCAAAGCAATGCTAATTTAATGATACAGAAGACAGTTCAATGACAGGAAAACTATTCTGCCTCACCAGAGCCTCTGCACAATTTTAAATCTTTTCATTCTGAGTCAAGAAATACAGAAATCCCTTTGGTCACAGGAGGAAATGGTTTCTGGATCCTCCCTGGCAGCATACAGAAATTAAACCTCCCTGCTAAGAGCCCTGCTAAGCCCATTTAGCAGGGTATGTCAAAATTTAGCTTCTACAGCAATTTTCTCTGAGAACACTTGCAAAGAAAGATGCTCTCTGCATAGTCTCACAGTTTGGGACAGAAAAAGGAATTGTGATAAGCACTGAAGGGTGAGATTCTTCTTGTGGTTATCCACAATGTCTTTCCTCCTTATACTTGACAAAGTCAAGATTCACATTTTAGGGCTTCCTGTTTTCACAAACTATAGCAATACCGGAAGTTTTGTGCAAGTGCTGATCTCAACCATAGCCTTTAGCAAGTATAAGGTGAAAGGGAGCATAATAGACCACCCCTGAATATGCCACTGTGGCATGCAGATTATCTTGAGCTAAAGACAATTAAGGCCCAAAAGACTCAGGAAGAGCTTTTTACCTAACACTTAGCTGCCTATAAGAATTTAGACAGAGGGCTCAGTCTAGGAAGAGAGCTATCACTAGACATAACTACAAAAAACATGTTCTGGTTATGGTAAGCTATAGTGAGCTTGGCAGGGCCCACTTGTTCAAATTCCTCTCTGTGTCCCATTGTCTTTACATGGCATGACAAACATTTGTTTATAAAATATTTGCTCTTCCCAAGGTCCCATGAATTGTCTTCCTTCCCTTTGAATTCCCAGACCTCTATCCTGTTCCTTAGCTCAGAATGGAATACAAGCCCCAACTTACCCTTGGGTCTCATATTTTTATGAGGCTCCCCCATATATATGAAATTAAATTTGTTTTTCCCCTGTTAATCTGTCTTATGTCTATTTAATTATTAGACTTAAAAGAACCTAGAAAGGTAAAAGGAAAAAATCTTCCTCCCTTACAACGATAGTATTGAATGTGATACCAGATCACAGACATTTAATTAAAAAGCACACCTTTATCAGTGGATTGCTCTCAGGATGGTAAATACATCACATTTACCTTATTTAATTTTGTCTTCAAAACTGTGCTGAAGACTTTCTCCCTCCATGAAGCTCAAATTCATCACTCACATCCAATTATCTAGTAAGTTCAGCCCTTCACCATTTCCATTCTTCCCTGTTATAACCTTTATAGCCCTAAGAGTATCCTTCACCCCCTTCACTCCTTTAAAAATGTGTGTGTGTGTGTGTGTGTGTGTGTGTTTCTGCTACTCTCTTTGAAAACATGCATGGTCAGTGCTTGGTGATATTAACATATGTTTATGGTTAATTTTTAAAGCATAGATAATGCTCATGTTTACACAGATGTATACACTCAGCTACCACTAGAACTTGCCAAGGAACAATTATGAAGATCTGAGAGCTGACAAAAAGTGTTGCTGACTTTTGCAGCCCAAGATAAAGTAGAATGGCCAGAAGAGAGGAAGGGCCCTGGATTACAGTTGTTGGAAAATCCAGAATGTTTTTTGCAATTGCCTTGAACTTCTCACATCTTTGAGCTCTGAGCAGTGATTCATTCCCCAGCTGCCATCTGGATTTGAGCATGGTATCAGAGTGATAGGATGCTTGGTATCAGCTCCTTTTCTCTAGTTTAAGAGAGCCCATAAATAGGATATAAACTCATGTCTGCCTATCTGCAGGAAAGCAATTTGAGTGTGTGTCTGGGGGTCATTCTTAGAGAAAGTGAAAAAGCTTGAGGTCCTCAAGAAAACCTCTGTATAGTGAGCAAAGATAAAAACCCCTATTGTGTTCCTCTTAGTTCTTACTCCATTTCCATGGGATATGCAAGAAGCAAAATTAGCGATTAATTCTAAGATTTTCTTTTTCCTCCAGCATCACTCACTAACCTTTCAGCATTTAGAATATTCAGCAGTGCTATTTAATACATGTTTCCTGTCCTCAGGGAGCTCCTAGTATGTAATCGGATATACAAAGTAGAAAGAAGACAGTGCAATTAGTGTTCATCACATTGAAGGGGGTAGAGAAAGGAGACATGGATTCTAGCTGAATTCTTCACTGAAAGAACAGTGAAACCATCATGCAGGAAGGTGGCATTTGAATTGCATGTTGAAGCTTGGGTAATTGCCTGACTCATGGAGATTGGGAGAAAGGGCATTGGAGGCTAAATATGAACAAAAGTATATAGCAAATAACCCTTTGTCTCCTCCATTAAATGCAATTATCTTCCAAAGTAAATGTCAGGTCTTCTAGTTATTTTAAACTTTCTTAAATATCCTGTATGGATATACTCAGTATCTTAAGTAATGAAACAACTTAGTTGACAGAAACTCACCACAACAGTATTTCAGTGTGTCTCTCCAGCCTGAAATCTGTGATGGCCTCTGGTCTCACATGGTATGAAATTTCCTTGTATGAATGCCACCACACACTCTTAAAACAATCATATCTACAGAGAACACTGGTTCTTTTAATGCTAGGAAATTTGCCCTTGTAGACTTCCTATCACATCTGGTGAATGCTGCTCAGAAAAGTCAAGTCTAGCTAATGTATAAAGAGGCCCCAGTGAATGCCCATATGGTATCACAATGTTCGAAAATCCGAGTCTGAAAGGTAGATTCTTTTAAACATAGCAAACAGAAATGTAAGCTTTTCCTTAATCAATTCTGTGTCGGATCTTGTTGCTGTTTACCATCCCTCAGCCCTGAGCAGTTGGAGGTGTATCTGTGCTTTCACTCGTTCCTCAGTTATTATCACTACCAGTGTCTGGCTCAGCATTTAGCTTAGGGAACTGGACTCAATCTAAATGAAAACAAAAACAAAAACAAAAACAAAACAGTAGGACAACTGCTCTATGTGTATGTCTAAATGTGCAATATTTGAAGATAATATATTGCCTACTATGGGTTTCTTTCTTGCAAGAACTTTACCTTATTGTATTCCTCTATAAAATCTGAACAGAATGGTGTAGGGAAAACAACAAAAAGTTTTGTGTTCTACTGAAGTATAGAAATTTCCATACAATTGTCATTTTTGAAAAGACAAAAAAGGGAGAAATTCAAGTATATTTTCAGAATTTTCCAATTTTCTTTGCTTCTCAATGCTTTAGACAGATTTTTGTCTTCGCTTGAATACACTAATGACTATATCTATTTTTTAACTTACATGTAAAGTCACACACACCTGTTCTATATTAAAACTGGGTACTGATCTAGAAAGGATATTGAAAATCATTTCCACATTCCACTTAACTCTCCCTTCGCATTGCTGGACAATTAATGTTCTCTCCAAATAGAAATCTGAACTGCACTACAAACAGAGAAGAAACTTTAAGCGTTTGTTTTTATACTTTAAAAAAAAATACTTTTCTAGTTTGATTTGGAGCAGAGATAGGCATGTTCATGTAGACAGATATCTTAAAATAAACCTCACAAGAAATGGAGTACCTTCCTAAGAATAATTTGAATGGCTTTATTTGTTTTAGTAGATGCTGACACCAAAGGGAAAATGATGACCACAGATAATAATTATTGCAATATTTATTTTTAAATAACTTTATACAGAGCAGTCATTTAAACTATGATCTATTGCTACACTTCTGCTTATTTCTGTAATATATTTATAACTCTGTGTACTATGGGACAAACTTTTCAATCCACTGTGAGCAAAGTCAGTCCTCCTCAATGAGAATGTGTTGTTCTGACAATCTGTAAATCAGCAAGAAGCTCTGCATTTCTTCATGAAATGTTCTGTTTCACTTTATTATATTTTATCTACTATAAGAGTAATTTCTTTGAATTGAATTCACAAAACTTTTGCCTTAAATTTTTTTTCCATTTTAACAACTGAACTATAATAATTGCTCTCTCTGAGCCTCCATAAATCTAGGTGAGTGGCCATTTATTAAGAGTTTACAACAATTTTACAGACATATTAGGAATTTCTATGAAATCTGTGTACTCCTATCTTCCATCATGCCAACAAAAACAAAACCCCCAAATTTGAAAATATATAATCAACCTTTACTATGTAAGGATAGTTGGAAAAGGAGATGATGGGAAAGTAGAAAATATAATCCAAAATTAGAGTATAAACAAATTTATTCTACTCTCAATATTATCCAAAGCATATTAATCTATTGGTGGATTAGAAGATTAAAATCTATATCACTGATGAAATTCCAACCCTAATCATGCCTGTTATCCTTTTTTTGCATTTAGTAAATAATAAAATCATTCACTTATTAAACATTTATAAAAATTTTCCTATGACAAGAATGGCTGTGAAACAGAGCATGGCATACCACACCTAGTAGAGAATCTTGTTTGAGGAATTTTTTTCTCAAATTTATAAAGGAATACGATGCCATTGCTTTACTTTAAGATACGCAGGCCACGGAGTAACATCACCTGGGTGAATCACCCACAACCAATTTAAATAAAAATTCCAGGGTTGGGACCCAAGGAGGGGTTTGTTTTTTTTAATACCAGTTTCCCAGGTGATACTGATAAACAGTGAGAGTAAAATGCCACTGCTTTAAAGAACCCTCATGAAAATGACTAATATTTTTTAATTAAAAAAAAAAACAAAACTCTATTCCTACACATTTAAGATTTCCACCACTTGTACTTCTTTCCCCAACCCTTGACTCTCACTGTCTGTTTGTGTGCTACAGGGTCACTGTATACAGTCGGCACGCTGTGCACTAGACAACAGGATTTGGTGCCTGGGCAACATGGGAGGTGAAAATCCAATCTCCCCCATGCTCACCAACCTTGCAATCCAGCTCAGGGCTAGTCCCTGCACAGGAATGGACTCTGTTTTCTAATTCACCACATAGGCTAGAAGCAGCTCTGGGTATAAATGCCAATTCATGGTTTTCCTTTTTTGTTTGTTTTATAATGACTTTAAAAATATATCCCAATTCAAACCAGTTGTACATACAGATACAAACAGAATCATTTAGGTCAATAAGGATTATTACTGTTTTCTACAATTTCTTAAACCTTGTGGTCCTTCCCACCAGGCCAGGAATGCTGGGATAATGCACATTTATGGGTAAGATAAGATACTCTATATCATATTACAGATAACCTAGAAACAGTTCTGAGCTTTTAAGTGTAGCCATTCTTTTATCAGGACAGATAAAATAACTACAGAGAAATAACTATAAACCAAACACATATCCCCCATTAAATCCAAACTAAATGTATCTCCAACTCAATCTACCTTAACAGATTCTGTCTCATATCACTGATGAGACAGGAAATAATCACCAATGATCCAGTTAATGGAGTAGAAAGGAAAACAACAACAACAAAAACCTCAAAGTCCTTCCTCCAGCTTGTTCTCCAACTCATCCTTTGACCACTGCCTCTAGCCTTCTACCATCTGAGCTGAGGTTTCTGTCTTCCCCAGAATGATACCCTTCTCCAGCCCCTCCCAGCACCTTCTGCCTGTCTTTTTGTTCTTCAGCTCCAGGTATTCTTCTTACTCCTAAGACATCTCAGGGTTTGGGTCAGTGAGAAAGCCACAGTCCATGATAATTTACCACCCTGTCACACTAACTCTTGTGTCTTCATCCTTTAAGACCAAGTTCGAATGGCATTGCCTCTTTGGAACTTTTATGGAAAAATAATTTATTATTTATTTTTATGGTTGATTTTGTTCATACTGTTTTTATTCCCATCCTATTATAAACACTCCAGACCCTTTTTGCTTTCCTTCTTCGGTGAAGGTTGGGTTGCAAGGTCCCAAGCAGCAGGTGACTAAAGATACTCTCTTTCTTGAATTTAATGGCATTAAGAATTGATCACAAACTCAAATGTCTACATTAGCCAGGCAAGTTAAATGAGTGAGGGAGTATCCGTGCAGACTTCTAACTGGCAAGAACACACTCTGACTAAAGGAGACAACTCTACACAATGGTTTCCTCATGGGAATGCCATATTTGTCAGACTTTCCAACTTTTCAAAAGAAGGCAGAAATCTGCATTTATTTAACAGGAAATTTCTTGAGTTTTAAATAAAAATTCAAATATACACTAATCAAAACCAAACCTGTAGGCTAACTGTAACCCACAAATTCACCAGTTAATAACCTTTTGCCTAAAGGCCCAGCAGAGAATTATGCTGGAAAGAGTTGAGCACTCTTAGCAGCAGTCACAGAGAAAAAATTTTTTTACCTAAACTCAGAAAACAATATGGGTTGGTAACCCAACAGTTGAGATCTCCATTCTACTCTCTGGAACAGGGTGTACCAGGGTCCCAAACATTTAAATCCCCAACCTTGACAAAATGTCCTGAGACCTAAGCTTGGCATGAAACATGTATTAATTTCTTACCATGGCAGTAACAATTTACCACAAACATGGTGGCTTAAAATTACACAAATTTCTTGGAATTCTGGAGGCCGGAAATCTGAAATCAGTTCCACTGGGTTAAAGCCAATGTATTAGCAAAGCTGGTTCTTTCTAGAGGCTCTAGGAAAAGAATCCATTTCCTTGCCTTTTCTAGCTTCTGGAGGCAACCTGCATTCCTGGACTCATGAACCCTTCCTGAAATCACTTCAAATTCTTGCTTCCATCATCACATCTGCTACTTCTTCTTTGACCTTCTTATCATCCTCTTATAAAGACCTCTTTTGATTATATTTAGAGCCCACCTGGATAATACAGGATACTCTCCCCATTTCAAAATCCGTAACTTAATCACAAAGCTCCCCCTGCTATATAAGGTAACACTCACAGATTCTAGGGATTAGGAGGTGGGTACATTTTGGGGGCCATTATTCAGCCTACCACAAAACTTCAAATTGCCAAATTATGTGGGTGTAGACAATGACGGATAACACTTATCTCATATTTTACAGGTAGCAAAGAAGGCTTACGTAAGGTCTAATGAAGGCACAGGCCACCTAATAACAACTGAGGTAGGATTTTCCTTCAGTACAGTGGGATACTCAAGAAGCATTTGACTTAAAGTCTGACATTTCTTTGCCTTTGTGGAGGAAGATTCAAACCTATCACAGTAACCATAACTCCCTCACATGAATTTTTTCTTCCCTCTGTGTTTTTCTAGAACCATGTCTATATCTATCTAGAGTGGAGTTTACTGCATTTACTCGTTTGTTTGTGTGTCTGTGTTCTGAACTAAAAGTGTTATTTATTTCTGTATTAACAACTCTCCCCCAGGACAAGCACATTAAGTACATATTAAACTGAGTGAATAAGAAAGATGAAAAAGAATATTTAAAACATGCTCTTAACATGTGGTATTTTTACTTTTATATCTTGCTAAAGAAATAAGTGGGAAGAAAGACTGAAGGGCAGAAAACAATCATTGGGAAGTACTTTTTTCTTTTTAATTTCACCATTAAAACAATCTTCTGAAAGGGTTATTTAAATTTTTACAGATAAGAAAATTAAGGCTTAGAAATTAGGCAATTTATCCAGGATCATTTA
The DNA here is from genome assembly GCF_004348235.1 of Phoca vitulina. Classification (NCBI taxonomy): domain Eukaryota; kingdom Metazoa; phylum Chordata; class Mammalia; order Carnivora; family Phocidae; genus Phoca; species Phoca vitulina. Next base: position 35,468,343 of record NW_022589728.1, read on the forward strand.
GTGACTAAGCAGTAAAGTTGAATTTAAATTGACTGATTCTTGAATGCATATTCCTTTCATATTCCATTCTTTCCTATTTATTTAAAATACTGTATTTATGTAGAATTTGTTCATCAAATTTTTTCCTGGATTCCTATCAATTGGTCAAATCAGTGCTCTGTTTGCTGAAAATAGTGCATTCTCCCTTTCCCTCCTGTTTTTTTTTTTTTTTTCCCTTCCCCAACTCTCACTGCCCCTTCAGGGATAGAGCAGTTACTTCCTGGGGCTAAGCAGAATCCTGTGGTGCTTGAACACAGGAAAGAAGCTGTGCTCCTTCCTCTCCCCACTCCCTCCCCTGCATAAATCCTGGCAGCTCCAGAGAGCATTTATTCAGGCCCACAGGGGAGAAAACCAGGCTCATTAAATCCTGAATAGTACTTATTATTGCTTGGATAAAATTTTTTAAAAGAGGATTTATCCTTGAATATTAGAAAAAGAATGTATGTACTGGCACATGAAATGATCTGTTCAGGGAAGTGTTGAAATCCCTAGAATTTGTGTTACAAATTTTAGGAAGCACACCAAATAAGTAGATCCTGGCTTCAGAACAAAGTACATCTATAAATAAGGTCCATCCCCATTTCTGGTGATTTTATAATTTATCCCTTATTTCTGATCCTAAAGTACATATTTTGGTGGTCTTCTCAACCAGAGACTCTTGTTATAATTGCAAGTATACACTTGAATTCCCAGCCTATTCTCCCATATAAAAGAGCAAGCTTCCCTGTCATTACACAGAGATGAGACTGAACTCTCAATGAAATGTTCAATGTATATTGTTCTAATTACTCCATTTCAAAATAATATGCTTTTTCTTATCTTGTAAGAAACTAGGAAATCAAATGTAGCCCACTGGCTGTCACAGAGCTACACTGCAAGAAGAAATGGACAAAATCAGCCTAGCAAATCTGAAAAACCCTTCAATTTTAACTTTTGAAGAGTTGGCAGTTAGTAGCCATTATTTCAACAAGGTTTTGTTGAGACTTTAACATATATTTTCAGTTCTCTAAAAAAGTTTTCCTCTTAAAGCTTCCTGTAAAGTCAGTTTTTTAGTTGTTTCATAAAAACAAGTTTATGTTTGGGGGGGCATCTTTTTCTCTCATATTTTCTTATTTTCCTTATACTTTTATACACATCTTTCTGTCTGAATTGAAGTTTTATTGTAGGTACTGTCACACATGATTTTGGAATTTTTCTTCTTCATGTAATATTTAGATGGTTTTTAATTCTTTACAAGAAGTGAAAACTCCTCAAACAGTACTTTTTTAAACTTTTTTTTTTAAAGATTTTATCCATTTATTTGAGACAGAAAGAGCACAAGCACGGAGGAAGGTCAGAGGGAGAGAAGCAGGCTCCCCACTTAGCAGGGAACCTGATGCGGGGCTTGGTCCCAGGACCCTGAGGTCATGACCCGAGCCAAAGGCAGCCGCTTAACCAACTGAGCCACCCAGGTGCCCTTCAAACAGTACTTTTTTACTGAAAAGCCTTGTGGCTTAATGAAATTAAATAATTAAAAAATCAAAGACTGCTTAATTTTGTTTAATATTATGAATGATAGTTATTATTTAATGTTTAATAGACATATACCTTACAAGCACATAAATTATAAAATTATATTATAATCTCATCTGTATTATTCTGCCTCACATTATTAATTTTTGTAAATGTGTGCTTGTTCAAAAATGTTCTTCATAGGAGTACCTGGGTGGCTCAGTCAGTTAAGCATCTGCCTTCAGCTCAGGTCATGATCCCATGGTCCTGGGATCCCAGGAGCCTGCTTCTCCCTCTCCCTCTGCCACTCGCCTTGCTTGTGCTCTCTCTTAGAATTTTTCACAATCTTGTGACATAAATATAATTTATACTTAATATAGTGGATTGAATTTTACCATAAAAAACACACAAAAATATTTCACTCCATATTATATCTACAATGCTAACCAATATTTGAAAGTCAGTACTCAGACATTAAAAATGAATGTAAATGGCATATATTGTTCTTAATATCAATGTTGTTATGCTTTTAGATATGTTAGAGTATGTAACCACATTATTATCAATGCACAGCATCAAGGTTATGAGGAAAATATCAGTAAAGTAGACATTTGATTATTTGGAAATATTCAGACTAAGCCTGCACTGGAAAAGCAGATTTTGGCCAGAGAGTAGATAGAGAATATAGAGGTCAAACCAAAAATTCGGTATATCCTATGTAATTCTATTTTACCCATAAGATGGGGTAGTTAACAAAACTGAAGTTTTAATGTGTACAACTGTTGGCAAAATCTTTAATATCTTTTGTGCTAAACCCCAGAAATACCCTCAGAATCAGAACCACCAAATAAATCTGGGGCCCAATCCTTTCTACTATCTCATTTAAGCTAGCACCCTACCATGATTCATCTCAGCTTCTTCATGTGTATGATGAAAATGACAACCTATGCTGCAGTTTTGCCATGAGGAATTAAGATAGGAAAATCTGTGACATATAGTATGTCCACCTCCTCCAAAAAATGGTAGATATTTGTTACAGAGTCTAACACTAGCAACTCAATGAGGAAAAAACCAGCCAAAATTTATACAGCGTTTTATTATATGAAGGCATTCTTCTAAACACTCTATGTATGCTAAGTAGTCCAATCCTAAAAATCATCTTGTAAACTGGTTCTATCACAGGATTTTTCACATAAAGAAACTAAGGCAGAGAGCTATTTAATTGTTCAAGGTCATCCAGCTAGTGAGTGGAAAAACAGGGTTTTCAATGTAAGATAGTTTGGCTTTGGGGATTGTGCTATTCTGCTCTACTATTGCACAAATGAAACTGAACCCTGCTTCTGCCCTCTGAGTCAATCACTGACCATGTTCATTTATTTTTTAAAGAAAGAATTATCAAGGCAAAAAAAAAAGGACTTTATAATAATTTTTATATTTCATACAGTATACATTGGATACTGGCACTTTTCATTGAAATCTTTTGGCCTATCACTCTAATGGCCCAGTTGACCAAAAATCCCGATCATCAGGATACTTTTCTGAAAACCTTGTTTAAAGCAAAACAAGGGGCACCTGGGTGGCTCAGTCGTTAAGCATCTGCCTTCGGCTGAGGTCATGATCCCAGGGACCTGGGATTGAGCCCCACATTGGGCTCCCTGCTCAGCAGGAAGCTTGCTTCCCCCTCTCCCACTCCCCCTGCTTGTGTTCCCTCTCGCTGTGTCTCTCTCTCTGTCAAATAAATAAATAAAATCTTAAAAAAAAAAGCAAAACAAACCTCCATGTGGTCCAAGATGCCCCCCGTGATTCTCACCTTCTCATCCTCATCCTCTAGTGAGGTTTCCTCTCACAGGGCTGATTTGTGTGACCACTAGGATGTTGTGGAAATTGCAGTGCTTGGATTCTGAGCATAGGTCATACAAAACACTGCTACTTCCACCTTGCTCTCTCTAGGACCATTTGCTCTAAAGTAAAGCTGTCATGTTGTGTGACTAGTCAAGTAGCCCTTTGAAGAGGCCCATGTGGCAAGGGACTATGATTTCTCCAACTGCCAATACCGTCTAGCCAGCCACAGACAAGTCATATTGGAAGCAGATCCTACAATCCCAGTCAGACCTTCAATGACTGTAGCCCTGGTAGACATCTCGACTGAACTTCATAAGACCCAAAGCCAGAACCACCCTGCTAGACCTCTCCTAAATTTGTGACCCACAGGAACTGTGTGAGCTAATAAATGTTTATTACTATCGAAGCTGATAAATTTTGGAATATGTTCTACAACTAATATATTCAATTTTATTTTTAAAAAAGGCTCAGATAAGTTTTTGGACTGCTGAGGACTAGCCCCTCAAAAAATAAAATGAGGGTCAGGGTCTTCATAAAATTCTTGTAAACTATAACGGATAACTCAGTATTCATAATATCATCTTCCTTATGAAATTTGTTTATTGGACTGTCCATAATAACATGGCCTTGATGTTATAAAGGAAGGGACTGGTTTGAATTACAGAATAATAAGATAATTTACTGGCCTTATATATTATGGATACATCGTGGGGTTAGTGATGTCAAATTTTAGTACAAGTTCAAAAAAAGTCAGATGAAATACAAATTATATAGGTCAAGTGGTGCCTTTATTTTGCAGCATTTTTTATAATCTTCAAATTCAACCTCCCTCTAAGCATTCTAGCACCCACATCCCATTAATAAGCAATAAACATTTATTGGAGGAAAATGGAGAAGAGGAACAATTGGGTAACTAACTATATTACTCAAATGTATATGCTACCTGGGTAGAAGATTCTATAGCAATTAAAAATGGCTACTCAAGAGGAAAGGTAAACTGAAACATCTGTTTATGTAGAACAAATTGGACCTTATAGCAGCCTTTATGAGAAGAAGCATATGTTATTTCTATCATGGATACAGTGAGTGGTGTTCTGGAGTTAGCTCTTACTGATACACAATGGCTAATTGTTAAAAATCAGGAATTTTGTGAGAAGCTGTTGAATCAGTTAACTTCAAATCTCCATGGTGGGAGTATTTATACCATGGAAATTGGCAAATATTACAACAAATATGGGCTTATTTTTTGTTGTTGTGCTGGTGATATGGGTTCTTCCTTTCCAGAAAGCCATTTGACCAGCATACCACTGGCTCAACCTGAACACTGAATTCAAACATTTAAAAAACTAGACAGACAGTTGATCTTGGATTCATATTTTCACAATTTTATAAAACTCACAGATGACAATTTAGATTCATTTTTTTCTTTATATTTGCCCTCATAATTTGCTCTCTTTGACCCTCATCAGGAAAAACCAGTAGTTTTTCTGTCCTCTAGTATGGATTTACTTAGATTGTCCATGGTATAACAAAGGCAAAAAAACACAATTTTTGATCAAAAGAAAAAAAAAAACTTTAATGTTCAATACAGCAGATGTTCAAAGACATCTTTTGAGCAAACATCAATACCATCTGGGTGACCTATCACCGTACGCAGATGGGAAATGGCTACTTAATAGTTTCTGTGAGAAGGATGGTATAAAATATTATAGTATTTAAAATTATGGGATGTTTGCGTATCCAAAGTAGATACCATCTTCAGATGTTCAATTCACTGAATATTATGATTTATTCCAGGAATTGTTTGAAAGAAAATAGAAGTAGATTATTTTCTATGATATCTTAAGTTTGTTATTGCTGAAATTTGCCATACAGTAAACTATTTCACTTTCAAAGGAAATATCTATAATATGAATATATGTCTAGAAAAAACAAAAAACAAAAAGAGACCCCATCAATATCTCTAATAAGAGTCTTTGTTACTTAAGCCACATAGTTCTTAAGAAAATCTCCTCCTGATCTGGATTCTGAAAGTTGTTAAGGATATTATTATTCATTCACAGTGAGAAAATTCTCTATTTCAATATTTAGCAGTCTATCTTACCACTTTCTTTCCTCGTTTATTTTTCCTTCTATCAAGAAGTAAATTCCTAATGATGAAAAAGAATTTTTAAAACTACCAGTGCTTATGCAATACTCATTCAGAAGATCAAGAATAAAAAATGACCAATCTTAATTACTTGTATACATGATTTATTATCATAAAAAACAACTTATAGAAAGTAGTCAACCACTTTATTAGGTGCTTCCAAATGATTCTGAGCACTGAAAAACACTTCATTTCTGAATGTTTGTTTCTCTGCTGTATTAGCACGATAAATGACATGTAGAACAGTCTAAAAGTGTATTTGGATATACTTTACAATATGCAATTAATATTAGCAGTCAAAATGTGATATGCAGTGAATAATTTGCACTGAACAAAACCAGCATACTTAAGCTCCCTTTAAATTATAAGCAGCATTTGAGAGAAGATTCCATATCTAGTGTCCTCAAAGTCCTCTCCCCAATGCTTTGCATATGGAGTCTTTCAATAATCATTTTATGAAAGAAGGAAGCAATGAATAAACAGTGAATGAGAAGCTGTTCAAGGCTTGATTTTTTCCCATTAAAAACACCCCCCACACACACACACATAAACTACGTATTACAAACTTTCCACAGCATTTCATGTTTTAAAATGCTTCCTTAACTCAAGGATAGCATCAATGGGTACATTCATAAAGCTGAATAACCCAAAAATAGTCTGTAGAAAAAAATGATTCACTATGTTGTGCTCCAGTACTTTTACTTTGGACAGTACCTTACCAGGATTAGTTCCACTTACAAGTGAGGTATCTAAACTACCCTTTCTTGGTGCTCTGCTCTCTAACTATTGTGAGAGGAGATGGGTAAATACTCTTTTGCCATAAAGTTTTATCCTCTATGGGATGAAAGAAGCCTTAGTGTTACAACTTGAACAGTGCTTTCTTGTAAAGCCTGTAAAAACACTTTATGTCCTGTAGGAACTGAATCAAAATCTCCTTTTGAGGCCACAGGATGTCATTTTAGTGAACTACAGTGTCTCTTTCAGTGGATTAAACACTATTTAAGCCTGGTCTTCAGATACACAAAGGAAGCTGTATGAGTCAGAGGGTCCTTGTTTTCTCGTGAACAGATCAAAAGGACTCTTTCCTCAACTGAGGCCGGAAGCATTTATGTTCATCAATTGTCGGCTTATCAAAATATTTTTACCTTATGTTTATAATTGGTGACTATTTTCAGATAAGAAAAAATAATCAAAAGATAAGGACTGATTTAAGAAGATTAAATTTGAGTTAGAGACTTATAAATTATATCATTTTTTAAAATTAGGAGTATTTGTTTAGCTAAATTATATTTCAGCAATACTAATCTGACTAATCTGCCTATGTGCTCTTCTAAACTCAAAATGCTTTTTCAAGCCTCCAAACACTTATGTGGGCTGTTCCCTCTGCTCAAGATGCTTTCTTCTCTTTTGTCTCCCTAGCATTACATTTATTAATGCTTCAAACTCCAGTTCAAATGTTGCTTGCTCTGGTAAATCTTCACTGATCAGCCTGTCCCCTTAAGATATGATTGTTTATTTTTAATAAGCTTTATTTTTTAGAGCAGTTTAAGATTCACAATGAAATTGAGCAGAAAGTATAGAGCTCCCATATACTCCCTGTCCCCCTCAGACACACCCCTTCTTCCATTATCAACATACTGCACCAGAGAGGTACATTTGTTATAATCAATAAACAAACACACTGACACATCATAACCACCCAATGTCGACAGTTTACATTAGGGTTCACTCTCAGCATTGCACATGCCATGAATGTCCACAAATATATAATGATGTGTATGACACTGGCAGTGAAATTATTCCACATGACAATGTCATATGGAACTGTTTCACTGTTCTAAAAGTCTTCTGTGCTTCACCTATTCATCCCTTCCTTCTCCTCAAAACTCCTGACAACCACTGATCTTTTTACTGTCTCCATAATTTTACGTTTTCCAGAATACCATACAGTTGGAATCATACAGAAGAAAAGGCATCATATATGCCTTTCAGATTGGCTTTCTTCACTTAATAATACGCATTTAAAGTTCCTCCTTGTTTTTTCATGGTTTGACATCTCATTTGTTTTTAGTGCTGAATAATATTCCACTGTCTGGATGAACCCATTTATCAATCCATTCACCTATGGAGAGACATCTTGGTTGCTTTGAAATTTTGACAATTATGAATAAAGCTGCTATAAACATCTGTGTGCAGGGTTCTGAGTATTTATGGAATCAAAGGTATACAATACGAGCCTACTCTCTGGCAAGCTCTGTAGTAGGTAATAGAATACACCATGGCATTTGCTATAACATAGATATGACCTATGAGAGGTATCATTGAGAAGATAATGAGAAGTATGGAACTCTCACATGAAGATAGGCAAAATAAAAATAACACAACTATATACTAGCATATAGCATGTCTGTGTTCCAGACACATTGCTAAAGGCTTAACATGTATCACGGGATTCTTAAAACTCATAAAGTCTCACAGACTTCTGAAGGAAGACAGTTTCAAAGAGAAAAAAATAGATCAACATTACAAATACTACTGAGAGGTCAAAAAAGAAAAGTATTAAAAAAGTTTTATTGGATTATGTAACTGGAAGTTTATTGGTAAACTTGTAAAGAATGCTTAAAGGAGGCTGATGACAAAAGGCTGGCTGCAGCACGTTTTAAGAGTGAAATGAAAATGAGAAAGAATACAGAAACTTTTAAGAATCCCATAATAAAATAGCAATAAAAATAGCAAGAACAGCAAATATTTATCAAATGCTAACTATTTTTCAGGAGATGTTTTTGTATGTCAAATATTATTCCATCCATTTTACATCTAATAGGTGATTTAATCTTCATAATAAAACTATGGAGAAGTAATATTATCCCCAATTTACAGATGAGAAAACAACAGTGAACTATATAGGGGTTGAGTAATTTACCCTACAAACCACAATTAGTATCCACTGAAGTTGGGATATAAACTCAGGCAGTAGGAAAAAAACCTCATGTTCACTTTGCTCTACTACCTCTTGGCTTATGGTCACAAGCATCCGTAGCTGAAAAATGCTTTCATCACTAAGCACTATATCAGGACACCCTAACGGAGTCTTGATTTGAGCATTATTTTCCCACCCAATTTGATTATAATTCTTTTTCTCACCCCTTCAACATTTCAAATAATTATTTAAGCAATCTCTGACCCCATCCAAGAATTTTCCAAAGCAATTCCATCCTCACTCATTTTAGGCTACTTCTTTACACTATATAGACTACACAACCTGATGATATTATTTCTATTATCACTTTAATAATAGCTAGCACCACTTCTACTGAAATTATCCTACAACAGGTCCCTTTGGTGTTTTAAACACAAATATTCTATTGAAAGAATCCTAGTGAGACTATTTTACAGTCAGTATCTCTTCATAGAGATTACATTAACTTGAATCATGCTTCATAAATATGAAACTGCATGATGTAGTGGTCAGCACACACTCTGGAGTCAGATCAACCCAATGCCACCACTTGCTAAGAGATTTCAGATAGATCTCTTCAATCTGACAACTCTTATTTCTATTTTAAAAATATCTCATGCACACTTCATTAAAAAGGCTGTAAATATTATAAAATGTAAATCACCAAGACAAGAACTGTAGCTTTTATACAGTACTCCACTTTTATTAAATTGAACTATATTAAATGAAGTTAATTAAATATGTGCTATTTTTGCTTTATGCTGAGAGCATTCATGGGCATTATCCCAATCAGTGTAACAGCCTGATAAGTTGAGTCCCATTGTACAGATGAAGATATTGAAGCTTAGAGAAGTTATTTATTACAATTTAGAGAGCTAGTTGAGTCTGAGGAGCTAGAATCTAACTCTGAATCTAACTTTTATAGTGAACATCACCACAGTTAAGTTCAAATGTAATAGAATTCTCTGAAAAACAAAAGTGAAAACAAATGAACCATATATATATCTCTGTATCAGAAACACCCAATTGTATTATTCTTGAATTCATTATGTTTAATACAGATTTAATTTTTCTCTAACTGGACTTATGTGCCAACTCTGAAAATCCATTTTAAAATACCTGAATAATACAAACATTTTTCTGTAAATTACACTTCCCTAAATTGTACTTATGTTTCACAGAAGAAATAGCCCAATTATTTTTTTCCTTTTCTTGAATACTTACATTCTACAGTGTTTCTTACAATGTGCTGATCCTTCTATGTATCTAAAATTAGTATTAATGAGGCAGTCTCAAATGTACTTTGCAGCCCTTAATTGTTGATTTGTCTTCACTTAAATAGTCGCAAAGGATTTTTGGTTTACTGGTTTTAATGTTCATTACTGGCCACTGAAACAAAATAGATTTTCTTTTATTTAAAGAATTCTATATTTTGAGGTTTTGTGTATTCATTTTATGATGCTCAACTACTTTTCCTTAGTGGGTAATATATTCTGGTTTTTGTTGTTTCTCATTACTTAAGGAAGGACTTTCATTGCTAAGACAGAGAAAATGTTTATATATGTAATAAAAGTAATAATCATAAAGCTGCCTTAAAACAAAACAAATTCCACCCAAACGTCTATAAACACTTCATCAATATTACAATTAAGTGCAGTTTTTATACACAGAAAACCATCTAGATAAAAATGCAGTCATTTTAATTAGCAACACTATCAATTTGCATTAACCACATTAAAGTTGCATAAAGACAACAAAATCTTTGTCTCCTTTCTCATGTAAAAGGTTTCGAAGTTACACCATTTTTGTAGGAAAATAATAAACCCTGAATTATTATTCCCTAAATACTTTTCTCACCTGATACCGACCTTATTTTTAAAGGGCTCTTTTATTTAATTGTCTGAATATTCTGAATTATCCAAATTACATTTTTCTGCATTTGTTTTTCTGTGTCCTATGCATTTGAAAGAATTGTTTCATGGTCACTCTTACCAAAATGTTAACTCAACCATGCTCTGTCTTAACAGTAGTCTCTTCTGGATGGCCTGCTAGTGTTTATGCATGATTTGCAACAGGGACTTTAGGAGAGTGTATACTAGTTTCTATTTCAAGGAGGAAACAGATTTAACAGGCAGTGTCATGATTAAACTTTTAAAACTGTTTAATTATTAAGATCTGGTTGACACTGTTTGGCTGACTTTCATATTGAGCCCTCTGCTATCCAGTAACATGTAGCTCTGCTATCAAGAGAGAAGAAAATCATGGAAAGAAGCACGGTTCATCTTTGTAAAAATAGAAAAAGGAACTCCTTTGGGAGAAAAAGCAATCAATTAGAAAAATGTGTCTCCTTTAGGGAAGAGAAAACAATTAGAAAATTGTACCCTCTGGGCGCCTGGGTGGCTCAGTCGGTTAAGCGACTGCCTTCAACTCAGGTCATGATCCTGGAGTCCCAGGATGGAGTCCCACGTCGGGCTCCCTGCTCAGCAGGGAGTCTGCTGCTCCCTCTGACCTTCCCCCCTCTCATGCTCTCTCTTTCTCTCTCTCTCAAATAAATAAAATCTTTAAAAAAAAAAAAAAAAGAAAATGGTACCCTCTAAACTCAAGGCCTAGTGGATGGACCTTGGCTCTACTCATCCCCTCAGCAAGGTGCCTTTGTACAGTGATCAACCTGACAATGCACATAAACTTTCAAAATCATATTACTTTGTTGGAAATGCTTTCCTCAAAACCAGAAAAGTGACAGATTCTGTTATTCTAAAATATATAATGTTGATTCAAAGTACTTTTTCTCCCTTTTAAAACAGTTTCATTGCTGGTCATCCCCAATATATAATCAGATTGTACTTTTAAATGTTATTTATAAGGTCACATTTTCCCACATAAACAATGTTGTGCATCATCATTTGAATCACGTTCAATTCTAGGTACAATACCTCTCATTGTGTCACCCTGGGCAATTTCCTTTATATCTGTGATCTTCTGTCTCCTGCAAAAATGGAATAATATTAACCACACAGGTTCTTTTAAAGGTTAAATGAACAAGGCTGATAAACTACCTAACACAGTGTCTGATGTATAAAGCAGAGACATGGCCACTTTCTCATTTCAGAAGGTTCAGTTGGGGAGATAAATTCTTGGAAGCACCTTTTCCTTCACACCCTGATGTTAGTATCATTTTTTTGTCATTGTCACTATAACCTTCTCATCAACTTTTCACAATTCTCTTTAATATGTGCTTTTGTACATATCTTCTGAAGCTAGGCTCTCAAATGGTCTTTTTATTAACAAGCAGAAAATCAAGTGAAGGGGAAAAAAGGGAAAGATACTAAAAAGAGAAGGCAATAAAAAAGTGAGAAAATTTCCTCTTCATTTCTGGTAATATGACCTGTTGAAGCCATTTCCAAATTATGTAACTCTGGAAGCCTGGTCCAGTACAGGCAAAAATATATGTATTTTTTAAATAACATTTTTTTCTGCATTTCTTTTTGGATCCCTTTCTAACTTCCTCTATGCCCTTTCCTCTAATTCTCAAATATCCAGAGTCCTGGTGCTACATCAAGTCTCCCACTAAAGCTTCCCAAAGAAGTATCTCCCCAAAGTCTGATTTATCTCCCAATATTTCAAAATGATCTTACCCTAATAAAATCTCCCACCCTTTCAAAGAGTTGGTTGCAACTAGGTATTACAAAGGACTTCACTTATTGAACTGATTCATGTGATTATATGAGTGGCCCTTAGCTTCTTCACCCTACTTGTGGTTACACTAAGAAGAGGAGAAAGAGGTACACAAAAATATTGTTAATTGACAGATTTTCAGAGACTTATAACAAAGGGGGAAAAACATTTACAATGACAGAGAGAAATCTCAGATAAGAGCAAGAAGTATCATCTTTAATAAAGCCAGGAAATCTACCTTTTATCTCAGGATCAGAACCTTAAATACTTACTACTTTTCAAATTAAATCATCATCATCATAGCCATCTATTTCCAAACCTGCAGTCTTTTTAAATTTATTTAAAAAAAATTTTTTTATCAGCACTGTTTGGTTGCTTTTTATATACTGACTCCCACTGGGCAGCCTTAGGAGGTTCCAGAGATAAAGGGAAAGATAAACAAGGCCAGAGCCATCTGTGTGCCTATGCCTGTGTTATTTGTAAAATAGATGTTTATTTACCAAGAAACCCTGCTTTGTTTATAAGTTATATTCAATAGCAGCATATTAAACCTGATAGGAACTGATAATAATTCATGAAGCAAAGGCACTATCTAATATCTCTGGGTCCACGCACCATATGTAGCTTTTCTTTAAACTGCTTGCTTATACATTCTAATTTCTGGAAAACTCCATGATGTTCCCCTCATCATTCTAAGCCCATGTACATTGTCCACCAAGGTTTTTGCTAGAAAAAAGAAACTAGATTATCATGAAGATGATGATTAGTAGAGATGATTCATGAATTTGGTAAAGATACAAAAAAGAATAATTGATCCTATAAAAATATGGTCAAAGGATGTTTTTACTAACCCAAAGTGAATTGGATTAGTAAATTGGCTTTTAATGGGGATCTCAACTAAAAGGAAACTGTCATGATTGAATATCAGCTTAGCCGTTGCTTTCTTAATTTCTTTTCCCTGAAGAACAACTATGCCTAGTGAATTGTTGAAGCCCCATTAATTTGTTGGGCCAAATGTGCACTCTCAACCATCTACTCCAAATACAGTTAACTGGAAAAAAAGAAACGACTTTTAACAGACTGGCATTTTGAGCTGGTGTACAAAGATTATGGCAATTCAATTAAATTTCCTAGTTCCATGTGCATGCTAATGATGAGTCAGAAGCATCCACTGATACAGTGTGTCAATCACACTGGGATTCATTCATTCAGTTCCGCCAGCAAGGCAGCTTTTCAAGGCTGGGCCACTAAACAGGGGCAGCTTTGTGAGTGCCTGGACTCCTCTGCCGGCCACCTGCTCTTCCTCTCCTTGGTTTCCACATAAATGGCTTTGTTCCAGGAATGCCGGCACATGCTCAATACCATTTAGGACAAGATTAATACCGTGAACTGACATGGCTTTCCTGGCAGTCTTTATCTTGTCTTTAGTCTAACACACTCTTTTCCGGTAACGTCTAATCTCACTACTCACACAACCAGGGGAAAAAGTCTCATTTTCTGTCTTTATGCAACACTTCAGCTGAAAATCACACAATTACGGAAAGTTTCATCACTTTGGGGATACATATTATAATAAATAAATTATGACAGGATGGACCTGAAAGGGTATTTAACAATAAGATGGAAAGAAAATATCCTGACGCTCATAAGTTTATTTTTCCTGGCCCCTAATACTCACTCTACTTTCTCATTCTGTAAAGTGCTAGATTCTTAATTTGGCAGACTAGTCTTTTAATAGAAGAAATATTTCATTCATTAGACTATTTTAAACTGTGGAAACTCAAAGTGACATATTATGCATAATACAAGTGATGTGTGGAGTCTGACCATAAACTATTCTTAGTTATGTGTAGAAGGAGCCTGTATTGACTGTGCCCAGTTCTACAAGTTTTCACTAACAGACAACACAACTGGTTATAGAGGCTTGAAAAACATCTTGTTATCTATTCTCTACTAAAAAGGATATTTACAAATCAAATAAAGCTAATACAAAGCTGACTGAAAAGAAATGAAAAAGGCAAAGTCTCTTAGTATTCATGGCCTCAAAGGGAGAAAATGGCAGACACTTATGCTGGCCCATTTTGTGTTCAGTGAATATTAACTCAGCTCAGAAAAGCATGAAGAAAAAAGGGCTGCTTCATTAATAAATGATAGTAATTCATCCAGCAACCCCAGCTATTCACAGGAGCTTTAAAAAAATCCGTATTTGACCCTTTGACCAGAAATTCAAATATAATTGGAATGAACTCCCCTTTGGTGGTACCTAGGGATAGATCATTTTAAAACTGCCCTCAGACAATGCTAATGTGAAGTTAAAGTTTGAGAATGAAAGATCTGGTCCATTCACTGGACCTCTATAGGGAATGTAAATAATTGTTTTAAGCAGCAGATACTCATTTATGCAAAATTTCCCAAATGTTGGTGATAGGTAAGTGTTAAACGAATGAACAGTTTATATGAAGGCAGTATTCAAGGAACTATTTTTTTGAGAAACAAACACATATGGCATCCCTTTAAATTTGCTGCACAGATATGACAGTATCTTAGTGCAGATTTAAGGCAGCCAAATATTTAGGTTGTTTGAATTAGAGAACTAATATCCTCAGATTTCCAGGAGATATTCCTTTTGATGTATAAGTCAAAAACAGGAATGAATGTAAGTTGTACTAACCAGGAAATTGCCTTCTGAATCCTGTAATCTCTTTGGTAAAGAGCCTTGATTACATTATCCTTCCCCAAATACAAGGTTTCCATTGCAATATTACTAATAGAATTGCTATTTAGGACAGTAGATGTTCAATTCTTTCTCTTACCCATGGTTGAAATCCACAAGTTTCACTTATAATGCAAGTTTCCATACATCCTTTAATAAATTCATCATTAGACAAAAGTTTAGCCAAGAGCCAAGAACTAACCCCAAAAGGGAATATGTTCTAATTTACATGGCAAGTTCCTAAATGTTATTTGTAGTTCTCTGTACATGCAACATCCTCTGCTACTCTTCAACAGTAATTTTTAAAATCATTTCTTCTTTTTTTTTTAAAGATTTTTTGAGAGAGAGAGACAGAAAGAATGTGAGTGCCAGTGTGGAGAAGGACAGAGAGAAGCAGACTCCCCGTTGAGCAGGAAGCCCCACTCCAGGCTTGATTTTATGACCCTGAGATCATGACTGGAGATGTAATCAAGAGACTGATGCTCAACCGACCGAGCCACCCAGGCACCCCAATCCACATATTATTTATACATTAAAATGATTTTTTAGAGATGCTGGAGACACAGCTGTGAACAACACAGGCAAAGGCCTTGCCACCAGGAAGCTTACATTCAACAGGGAGGGACAGATAATCAACAAGCTAACCACCAAAAAATGAATAAAAATAATCTAAAAAATAATCTAAGATAGTGGTATCCCTTTCTCCTTTCGAATACCAAATTATGTTATCAACATATACATTCTTTCCTTCTTCAAGACTATTAAATAGATTCACTTTACTATACTATTTTAGTTTTTTTTTAATTCCAAAGAACAAAGGAGCATATATTATCACTCATTACTCCAAGGTTTTTATTTGTTTTTATTTTTACCTATTATGTGCAAAGCACTACACTAATGTGCTAAAGCAAGAAGATATGGCCCCTGCCCACATGCACCCGGCAGTTCACAGGGAGAGACAAGTAATCATAAAAATAAACACAGTATCAAAATGTGAAAAGGACTTTAAAAGTTGTTTTAAGAGAGAATAACAAGAAAAACCATTTTAGAACTGGCAGTAAGGAGGACCCTTTGAGGAAATGCCCTCTGAAAATTGAGGATAGCCAAGTGGCAGGATGCCCCGATAATGGCTTTGAAGTGGAACACAGCTTAGTACATTTGAAGAACTGAAAAGTAGGCAGTGAAAGGGAACCCGAGCGAGGCAGGGCAGAAATGGCATGAGATGAGGTTTCAGCATTATAGAGAGCAAAATGGAGCGTCTCGGGTCAAGCCGGAGCCTGTGTCAGTCAATGACGCAAGCAGTTAAGGTCCTGCAGCTAGGACATTTGCCAGGACTGTCAGCTGACACTCCAGGACTGATAACAAGCAGAACCAGAGTAGGACTGCAGAGACCCAAAACTGACTAACTTCCTTTTAAAAGGGAAGGATTTTGGCAGCAAACTGTCAGACTCTTCAGACCTGACCCCTCTATGTCTGACCACTTAAAAAAGGCAACTGCCCAAGAAGGCTCTGCCTGATTGATCTCTGAACAGAACCGAGATCCTTCACTGCTTAAACATCAGAAGCAGTAAGTGCCAAGAGCTGACCCAGACCATACCGAGGCCTCATCTCAACTGCGCGCCCACAGGCTGATTTTGCGTTTGGTTCATTTACTTCCTGCACCCTTCTGTTATTTTGTTTGTTGTGTGGCTTGTCTTCTGTCCTGCTTTGTATGCTGTGGAAGAAACCAAGTTTAATCACATGGTGAATGGTCATGGAGTTTGGAATCCTGAACCTGCTTTATAGCTGTGATTTAACTTTGCTCTATGATTGAATAAAGCTGACACTGGGGAGAGACACAACTTGTGTGTGTGCCTGCATAGCGTGCTCATCACAAGGATATTAAATGAGAAACAAGGGACCAAAATGGAGTTGCTTGTCCCCAGGACAGCAAACCAGGACTTAACTGAAGTTTCAACCTCTCCCAGAAATGTGACCTTTAACCAGTCAATCTGAAGTTTCCTGGTCAACACTAGTGAGGTAATCTGCATGACTTCCCCCAAAGATAGGTGACATAATTTGAAGCAATCCACTCTTTGTTAGAAAACTTACTTTTTCACCCCTTGCTATCTATAAAAAGCTTCCATTTTGTACAGCTCCTTGTAGCTCCTCTCTACTTACTAGATGGGATGTGCTGCCCAATTCGTGAAATGCTGAATTAAGCCAATTAGGTCTTCAAATTTACTCAGTTGAATTTTGTTTTTTAACAAGGGTTAGGCAGCTGAAAGATCATGCATGCTTTCCAGTCTGTGTCAAAGACTTTGGACTTTTTTCTAAGCACAACAGAAAGCTTCTGAATCATTTTAGGCAAGTAGGTGATTTGGAACAATTTACATTTTACAAAGATCATTCAGTTAACTTGGTAAAAAATGGATAGATAGGAGGTGAAAGTAGAAATTGGAAACCACTTAGACTATTGGAGGCTTTTGCTGTCTAGGGGAGAGACAATGGTAAACTGGGTAAGATGCTGGCAATTGATAATGAGAAAAAGGGAGCTGGCTTTGAAATATATTTTGGAAGTAGGAATTACAGGGCTTACTGATAGTTTGAATTTGGGGAATAAAGAAGAGGGAAGATTCATGAATGACCAGGTTTCTCACTTGAGTAATCATATGTATTTATAGTATGAAAAGGAAAAGATCTTAAACATGTCATTATGGTAAGTATAACCAGGACAAGTTCATTCCACTGCAGGCAAGGAATTTTAGTCTAAAAGTAATGGAAGTCCTCATAAAGTCAAGTTTATGCTGAAATTTGTGTAACAAGAGTTTGTTAGGCAAAGAAGTAACTCCTTCTTTATACCATGACTTTGCTTCTTCAGTTGCTATTGTCAAGTAGTTCATTTGTTTCATATTTCTTCCTTCACATTCTTTTTAAGATTTATTTTAGAGAGAGGAAGAGAGAGAGAGAGAGCGCCAGCGTGACGGAGTGGGGGAGGAGCAGAGGGAGAGAAATCCTCAGGCAGACTCCCTGAGTGTGGAGCCAATGAGAGGCTTGATCCCAGAACTCTGAGATCACAACCTGAGCTGAAATCAAGAGGTGGCAGTTTAACCAACTGAGCCACTCAGGCGCCCTTCTTCCTTCAGATTCTTAAAAGAGAAGATCTATTGACCCATTTCCAATCTTGGCCAGTCTGTGTTTGGTTTCTTACATCCTATGTCATACGTCATACAATTTTGCCATATGGCAAAAGTCACAGTCAAGATTTCTTTTAGAAGGGAATATTGGTTAGAGTCACATGGACAACTCCAGAAAAGGAGCTTTCTGGCTCCATGTCCTATAACATTACTTAATGTGTCACTAGATATCTACTTCTGTAGTCTACTTCCCACTTTCCCAGTTGGGAGGAACACTGATTTTTGCCCCCCTCATGTTAATAAAGGCCTACAGGGAAGGTGTGGTCCTCTTCAAATTGTTTCACATTTAAACTCCAGACAGAAAAGAAACCATTAGTCACAGATGCATAGAGACCTTTGAGACTTAGCAAGCCCAGGGTGGTCAAAAGGAACACTGAGTTTTCATTCCCTTAAGGAGGTGACTAGGTGGGTGGAGGCTGTAGGGCCTCATCATCCTATCTGCCAACCCATTTTTACTTTATTTCTTAACATCTGTGAATAGTTTAGTGTTCCAAACAAGGAGTCATTAAATCAGCTTTGTTTATGACCAACTCCAAGGATCTCTGATCCTATATAAATTCGAAAGGCAACTAGAAATTTTCTCATGCTTGTGGCCAAAGAGTTCTATTAAATATTTTTGCAATGGATTGCTTATCTACAGCTCTTGTTAATGTTAATGGCATGATCTACTTTACCCTCTGGGTTTATTTTTTTACATTAAGCCTCTTTGAAATTATTCTAAAGAGTAATAGGGATTCTAGGCCAGACCACCGAGACTGATGTCTGTTGAGGATAGGCAAAAATGACAACTTGGAATTTGCTGGGATTACTTTCACATGGGGGATTTACTGCTTTGGCTAGGAAGTTGGGCTGAGAACACAACGAAGCATATGCAGTGGAGTTGGTGCATAGAGATCCCTGAGGCCTTCTTGTTTCCTACTTAGGCACACCCCTGCTGGATCCTTTCAATAACCCGAAAGAATGGAGGAGGACACCAGGTGTATGTAGGTCAGAGCTGCAAGCTGATTTTACACTTTCTCAGGCTGAGGGCTTATGGATAAGCGCCATTTTGGATTATCATAAAAGGAAATTCTGCTTGCCACCAGTTGCACAGACTACTTTCTTTTTTTTTTTTTGGAATTGCATTGTTCTTTTATTGTTGAATTACAGAGATTCTTTACATAATTTTGGGTATAAAACTTGTCAGGTTTGCAAGTATTTTCTCCCAGTCTGTGGCTTCCTTATTCATCTTTTCTTTCATTTTTTTTTTAAGATTTCATTTTTAAGTAATCTCTACACCAAACGTGGGGCTCGAACTTACAACCCTGAGATCAAGAGTCGTATGCTCTTCCTACTGAGCCAGCCAGGCATCCTTAGACTAGTTACTTCTGTGTTGTATTTCTTGTTGTTACATTGAGCATTCTCAAGGTTTCAGTGCAGCATGCTACCCATAACCTAAAACAACAGGACTCTGTATTGATTAGGGCAGTATCCCCTTGTTTCTAATGTAATGACATACATAGAAAAGCATTAAATGAGAAAGTACAGCATAGGGAATATAGTCAATAATATTGTAATAATGTTATATGGTGACAGATGGTGACTCCACTTACCCTGCTGAGGACTTGAGTAAGGTATAGAATTACTGAATCAATGTTGTACACCTGAAACTAATATAACATGGTAGGTCAATTATATTTTGTGGGTTTTATTTGTTTGTTTTTAAGATCTTTTGAGAAAATGGTGACTAGCCGAACGGTTCTAGCAGCTTCAGGCTCTGCCTGGCTACTCTAAGGGCTGAGGAGATCATTATCTTGGCACACCTGAAATTGTGGCAAATCAGTATTTTGTGGTGCACTGCCAAATTAAAATGAATTAAACAAGATAGTAGTTTATTTCCCTTAGGAGACAAGCTGGTGGTCTAGGGCTTATATGGCAGGCAGCAACTCAGACCAGCTGTAGCATCAGTACCCCAGGGCAGTTTCCTTGTCCACATGACCCCAGATAACGCATCACCAACTTCATGTTTCAGGAAGCTAGATGAAGGAATGGGGTAAGGAGGGCATGCCTTTTTAAGGGTATAACCTGAAGGTGGCACACACTACCTCTTCACACACCATTGCTAAACTTAGTAAAAGTGAATAAAAACTTTCTAAAACTTAGTAAAAGATAGCCATGATTGCAAGGGAACCTGGAGAATATAATCTATGACTGAAGAAAGTTTGATTTTTAATACAAATGATATTATAGAAGAGTAATCCCATACTGGAAAACTAGTAGTCTTTCTACTATCTGCCCTTTTGATCACCTGAATCTATATGTGTATTTCTTTGTACACACAAACCATACTTACCTCTTTTCCAAATGATGTAATTCTATATGTCCAGTAAGTTAATGCATTTAGCTCAGATGTTAGAATCTTGATGACATTTATCCACCTATATGAGGTCCAGATAACCTCGTGGGGGTGGGGGGATGGTGACCTCTAAATCAAAAAAAAAAAAAAAAAAAGTTATTTAAACCTACCCCCAACACACACATACAACTTATATACAATTGTGGAATCAAAACAAGATAATGTCACTAAAAATTATATTCAGAAAAAGGGGGAATGGGAAATACACAGCAGACCCATGTCCATTTATAAGTATTATCAAATCACATTGGATGGAAACTGCAAATACATCTCTGCCCTGGCAGTGAAGTAAGTTCCTTGTTTGCTCCGTCTCAAAATTCCTGGTTCTGTTCTCTTGGAGGAACACCCTTACACACTGTCCTCCATTTGTTCCTGAATTTTCCCCTGTCCATTATCTCTAATGACCACATTTGAAGTGAACAATGGACAGCTGACCCTTGCTGGTGGCTGCACAGCTTTTCCAGCTCTATTCTTGCTGCTGCTCTTCTGAGGACATGGGCACTACTTAGGTCACATGCTCTTTGGCATGAATGCTTCAAGTTTCTTTGTCAATATAGCCCTCTAGAAACTCAACAGATTTCTAGTATATTTGCATCCAACAGATTCCACAGTCATGTAACCAACACCAAAAGTCTTGTTTATTTATAATTTTTAAGCCTAAAGACTTTATCTTTTTTATTCACTAGTCTCTCTGCTCATCCCTCTTTCTTAATGCAATAGAGACCACCTTAGAGCAATCTAGATAATAGGTTTAGGTGAGAAAGACAATCCCCTTAATGATTTCTGCCACCATGATAGCTTTCTTTCTGTTCTAAAAATCTTAAACTGGAAGTGTTTGAGAAATGCGTGGGCATATCTCTTGCTAGCTTCAGAGCCACCTCATATAACGATTTAGTTTAAGTACAAAAGCAGTTTTTCTTTTTTGTTTTAATTTTCAAGGCTCCCAGTTATCAGTCACTCAGCCAACTTGGATTGCTGAATGCAGGTAGAGAATGCCCCTCATCCTTGCTGTATATATTTAAATTTCTCCTTATAAGCCGATTGGCAACAGCCTGAGTTCATTTTACTTGTGCAGAATTTGTTAAAAGCCATCACTACATACCAATTTATATTGGCATTCAGGATTTTTCTTTTCAACTATTTCTCTAGAGTTCTAGTACCAGTCAGCGTATGGTCTAGTTCCCAAGATATCAGAAACAAAATTTTACCAAATATTTTTTAACAACATTCCAACTTTTCAGCCAGGAATATGTATCTTCCCTGCCCACCTCCTGTCAATTTAGCCAATAAATATTACATTTTTCAAGATGTGTTATGCCATGACATCACTTTCAAGTGCCATATTTTGTGATAGTTAAGATATATTTCAGCTGTTTAGGGGCACCTGGGTGGCTTAGTTGTTAAGCATCTGCCTTCAGCTCAGGTCATGAGCCCCACATTGGGCTCTGCTTGGCGGGAAGCCTGCTTCTCCCTCTCCCACTCCCCCTGCTTGTGTTCCCTCTCTCGCTGTCTCTCTCTCTGTCAAATAAATAAATAAAACCTTAAAAAAAAAAAAGATATATTTCAGCTGTTTATAATAAAGACTCAAAAGTACTTAAGTAAGACAAAATTTTATTTCTTTCTTGATAACAATCTGGATATGAGCTGTCCAAGGCTACTAAGGCAGTTCTACTTTACAAGAGCATTCAGAGACCAAGGATCTTTCTAGATTGTTGTTCTACCTTTTCTAGTGGGTTGTCCTTTCCCACATAGCATAAGCTAGCTCAATATTGGTATCCACATTTCAGAAAAGAGCATGGACAGAGAAGAGAAAAGAAAGATATGTTCCTTTAACATAACTGAGAAGTGGATCATACTATTCCCTCTCAAAGACATCACTGGCCAAAATTTAGTAACAAAGCCAGAAGTACCTACTACAAGGGATGTTGGGGAATGAAGTTTTTGGCTAGGAAGTCATATGCTCACCCTGGAATTCTATTACTAAGAAAGAAGAAAAGATTCTAATTTGGATGGAAAATATCAGTCTTTTTCACAAGTTCATTTTTTTTTAAACCCTTAAAATGGAACACTTAGTTTTATTTCCTCTAGTTAAAGAGTATATATAGAGAATCCATGACCTTTAAAAATGGAATTTCTAAAAGAAAAATAAAGTTAAAAAAAGTTTCAGATTATAGTCTTCTTTGGTTTGCCAATAATTTGTTAGTAGATACTTTTAAAAAAAGATTTTATTTATTTGAGAGAGCGAGCAGGGGGAGCGGCAGAGGGAGAAGCAGGCTTCCCGCTGAACAGGGAGCCTGATGTGGGGCTCGATCCCAGAACCCTAGGATCATGCCCTGAGCTGAAACGAAGGCAGATGCTTAACCGACTGAGCCACCCAGGTGCCCCTGTTGGTAGACACTTGTTAAAAGCTTCTTATATGAAGTATTCTTTGAAAAGAGGTCCTCTTTTTTATTACTTTAATATATTGATTTATTTTTAATTCTTGCTACCAAATATTTGATCTTTTAGCTTAAGGGAAGTTAGATGTTTGTTATGTATTTAAGATACAAAAAAACCCTACCATTATATGTGGAGTTTTGTCTAGAATATGCTCAGAATATGAATTATAGCAACTATTTGCAAAGCAGAGGAGAGAGCTGCAGTGAATGAGTTTTTCCTGAATATCTGACATATTTTTGTGTAACTTCTGATTTTGAAATCTGAAAAATTGTTATTACTCATCACATGGTTAACTAATACTAGGTTATTTAATTTCAGGGGGAAAAAAAGTAGCTCCTTTTACAGATTTATAAAATATCATGCCATACCACTAATTACTCCAGTCAATACAATTTTGTACATTGCCAACAATATTTATCAGCAAGCTAAGATTTTAAAACTGGTTCTTCCCCCAAATCAAGTATATCTCTCATGCATGAACCAAGGTCTTGGTAAAATAATATTTCTAATATGAGAGCTATAACAATGTTTGAGGATTCTTTGGGCTTTGAAGTTAGAACTGAGTTGAGACTCTCAGTTTTACCACTTACAATTGCACATCCTGGGAAAATTATGTACCACTCTAAGGCTTAGTGTTCACATCAATAAAGTTCAAGTAATAGTACCACCTATTTCTCAGATTGTTATTAAATATGATCATGCATAAAATGTATTTATACAGACTCTACCATATGTAAACATACAATATTTAGTTGTAACCCCAATGGGATGTCCCATATACATTTGTGTGGAGGAAAAAAAATGCAAACATAATACTGCCTAAAATGAGTTAGACACAAAAGAATATATACTGAATGACTTTTGTATACAGTAGAAAAACAAGCAAAACTAATCAATCAATGGTGTTTGAAGTTAGGATAGAGGTTTCCCTTATAGTGGGGTAGTCAACCTACAGGGAGCCTAAGAAAAGTTTCTTAATTTTCTGGTAATATGTTGATTCTGAGGTGTATGTTGATTAAAATAGTGTGATAAATTTGTAAAAATTCATCAAACTGTATGTAGTCCTACGATTTGTGTACCTTTCTAGGTATATGTCACACTTTAATCAAAATTTTTCTTTAAAGTCTTTTGACAAAAGAGGGTAGCCACTGACTGGAAATCCTCTCAGTCTATTATTTTTATTTTTTTAAAGATTTTTATTTTATTATTTTTTTAAGATTTTATTTATTTATTTGACAAGAGAGAGAGCCAGAAAGCACAAGCTGGGGAATGGCAGAGGGAAAGGGAGAAGCAGGCTTCCTGCTGAGCAGGGAGCCCAATGCGGAGCTCTATCCTAGGACCCTGAGATCATGACCTGAGCCGAAGGCAGACGCTTAACAACTGAGCCAGGCAGGCTCCCAAAGATTTTATATATTTGTTTGAGAGAGAAAGCAAGTGAGCATGAGCGTGGGGAGGGGCAGAGGGAAAGGGAGAGGGAGAAGCAGACTCCCCACTGAGCAGAGAGCCCAATGCAGGGCAGGGCTTGTTTCCAGGACCCTGAGATCATGACCTGAGCGGAAAGCAGATGCTTAACAAACTGAGCCACCCAGGTGCCCTGGTAATAAAAATTTTATGTAAAGCATGTAATCTTGAAGACTTTGTATTATTCAAAACTCACCTAATCTAAGACTATCTCATAGAAATAAATGCAAATAAGCATTTGCATTATTTTTTTGAAAATTTGGTTCACAAGATTTTGTTAATATTTTATACTATTTTAAACTAGCAAAATCTGAATTAACATGAAGTGTACATCATTGTAATCACTAAAATTTCAGTAATAGCTAAAAAAGATTGCATTCTACCCTCTCTTTAGCATTCTAGGTATTCCTGGCATCTAACAGAATATTTGGTAAATGCTTAATAAATGTATACTAAAGGGCTGATTTTTGAAAAGTGGTTGCATTATTGTATTTATAAGGGTGCTGTTCCTCAAAGTATTGTAACATGTAGAAAAGAGAATACATGAGGATGCTATACCCGATAGGCATTTAACTCTTTACAGTTCAAATTTTCTTATATATAAGGACCAATACAAATAATAGCTGATTTTCCAGAGTATTTATCATGTGTTCAGTCACTGGTGTAAGAAGTTTACAAATGTTCTTGTTTTTAATTCTCACTCTGAATCTGTAAGAGGTATTAATCTTTCCATTTTTGAGATAATGACACTAAGGCATAGAGAAGCTAAGGAACTTGACCAAGAACACCACTAGGAAGAAGAGTGGAATTTGAAACTAAGCACTCTACATCCAGAGAAAGCATAATTTACACTACTCTACCACCAGGTAGGAAATTCTAGATTCTTATCTCTGGTCTCCTAGTAAATCATTAAAAAATCTTTTTTTTTTTTTTTCTTTTTTAAACAAATACGAGTTTCTGTGATGCAGAATGCAAAATGTGCAGGACATTATAAGATAAAACAAATCTTTCATTCAGAATTTTTTACCCTTATAAGTGGCTCCTTTTTGGTGTCTCCAGATTTCTAGTGCTGTTATTTCTGAGGAAAATTTTGAGTCCTACATGAAAGTATTTTTCTTAATGAAGTAGTTAAGTGAATGCAGCAACAAATGAAAAGTCACTGGAGTTGAATGAGATAGTAAATAACTGAAGAGATTATATATCAAGTGTAGAATTTTCCCTTTGCCTTTTATGTATCCAATTGAAAAATTGTATTTTACCTATGAATTCAGTTTACATCTTCTAATTTGCCTTCAGTATTTAAAATTCTATACCGTGTGGAAAGAAGAAAGAAGTGCTTGCTTTAAAAATTGATTAACTCGTAAGGTTATACTTTCCTAAAGAAGTCTTTCTTGTTCAGTTGTAAAAATATTGCTCCTAAGACTTAAAATAACCTGCCTGATGTTAAATCAATTAACCAACCAACAACAACCACCATTAGTGAACTTTAATGTGGTTGCCCCTCTGAAATTGTTATACAGGTTTTCTAATCCTGTGCCCCACAGAACAAAATACCTAATTAATGTAATGTTTAAAATATGAATCAATTGAACAATGCAAAAATAAAAACAAAACAAAACCTCAACCCACCTTTTTTTCCTATCATATAGACAAAACAACCGGTTGACAACAATTTTTCACTTCTCAGCTGATTGTCCTAGTTTTGCATAGACACTGTCTACATTTAATTACATTACTAGTTGATATTCCTTGGGTTTCTTACATCAACTCTTAGAGCTACAATCTTTTCTATGAAAAGCTTATTTTTCTACTACAAATAAAGGAATGTGGTCATTTTCAGTTTAAATTTTCTTTCCTCTGTCACTGTTAATTACCATTCTTGCTTCTCAAATCTACCAGCTGCTGCCACTACAATGAATAAACAAATCAACTTCACAAGATACTTAAGAGAGATTTTTAGCAAGACGTCCTCAGAATAGAGAGGTAGGAAACAGAGTTAAAAATATCCTCTTGCCTAATACAAATATATAGCTCTAATTTTTAGAAACAAAATTAGGGGTGTTAAAGTAATTAAACAAGAAGGCCATTAGGCTGAGGTGGCTCTAATGTCCTCATAGCTTATGTAAGCAAACCAAAACTTCAGCCAGAGTCAATTCACTGGACTCTGAAAAAAAGGACACTTAAGAACAATCACAAACAGCCAGCTAGGCTTTTCCAAAGAAAGCACTTAAGGTATAGTCAATGGAATAATTCCCTTGCTTTGCTTCCCATGTTCTCTATAAAAACCTCTTCCTTCAATCCTATTGGTAGAGCACTCCTAACCACTTTCTCTTTGGCTCTACCTGATTCTAATCCATTTTTGTTCAAATAAACTCTTGTAAATTTTAATGTGCCTCAGTTTATCTTTTAACAGGGGGAAAATGAATAATATATATTGAGATATATCAGCTGAAGAATTATCTGTGCCATTTTAAATCTGAAGAGAATGGATTTATAATTCTGTACTTGCTGAAACTATGTCTTAAAATAATGAAAACATTACTTAAAAATGAAAACAGTTATTACTCAGTGTGATGTAAAACAATTTGGATATCTGAGGAAATATTTGCTCATTCATAATTTATAATATTCTATGCACATGTTTAGCAGTATATTTAGGGCATTACATGTAAGTAACAAAAATAAAAAGGATGCATTTACATTTAATCAAATGATCTTAAAAGTTTCCCACACTTCATAAATCTAATGGCAACTAAGTTAAGTTCTTGGTCTAACTGAAATAATAGGGATATTATAATAAAGTATATGTTCATCTGTGCAGTTTTCAGATTTTGTGGCCTTAAAATATTTTAAAAGAATTTTTTGTATCTAAGTTTTACTTTTTTAATTTTATTACGAAAAATTTCTCACAAGTACAGAAGTACCGAGTCATGAGAACTACCATGTAGCTTCAACAGTCATCACTTAATGGCCATTCACATTTCATTTATATCTCCATTATTCTGAAGCAAATTCCAGACATATTATTTCACACCTAAATATGTCAGCCCATATCTCTAAAGCAAAAGAATGGGAACCAAAGCGTTTGGTGTCTATACCTAGCTCACTGGGTGGCAGTCTTCTGTATACTCAATTTTATAACTTGGAAAATATGAGTTTACAGGAGGTTACAATGAAATTTTTTCTTTAACCACGATAAAAAAGGAAATAATTAAATCCTCATATAGCTCTATAGGAGGGAAGCTCACCGCACAAATCCAGGCCGGCATTTCATTCTCTAGAAGCACAAGGCCCAGTCTGAGAGCACTTCCTTTCAAGGCTGGAATCCTAGTTACCTCCCCCAGGACCCGTCCTTTTATGGGCCTTGCTGCTCTTCACTCTGCTCCTTCCCCCGGAAAATCGCCGCCCATTGGGCTCCAGCCGGCCCCGCACTGACTCCGCGTTTCCAGCAGCTTGCGGTCCCGGGAAGCCCTCGGCCTCGGCTTGGGAGCATGCGCACCGGGCATCCCCAGCTCTCCCGAGATTCTCATCTGGTGCTGCTGGGGAAGGGCGACAGTTCGGCCCGCCATGTTCTTCTCCGAGGCTCTCCAGACCAGCGCGGCTGGCCTTACTGCATGGTAAGGAGGCTCAAAGTGAGTGTGTGCCTAATTATTAAAGATAACTTTGTTTCATATTGGGACAAAACGGTTTTTTTTGGTTGTACTTTAAAGAACTTTATCAAAAAATCAGTAAACACTGATTTAAAATAAGTTTTTTTTTTTCACTTGTTCTCCTCTGCTTTTGAGAAGAAAACAGCTACAAGTATATCCTTCCCTTCTTTACTGACGAGGAACCCGAAACTGAAAGCTTTAGTCACACAAGATCTAGAACTTTAAAATTAGAACGCCATGGTTGGAATCTAGGGCTTTTATCTCCATAGTCCATGCAGGCTGTCTATCTGTGGCACATAAACCGCAGTGGCCTTTTCCTGAGCGCATGACAGACATCGCTAATCAATTTCAATACCCCTTTGCTCCTCCCTTCCATGTCATCCCAGAATCCTTTTCTACCCAGCACTTTAAGAAGCCATTACCAATCAATTGGCGTTGGGTACAACTTAAAACCTGTTTTCCTTCCCTGATCCTTGCAATTTCCACTAGAGCAGGATGCCTCTTGAGAAGTGATTAAATAGTGGCTACTTCCCTGATGCTCAGAGGTTTAAAAATATGAAAACCCAGACTGTCATGTAGCTGATTAATGTTTTCAAAGTCTTACGTGAATAAATTTTAAATAGATTCTGTTCAGTGTATCAACTACTCTCTGGAAACATTTTCCTCTTTGGAAAGCTGCTTTGGGACAGTTCATTAACATGACACAATAAATTAGTGATTTTGCAAACTAAAGAGTACTTTAAAACGTTTAAGTGCTCTAAAATAATGCAGACTCCCAAAGTGCTCTCAGGGAGCGTGATATGCGTCAGTACTCAAGGAAGGGATTGAAAAAATTGTTATTTTAGGGCTCTATCAGGATGCGGTTAGGAAACAAACAGCGCCCAAGGAAAAGCTCTCTCAGTTTGAGTGGGTTGGTAGGGGCGGAGGAGGTCTTGAATTTACATATTCTGGCTTGGGCAGGTACAAGCGGTACCCAGTGGCACATTCTCCATGATGAGGGGACATGATTTAAGTATTTGATTCGTTTATTATTTTCCTGAAACATACTTTTTTTTATGGGTCATAATTATGTTTCAACTAGAACAGATGTATGAATTGTTTTCAACTTTTTTTTCCTGTGCTCCTCAAATATGCTCTTTCTACTTTAGTCACATTGATAGTGGAAGGGCATCAAAAGAGGAGGCTAAAAGATGGCCTCAAATAAGTGACTGCATATCCCTTTAAAATCTGGGTATTCTTTCAGACTAACTTATCTGTGGGGAGAAATTGACTTAACTGTTACTTAAGAATTCCAAGATTTCTATTTAGATTGAGATAGAAACAAACATCCTTTTTTTATTCTTGTCCAGTTGAAGTGATTAGAGATTCCAGGAAGTTCAATTTAAAAAATTAAAAATAAAAGAAATATCTGCAGTGACAAATAACATTTTTGAGTTACATCCATCTAAATTTTGTTTCTTTGCATCCTTTCAATTGTTCTTTTTATGACCTGAGAAATTTTGCATTACCCCAGTTGTTTGACGGAAAAGTCAGGTGTGTGTAAATTAAGCATACTTTGCCTGAACAAAATGTATTACAAGGTATCTAACTGCCAGCTTTGCCTCACACAAATGAAAAAATCTGGGCAGGTCAACAAAGCCTTCTGTCAAATCCATGGGTTTCATAGTAGGGATTCTTAATGTGACTGAATATTGGGCTGCTTCTCTTTGGTGGTGTCCTCTTTGTAATCTTTGATGAAATGTTATTTGAAGTTTATGGGATTTTTCTCTCTTTTAAAAATTCTTAATAAAATTATATGGCAAGAAATACAAAAGCAACAAGGGAGAAATGAGACAAGTACAAATGCAGTGCCATGGTAAAGCAGAATGCAACACTTAGAATTTCTGACAGTTGTCTTTGTGACTATCAGCAGGATACAGCTGGACATCTTTAGAATGTGCATAGAACTCACTGTTGAATTAATGAAAGTCATTTTCAAATGATTGTCATGCAAGACCAGAATAAATGGTTTCTTCAACTCCCCATGACACTGTAAAGTTTAGACTTTGCTTCAAACCTTCAGGAAGTTGTCTGGTGACGGGATGCCAGTGATCCCTCCCGGAGAGACTAGTTCCTAACAATACTATTTATTTTGAGGATAGCAAAAACTATATATAACTAAGGACAAATGTTTGCATTTGTTTGCTGTCTCATATCCTTTGTCTTTACTAGTTTTCTTTCTTCACAGACCTGCCTCTCTGCCTTCGGGTACCAAAGAGATGAATGTGTTCTCCTCACAGGCAAATCATGCAAGTTCTGTATAAACTGTGGCCTTACCTAGGGGTCAGTCTGTGTTTTTCTACATGCAAATAATCTACCGCTTAGTACTGTCCAGCATACTATTCAAACTGGCAAATATTTCTGGCTTGTTTTGTCAAACATGGGGCTGCAAATATTTGGAGCTTTCCTTTTCTTTAATTTGACCAGTAAAATAATTTTATCCTTTTGTCCAGAAAATAAACATAGTTTTATAGAGGCTTAGGCATATACAAGTACACAAAAGCTTAAATAAGGGCCAGATATAAAGAAGCAATATCATCAAACTCACACCTGCACCCATTAGTTCATAACTGCACACATTGTCTCATTTCTGCTACAAAAGTAAATCAGGAATTGGTAATCTTTAGACAGTCATAGCAATGCCATTCTTCCCATTTGAATGTGCTTGCTATCCATAAACTATGGGACAACCAGACACTTTGTAATCCCAGAAATCAACTAATACTGAATTTAAGATAGGCCCCAGATGACTTTTCATCATCTCTAGAAAGAACACAAAGGTCTTAAATTTATTAAGCACTGACCTCAGTAATTTCTTCCTCATTTTATTTTATTCTAACAGTGACCATAGGGGATACATATTATCCTTTCTTTTCCCAATGAGGAAGAGGAAAATAACCAAGTAGGTAGAAACATCTGGATTTGAATGCAGGTTTGTCTGATTTCAAAGCATACTCTTGTCTGTAGCACTTGGTATGGAGGGTAGGGAGTGTTGCTCTAGTTTATCTAATGTACTCTTTTAAATATACTAATTTATTAAATGAGTTAAATCTCTGTGTTTGGAAATGACAGCTACTCCTGTTGTTAATATTTCCATTTAAACATATGGCATACTTTGATCTAAAATAATCTGGAGGGCGCCTGGGTGGCTCAGTTGGTTAAGCAACTGCCTTCGGCTCAGGTCATGATCCTGGAGTCCCTGGATCGAGTCCCGCATCGGGCTCCCTGCTCGGCAGGGAGTCTGCTTCCCCCTCTGACCCTCCCCCCTCTCATGTGCTCTCTCTCATTCTCTCTCTCTCAAATAAATAAATAAAATCTTTAAAAAAATAAAATAAAATAAAATAATTTGGAAAATCTACATATGAACAAATACACTTGAACGCTAAGTATGTGATTTCTCCCTAGGGAGACATGGCAAGAAACAACCAAAATAAAATTGTTGACCAGTAACTTTATTCCAAGATATCCATCCCAAGGAAAGTATTCAAAAGAAAACAAAAAAGGCTTACAGAGGTATAAATTACAAATTTTTCTTCTTTTTTTTTGTAATGCCAGGGATGGGGCAAGGGAGGAGGAAAACATACTATCTGGCAACAAGATTGATCATGTAAGTAAATTTCCATCAACTTAATACAATATTTTTCAGCCATTAAAATATGAAAGTAAGTTGTGAAGACTATGGAAATATGAGATAATATTTAAAATTATATGTGAATTTGGGCAAGGAAGGTCTTAAAGATATATTGAAGCAATAAAACAGTGAATGTATTACAGTGGCACAGAGTGGCAGGGTAAATTTTTGCTTTAAAGTGTTGTCAAGGTGGCACCTGGGTGGCTCAGTCGTTAAGCGTCTGCCTTCGGCTCAGGTCATGATCCCAGGGTCCTGGGATCGAGCCCCGCATCGGGCTTCCTGCTCTGCAGGAGGCCTGCTTCTCCCTCTCCCACTCCCCCTGCTTGTGTTCTCTCTCTCGCTGTGTATCTCGCTCTGTCAAATAAATAAAATCTTTAAAAAAAATAAAAATAAAAAAAATAAAGTGTTGTCAAAAATTTTTTAAAGTATTGTTTGGAAAAAAGTTATTGGCATCTAGCTTTCCATATTGCAAATGTCATGTGCAAAATTTAATATGATTTTGCATGTGGTTATAGCGTACATTTATTTCATGTTGTCCTGAATAAGTAAGACATTCTATACAACATGGGAGAATTGGAGGCAATGTCTCTTCTATACCCTATTCTATCTGTCATTTTGGAGGATAATAACTGAAAATTTTGCAAAGGGAGTTAAATGGTTAGATCACTTGCTCACTTGCTAAAGTGATCCACCTTGCAGACTTTAAGGAACAAACATACATATTCAAATAAAAACAGTCTCTATTATGTAAAAAACTTTGTATACAATAGAGAATGTCTAAATCAAACTTATTGTGGTTTAGATTTATTTATTTTAGACAGCGAAAAAGAGAAAGAGCAGGGGGAGGGACAAAAGGAGAGTTAGAGAATCTAAGCAGACTCCCCGCTGAGTGCAGAGCCCAAGGTGGGGCTCTAGCTCAGGACCCTGAAATCATGACCTGAGCTGAAACCAAGTTGGATGCTTAGCCCACTGAACCACCCAGGTGCCCAAATCAAAGTTATTTTTTTAAAGCTGTCTTAACTGAGGCTTTTCCCTGTTCCTATAGATATATAAAATCAGTTATTAATATATTCTACTTATGATCAGATACATAAAATCCCAAAAGACTCACTAAAATACCCCAAAAATAAATGTACAGCTGAATTCATTATAAAAAGATATGGAATTTTCCAGGGAAATAATAATAATAAAAAAAAAACCAGAGTCTTCCCTAAATTCTTTATTTATTTTTAAGATTTTATTTATTTATTTGACAGAGAAAAAGGACAAGCAGGGGAAGCAGCAGGCAGAGGGAGGGAGGCCGATGCAAGGCTCCATCCCAGGACCCTGATATCATGACCTGAGCAGAAGGCAGACACTTAACTGACCGAGGCACCCAGGTGCCCCTTCCCTAAATTCTTCTTAGTGTTCTTCTTCTGTATCAGTGTTAGATCTGAAAACTTAGAACTTCACAATTTTGGCCCTCATTCCTTCATTCAAATATGACAAATGTGAACATATTTCTCCACAATAGCTCATGAGTTTATATCATCAATGCAGCTCAATTCTTTTGTCTTAACTTTTCTCTGCTATCTACCCTGGTGGTCATTGATCTCAGTAACCACAGGAAGGTTTTAAAAGATAATCCCTAGGCCCATATAGTAGATTTTCTGGCACCTCAAGAAAACCAATTCTTTCAAATTTCAGAAATATAGATCTTGGAGACCTAGTCAGGTACTTAAGTGCTTATAAATAACAGCTTCCAGAAATTATTTTTGGGGTTTTCTCCAACCCTGGGATATCAGTACCTCCTATGAATCTGATATCTGGGGGGAGGTCTTCAATCTATATTTTTTCAGAGATGTTCTAAAATCAAAGCACATACTATTGGGGAGAAAATTTCTGGAGAGATTTTGTATTTCCATGGCCTGCTTAAAATTGACCACAGAACCTTAGACCCAGTGATTCACAGCCTCACTGACAATTCAGGCACAGGCCCTGGGATGCCCCGTAATGGCTTCCTTCTCTAATTCCCCGTTTTTTCATCCATTCACCTTGTCTCGGCACACTTAAGTATACTTAATGCATCACAAGAACTACTTTCTTTTGCATCTTCCATGATTCTGCTTGAAAGTGAACTCCATAGGGGTGCCTGGGTGACTCAGTTGGTTAAGTGTCGGCCTTCAGCTCAGGTCATGATCCCAGTGTTCTGGGATTGAGTCCCACATCGGGCTCCTTGCTTACCTTCTGCCCCTCCCCCCTGCTCATGCGCACGCACTGTCTCTCTGACATATAAATAAAATCTTTTTTAAAAAAGTCAGCTCCATTAAAAAAAGTATCATCCGATTAAATAGAGTTTGATGACAGTGACCAAGAATTACCACACCACCTCTCATGAATTAGATAGAATGTGAGTTCAAAAGCCCAAGAAACCTTCAGTCTGTGGTTTCTTATTTAAAATACACTAATTGATGGGCACCTGGGTGGCTCAGTTGGTTAAGGGTCTGCCTTTGGCTCAGGTCATGATATCAGGGTCCTAGGATTGGGCTCCCTGCTCAGCAGGGAGCCTGCTTCTCTCTCTCTCTCTCTCTGCCTCTCCCCCAGCTTGTGCTCCCTAGCTCACTCTCTCTCAAATAAAATAAATAAAATCTTTTAAAAAATACACTAATTGGTATTACTGCTGTTTATAACTGGTTATCTCAGTTTATTCTGTTACAATGCATATGAAACCATGGTCATATTTTGGATCCCTATTTGGGCCATCTAGCTGTCCTAACTGACCGCCCTTAACTAGATTCTATTTGCAAATATTGTTAATTGAAACTTATTCAATACAAATGAATAAAATAATGTAAGCCCAACTTAATACTGATATTGAGAAGATTTAATTAATTAAAGAGTACTATTTTTAATCTGAACTTTTTTCTTTTATAGTTTGTACATTCCCTGAAAATAGAAAACATGCATTCTTGTTTAATCTCATGAATCACAGCATATCACAGCATAGTATCATTCTTTTTTTTTTTTTTTTAAGTCGGCTCCATGCACTGCATGGAGCCCAGTGCAGGGCTTGAACTCATGACCCTGAGATCAAGACCTGGGCTGAGATCAAGAGTCAGATACTTAACCAACTGAGTAACCCAGGTGCCCCAGCATAGTATCATTCTTTTGTTAAAAGTGGAACAAATGGGGTGCCTGGGTGGCTAGGTCAGTTAAGCATCTGCTTTTATCTCAGGTCATGATCCCAGGGTCCTGGGATCAAGTCTGCTCAACAGGGAGTCTGCTTGTCCCAGTCCCTCTGCCGTTCTCCCCTCCTCGTTCTCTCCCTCCCCCCCCAATAAATAAATGCTTTAAAAAAAAGTGGAACAAATATGTTCATAAGGATGATCATGACTTTACCACAAAGCCCTCTAACTCTGCCTTTATCACATGCCCATGTCAATATGGAATATTTTGTAACAGTTTTGGAGTTGAGCTCTTTATGACCAAAGAGTATCAACAGGACAATCATACAGTAGGCCATTTATATATTATAGCATTAGGAATATGAATTGACTAGAAAATGTATGAGCACAGCATGAACTATATGTTCACTTGTACTTACTTATGTATTCTTAAGACTCCACCAAGATTGGATATACTGAAATATTAATAATACATACACACACAAAAAATAAGGAAATAGCTCCTACGCAACTAGAAATTAAAAAAAATACCCGGTGTGTGTATAGATACTATATATAGTTGATCCTAATTATTCATATGTTCTGTATTTTTTTTTAAAGATTTTATTTATTTATTTGAGAGAGAGAATGAGAGAGAGAGAGAGAGCACATGAGAGGGGGGAGGGTCAGAGGGAGAAGCAGACTCCCTGCTGAGCAGGGAGCCTGATGCAGGACTCGATCCTGGGACTCCAGGATCATGACCTGAGCCGAAGGCAGTCGCTTAACCAACTGAGCCACCCAGGCACCCTATTCTGTATTTTTTAATTTACTTATGTACTAAAATTTATTTGTAACCCAGTCATAACACCAATACTTCTGGTGCTTTTTCAGTCCTTCCTGGACATTCACAGAACAGTGAAAAATTCAAGTTGCCCAAGGCATATATTACCAGCTAAGTCAAACAAAGTGACACTGTCTTCTTGCTTCGGCTCTTATACTGTAAACAGGTGACTTTTTCACGGCCATATTTTTTGCATTTTGTGCTTTTTGTTGATGATTTTGCTATTTAAGATGTCCCCAAGTGTAGAGTTAAAGTGCTGTCTAGTATTCCAAAGTGCAGGATGGCTTTGATGTGCCTTATGGAGAAAAGAAGATGTATCTGTTAGGCTTACTGAGGGCAAATTCCAATGCATTCATAGATTTTGGGAAAATCATGTCATAGACTAGGAATCTGGTCACAATACTTTGTGGAAACTCATCTTTCAGAGTCAGAAGCATAGCTCACATCACAAATGAAGAGTATGGCCAGGAACCATAGGAGACTAGATTGAGGCACACAATCAACTCTTTTTTGTTGTTTCCATTAACAGTCCAGAAATAGATAAAAGTGCTCTCACTGAGCCAGGTTGTGGTTGAATGATTTTTGGTTCTTCTTCATTCCAGGTTATTTGACATTATGGGGTGGCCGTGAGATAGCAAATAGGTGGCAAGAATGAAAGCCCCATACTATATTTTGAAATATTTTAATTTTTGTCCTATTTTGAGAAAGAAAGATAAACTTGATGACTCTCAAACTCATAGCCTTTTTTATTTCTTTGTTACAAAGCTCTTTTTCCACATATACTTGGATACTGGTTTCCCTTCACACAGACACTATTCTATAAATGAGACTGGAAACAGCTTTTCCCATATTCTTTCCCATCTTTGTAAATCAGTCTTCAAAGAGAGATTTACATTTCTTCCATTTTCTGAAGGATAACAAAGACCAATAAATGGCAATCTCAAAGGAAAACCACAACTGAAATAAAGCCTAAAATTTTGTGAAAGAGAACAGACTTGAAGAAATTACTCTATTTCCTGATGGTGTTATCCATAAATGAAATGGCAGCCAGTTTTTTGAGATACTCCATGATCAAGACCAATTTATATTAGCAGATAATCATGTATCTCCTCTTATATAGTAGATTTTTCAAATGTTATAGATATTTGGTTAGCTTCAGAATGTGGATTTTCTTTTTTCAGTAAATGATTAATATGCCTCTATTAAGTTTCATATTGAAACATTCAGTATATTAAAGGTAAATTTAAATATACATGTTTGTACATAATAAACAGTTATCTTATTAGAAGTTTTGCTTGCTAAACACTCTCAAGATCTATCCTTGACCATGAACATCTCATGGGTGAATGAATATGAGAAATAGTCACCAGTGAAAAAATAGAGTAAGTCACGATTATATATAAATAAGAACTCAGTCCAGTGGAAGAAATATCATTTTTTTTTAAACATAAACAGTTTTCAGAGCTCCCCTTTCCAGAAATAAAGCTCAGCCATTGTCAAATAATATGCTGTGAACTGAACCAACTACTCTATGTGAAGCCGTGATTAGGGATACAGTCACAGATACTCAGAACCTTTACTTAATCTTCCCATTGATGTCCTGCAACTCCACATAATATTGTACTCTTGAAAGGGACAATGCAAAATGATAACTCAAAATCAAGATAGTTTCATTTAAGTCAGTTTAACTGAGGTATTTGGATTATTTTTGGCTTTTCAAACCCAATCAGCTCCCTGGTGGGATTCACCTAATTCCTTTCACCAATAAAGCAAAGAAAATTTAATCTACTAATTGTATATGCCTTGTGGTTCAAAGTTAAAATTAAAAAAACAGAAAGGTCCATTGTGGGCAGAGCCAATTTTGAGCCATACGTGTAGTTGAGATGACACCTATTCTATTTATAGAATTCAAACAGGAACCTGACTTTTTTTAAATTTCAAACTTACATTATTATAAATAAAGTACCCTGCACTACACGGATATGTTCCTCATTTTAGCACAAATTTTTAAGGTTAGATAATTGATTCTAAGCAAGGAATCACCACTTAATTTTCTTGTAGACTAAATTCATTGTATAATTAGTGATCTCTGTGATCTGACAGTGGCAATACACATTTGGATAGAATAACTAAAATGAGGGATTAACAAACATCTTTGTGCCCCAATATCACAATATTTCAGGACTAGAAAATCATGTGGTACATTTAGAATGCTCCTCATTTTACAAACAATGTAATGGCTAAGAACAAAGTTTCTGGATTCAGAACTAGCATCAAATCAGATCTGCCGCTTCTTGGACAGTATCTCTGGATAAAGTATAAATTATTAATAGCAATAGCTTAACATTTATTGGATACTTACTATGTTCAAGCACTGTGCTAAGAACCTTATATTCATATTCTTATTGAATTCTCACAACTGTATGAGGTGTAGGTATTGTTATTATCCCCAATATATAGATGAGGAAATGAAGCTTGGCAAGTTTGAATAAACTGCTTAAGTTGGTAGAAACTCTGGTACTAAAATCATATTGGATATTACGTGCTACCCTGTCCAGTACTGTTTTTCTTAGATGTTCTGAGCCTCAGTTTTCCCAACTGTAATGTTGTGCAACAATATCTTGCTTGTGATAAAGAAATATGTGAAAGTACCTGGAAATAGTAAACCCAAACTCTCAGTAATTAAAATCATTTCTCATATCCAACTCAGTGATTTACTCTTGTTGTTGTTGTTGTTAAACAGAGTGTGTCACTTGGGCTTCATGTTTATTTTGAGCTGATCAGTATATACTGATAATGGGTTTTATCTGTTGACAACATATTGCTTCACAACCCTTCTACCTAATCATATTTTTAGGGCACACAAAACTAGTTTAAAACAACCTCATATTACTTAAGAAAATGAGACAATTTGAAATATTTAGAAAGGAAGGAACAGTCTGCTTCTGTAAATTGGACAAACAAGTTCAAGAGAATTAGAGTTTCTTGAATAAAAGATGAACAGAAGCTTATTGGATCTGATTTGTCCATCTTATTTTGTGTTCTAAAATTATAATTTGGAATTTTTAGTAGGAATTCTCTAACTGATGAAAGCTGGGAAATTAAAACATTCTAAAATCTTGTTATGGTAAATTATTTGAGACTCCATAATTATACTCCTTAGCAGTATCCCATAAATAGTTACACTTGGACTTGCTCTTTTACCATGTTTCTCTAGATAATGATGCAGGGACTGATGAAGTGGCAAAATGGCCCTATGAGCTCATCACACTCTGGGTATGGAGGGAGTGAATGCTGCTTTCAGCATGCTTTGGAGTGGTGTAGTACAGGGCATTTAACATCCAACAATGAAATAATATATGGGAAAGTTGTAAAGTGCTGTTCAGCTAAGAGTCATTATGGCTAATGCTAATTCAATTCTACTTCTTTTGCTCTAAAGTGAAGACTAGGATTGGGAAGTACTTTGTAAACATACAGTGACTTATGGGTGTATAATTATAAAGTAATGAATTCTGCATTTTTCATTTTCATTTCCTAAATATTTTCAGCAAACCTTATTGAGTGCCTAAATGTTTTATCATATGAATATATTTCATTTGTATGTCAAATTAAACATTTCAGGGAGAATAGGAATCACTGAGTTTTCATCCTGTGTTTCCCCTAACTCTGGAATTATTGTCCTAATACTGACCCTGGCCTAATGCCTCAGTTCTTTCTTAGAATCCTCAGAAAGCAAGAAATTATCGTCACATAACTAGCCTCATGCTGTGTCCTGCTTTCTATTGTCAGTTGTTTCTCACAGACCTATTTTTGATTCATATTTAGAAATGGGTAACTAGATATAGTTGTGAAAAGTATTTTTTTAAATTACTCTCTCTCAGATTAAAATACAGCAACCATCCAAGTAAAACAGGTTTTTAAATAAATTTTCTGAGCTAATTGGGACTATTCCCTGATAAGGATCTAAGAATGGAAAGAAATGAAAGGGAAGTCCTCACGTCTACCTTGAATTTCATTTTGTTGCCTTTATATATATATCAAAACAAAAATTTTAGGAGAATTCTTTGACTGTCTCTTTAAATAGGCTATCAGAGTTTCCAAAGGTTTTTTTGTTTTGTTTTGTTTTGTTTTGTTTTAAGTTTAGCACTAATCTCAGATACTTACAGGCCTTCTTTTCAGAACTTTCTTTTTATTGCCAGCTTTCTAAAGAATTAGAGTTTTGTTTAACTGCTTTGCGTAGTTATTATTAGCACAGCCCATTAAAGCCCAGTGTTTACCTTCTTGGAGAGACTGAAGCAACAGGGTTGAAGTGTTCACTTGATTTGAATTGAAAGATTGCAAAGCAATTAGAACATAGTGTATTTAGTTGGGAGTCTGAAGCATCTGTCTAAGCGTTCATTTTATACTATGTCATTCATAATTGAAATTAGAACCATTTAGTCGTAATGCTTTTTTAGGGTCCATTACTGAAATTGTAACACTAATGTCAGTTCATGAATAAAGCTTTGAAATACAGGATAGGAGAATCTGCTTCCTAATTGGCAAAGTTTCAGGAGAGGAAGAACACTGACACATTCACATCCAGAGACTAAAAGTGTAACTGATGTGTAATTTAGCAATCTGCAATCCAAGAAAGTGTGTTTGCTGACAATGGACTCATTAGAACTTCTCTCCTACTGCCAACAGGCACAGGAAAAAAAATGAAATTTTTCTGGCAGTTCCTAGTGTTGATGGAGGAATCAAAGTGGCCTTCAATGGGCCCATGGTAAAAAAGGAGAGCTTTGTTTTGTGTTCCAATAGGCCTGAAAACGGTCATTTTGTAACTCAATAAAGGTGTGTGTTCTAGGAAGTCAGAGGAGTTATTTGTTAATACACTAGGTTCCAACAGAGGAAGTTGGGTTAAATATGTCAGTAGAAAATTTATGATGCATGCAGGAGGCTTCCTGAGTTTAGGTTCCTGAGGGATTCTGTATTAATAGAGAAAAATCAGAGGGAAAAGCTTTTAGTGTGAGCCTCGAAATAGGATGACTCCATGAACTTTAGAATTAATTTGGGGTGAATTTTCTCAAAATAAAATTTACTGTTTCTTTTTGAGAATACTTCATATGATCCAGTTAGTAACTTACTGCACATAAATCCTTTTTTCTAAAAAAAGTGTGTATGTGTATTTGTAACCAATTTCATTATTAATATCTCTTGTTAGTTGAACTTGACCACTACCCTCTGCATTGGAGGAAGCTATACATCCTCGCTGCTGTGGTATATATTTCTTTCATATTGCCATAAAACATTACCCTACAGTGTTTCCCAAAACCTATCACTGTGTCTTTTAGTTCTCTTCCTCTTAATTAAAAGAGTTGCTGATAGTTCAAGAAACCTAGAGAAAAATCTATAGCATCATAACATATAGACGCCTTAGATTGCTAAGACATAAGGAGTTTCCCTTTGGGTAATCATTTCCACATCTACATTATTACAAGAAAGCATTGAAATATGTTTTGAATATTTTACAGAATGGTTAGGAAATTATTTGTTAAGGATTAAATTTATGAGTAGAATGTAAAGTGAAATTATTGCAAGGTGTTAAGATATTCATACAATTTCAGCTGACAATACTAATTTATAATAAGAATTAAAATTATTCATGTATAAATTTCCAACACTGAAACACTATATAATTGGTATTTTCAAGCACTTACTAGTCTGTGGATAAAGATAAAGTTAGATTAGCAGTAACAATTCAGACATCATCTTCCCTAGGCTCACAAAGACACTTGCTAGGTGCTGTCAGCACATTCCTGGGTATCCTCTAGGTACTGACATGTGTATCAGGCATCTTTGACATATTTTTAACTCAAGGGCTATCAGGAAGCCAAAGCTGCTACATTTTCTGCAGCAAAGTAAAGACTGCCCCCTCACCTTTATAGGTTACTAAATTTGAGGGCTCAAAGGGAATGCTGCTTTTACTCTGAATTTTAGTGGAACAGCTTTTTATAAAGATATATATGACTCTGAATAATTCAAAATAAATTCATTTTGTTTTTCAGTTGTTATCCACTTTAATCCTAAAGTGGAGAATTTTAGATAGTCTGTTTAAAGCATTTTCAATAACATTAAATACTGTTCATTGCTTCACAAAGTTGTTAAAACCAATTTAAACATATCCTAAAATAATTTCATAAATTCCCTATTTAAAAAAAAAAACTTTTTTTTTTTTAATATTCTTTATATAACTTCTTACCAGTAAAAGACAGCTCTGTCCTTCCAGTCACTTGGGCCAGAATCCTTGGAATTTCCCTTGACTCAAGTTTTTCTGTGATACTGCATCCTAAATACCAGAAGCTTCTGATGGCTCTATTTTCCAAATCTAGCCAGAACTTCTTTACTGTTTCCACTGCTAATATTCTGTTCCAAGGCATTGTCACCACATCATGAATTATTGCAACAGCCTCTCCTTAAATGGT
This sequence comes from Phoca vitulina, assembly GCF_004348235.1. Taxonomy (NCBI): domain Eukaryota; kingdom Metazoa; phylum Chordata; class Mammalia; order Carnivora; family Phocidae; genus Phoca; species Phoca vitulina. Next base: position 35,510,450 of record NW_022589728.1, read on the forward strand.
ACCCTTGCTTATGTTCTCTGCCTCTAAAATCTGGAAGAAAGAGTATTCCTTTTAATATGCAGTTTGGATCTTGTCACTACTTCGTTTAAAACTCTTCCATGAATTTTCATCTCACTTAGACCAAACATGACTTTACATTGTCTCCTCTTCCCATTCCTCCTCAACAATGCATCTTCTACTCTCTTCCTCACTGTCTCCAAAGTACCCACACTGGCCCTCTTACCAGTACTCTTAGGGACCAAGGCATCTGCTGACATTATGTTGGCATTGAGCCCCTCTCTAACCATCTGATATTAATTAGCGGGCGCGCACGCACACACACACCCATCAAATATTCTCTATCCTATTAACTTGCTTTATTTATTTTGCTTATTTATTATGTCACTCACCAAATATTCACTATGTACCTGTTATGTTCCAAGTACTGTTTTAAGTATTAGGGATATAGTAGTCAACAAAAATAGTCAAAAACTGTTCTCATGGAGTCTGTATGCTGGTGGAGTTACATTTTTTGTGGCAGTTATCAAAATGTGACTATATGTTTACTTAGTGGGATTTTAGCCCCTCAGAGCTTAGAATACTGTTTGTCACATGGTAAGCACTATTTTATAACTGGATAATAAAGGAATGAAAAGGGGCGCCTGGGTGGCTCAGTCGTTAAGCATCTGCCTTTGACTCAGGTCATGATTCCAGGGTCCTGGGATCAAGCCCTGCACTGGGCTCCCTGCTTAGCGGGAAGCCTGCTTCTCCCTCTCCCACTGCCTCTGCTTGTGTTCTCTCTCTTGCTGCCTCTCTCTGTCAAATTAATAAATAAAATCTTTAAAAAATGAATGAATGAATGAATGAATGAAAGGAGAGATTTAAGCCAAAAATGAGTTCTGCCATCACTCTTTCTACAGATCAGAATTGGAAAGAAGTCTCTTCAACTAACCTGCTCTCCCTATAACAGATAAGGTAGGATTCTCATCAATTATCCAGATTTGGGGATCTGAATTTAGGTGTTTTTCAATAAAAGATCAATATCCCAAATGTAAATTATAACAATATTTTTCATTTATAAAATCAGCTGAAGTACATATTAAATAATCTCAATTAGAAAGGGTGTTATAAATTGGTACTCATGCAAGGTTGTTGGAAAAATGATTTATGAGCTTTCTAGAAAGTAAATTTGGCTTTGTACAGGTTTCCCCAGGAATTCAGCACTTAAGAGTGTGTTCTAAGTAAATAACAGGAGAAGCCTACAAGTTATGTACAAAAGTCATCATCCAGGTATTATTTATAATAGTGAAAACTTTGAAGTAATATACACATCCAACAGAAAGGATAAATACAAGAGAAATGTTAAATAAACTGTGGCTTGTTCATGTAGTTGAATACTATATTAAAATTGTATGTTACAAGAATATGTAGTGATACTGAAATAAATCCAAAATAAGAAAAGAAAGCACTATATAAAATTGCCTAAGCAGTATGATCTTGATGTTCTGATTATCTCATAGGACAAACATTAAAACAGAGATACTAGTTACATATGGGTGGTGGAATAATGGATACTTTTCACTTTGCAGTCAAATGCTCTACGACTGAGCTATACCCCCAATACTTTTCACTTTGGATTTTATTTGATGAGTTTTTATTTTCTCTTTTATGTTTTTTTAATATTTCTAAATATTCCTCAGCACACATTATTTTCATAAGAAAAAAATGTTGTGACATTATTGAATTTTCGCACTAAATGAAAAGAGTTCAAATGCTACCTCTTCAGATAGGTTATCTCTGACACCCTATAAAAAAAAAATAGTACATCCCTACCAACAAACCATTATGTCTATCACTTTGTCCTGTTTCAATCTTCTTTACATTTATTGCCTCCTGACATATTATGTAAGTGTTAATTTGTATTCTGTTTGTCTCCCAATCTATTCCCATTAAAATGTAAGCTTCCTCAGAGCAAGGATTTTGAATGTTATGTCCATTGCTCTACCTCATTTGTACCTAAACAGTGTTTGGCACATAACGAATACAGAGTAAGTATTTGTTGATTGGATAAATAAATGAATGGGTGAATCATTTAATGAATGAATCACTTTTAGTTATGTAATGTTAAACAAATCCCTTAACTCTGGGTTTCAGTTTCCTTATACATAAAACAAGAACAATAATAGTATCTGTCTGTGAAATAATAAGAAATACATATATTGGTCTCTGTCTCCAGTTCCTGACACAGAGCTCCTAAAACCCTTGAAAACTCCTAAATGATAAGAGCACTAGGACCATCTTTTGTTCTATTGAGGCAACTCTGGGTGGGTTCCTCTTAGATTGCTGCTGGATAGGGGCTGATCCCCAGAAAGACCAAGCCATGACTAGAAGCTTGGAATTTTCATTCCCACCTCCTATCCTCCAGAGAGGGGAGAGGAGCTGGAAATGGAGTTAATAAATTGATCATGCCTATGTGAGGGAGCCTATATAAAATCCCAATGGCAGGGGTTTTGGAGAGGTTCCAGGATGGCAAACACATCCACGTAGGGAGGGTGACACACCACAGCTCCACAGGGACAGATGATCCTGCACCAGTAAACATAAATGTTTACCTGAGTTCTGTGAGCCACTCTAGCAAATTAATCAAACCCAACGAGGGGATCGTTGGAAACTTCCACCTAAAGTCGGTTGGTCAGAAGCACAGGGAACAACCAGGGCTTAAGACTGGCATCTGAAGTTGGGGGTGGGGGAGGCAATTTTGTGGGACTGAGCCTTTAACCTGTGGGATCTGATGCTACCTCTGGGTAAATAGTGCCAGAATTGAGTTGAATTGTATGCCACCCAGCTGGTGTCACAGAGAATTGCTTGGTGTGGGGAAAAACCTCCATACATTTGGTGACCAGAAGCATCCTATGTGCATGTGGCAGTAGTGTGAAAGTAAAGGAGACACACAAGAAAGAAAGACACAAATGGAAAACCAGGTGGTTTTTTTTTTTTTTTTTTTTTAAAGATTTTATTTATTTATTTGAGAGAGAGAGCACATGAGAGGGGGGAGGGTCAGAGGGAGAAGCAGACTCCCTGCTGAGCAGGGAGCCCGATGCGGGACTCGATCCTGGGACTCCAGGATCATGACCTGAGCCGAAGGCAGTCGCTTAACCAACTGAGCCACCCAGGCGCCCCCAGGTGGTTTTTCTTATACCCTATTTCATGAAAGTATGAAGAAAAAATGAGAAAATAAATGTAAAGTATATAGTACCAATGCCCAGCACAAAGTAACTGCCCTAAAATATTAGCTATGCTATTTATTAACTATGGTTTGTCTACTGTAATTTATATGACCCTATCTCCTGCCACCCCCCCACCACCACCCTTGCTGGGTTATGAATATTTATATGACCAAATGCTTCAGTTAGTTTTATGTTTTACACAGCCTTTTACAGAGCTTTGCATATAGTAGATATGATGGGACTATTTATAAGTATAAAATATATTAATTATTTAAATATTTAATTTCTTAATAATGCTTTAGAATCTTTCTGGATAATCTCTTCAGTTACCTAATACACTTTGTTGTTTATGGCCAAAGTAGTAGACTAAAAGAGATGACCATTGCAACACACACTTACATATGCCCCATGTACACATCGCTATTTAGACTATATTAAATGGGAAATAACTACAGCAGAGAAACAGTGAAAGGCTGCTTTCATAGGTTAGCTGAGAGGTTCCAAAGATGATGCAGTGTCTAGTCACCTCCCTGTTCCAGGATGTCTATATTAGGGAGAGATATTTTGGCAACTTTCAGCATGCTGTATGAAGGGGTGAGAAAATAGATGAGGTTTGAAATTCAACATGCCAGGAAAAATAATGAAAATTTTAAGGCTTAAAAATACTGCCTGATAAATTTATTTCAAGCCTATGAACCTGCTGATGGTGTGCCTGGCTTTGAGAGCTGGCTGCCTGTATCCCGATTTCTCAATAGCCAATGGCCTTGCTTGCCCAGCTGAGCTAACAAGAGTCTCCAGTACACCTTCCAATTCCAGTGCCCTAACTATACACCATTTCCCATCTATAATGATAGTGCACTTGATTGTATGACTTTTGTGGGAGATGGTTCAACCTGCTGTCATAATAAAAAGTAAGCAACTTTAATACCTCTGTTTGCACATAGTATTGAAATCATGGTCTAGTTCACAAATGAAGTGTCCTAGAATTAGATGTTGGTTAGTTGGTTACCTCCTCCACTGAAATCCAGTGAACTATAAAACCTCTTAGTTTATGTCTCCTAAGTGAAGAATGCTGATTAGCCATGGATGTTTTGGATTTTTTTTTAAATTTTCATTTTGAGAGATTATGATTGGGAAGGAGACATGAAAGGAGCACAAATACTGCATTTTCATTTTGTTGTGAGTTTTCTTTAGTAGCTATTTTATTTTCTATAATATATAGTTCTGACAGGACCAGTTTTTATTATTTTCTTTTATACTTTTGGCAAAACTCATGAAAATACCAAGCTATAGTCTTTAGATTTCATTCACATAAGTTTCTTAGCAGTTCTGTTTTAATTCTTCTTTCACTTTTCCAACTTTGTTGACAAAGCCTATTCTATCAGAACTAAAAATATGCCATTCAGCACCTGGGTCTCATCTTATCTGTTCCTAGCATTGTGAGAGAAAATTTAAACTAAATAACATGAAATAGCATTTAACTATATGAAGCCAGCTGTCAAACTAAACTTTGTACATTCTACTGATGAAAAGTGAATTTTATCCAAAGTAAGAACAGCTGGAACTAGTGCTGTTTTCTTTCTAATAAAGATAAAATCCTATTATAAACAACTCTGGAGGACACCTGAATTGTTCTATTTCAGTGGAATTTTACTAAAAGTAATACAAGTTCATAAATCATATTCCAGTCTGCACTAATAAAATATGAAAGTGATACATGGAACATGCTTGAAACTCATTAAGAAAGAAAGAGTCCAACACACACCCACTCTTTTTTCCCTCTGAATGTTTGCTCTCTTGACTGATATTTTGTGGTGGTTTGGGGATTACTTAGACTTTAGGTTGTGGAATATTCGAGTGGGGAGGAACTAGGTGGAGACCGTTGATACTTGATAGGAGCGGAAATAAAGAACAAAGGGCCTAACTACAAGGGACTGGCTCCTTATCCTTTCCACTGAATAGCACAGTACTGAATGAAGCAGTTTGGTTAGAACAGGGACTATCATTTAGAGAGGAAATCAGATAAAGTTCAGACTATTCTTTGTAAGGAAACGGTGTAATTAGTTTAAGAAAATACTACTGTTTTCATGGGCAGTCAACCAGGACATAGGTCTAATTTGGCTGAATAGAAATGATTTTGTGCTAAAAGAAAAAAAAAGAAAAAGATTTTGTGTTGATATTGTTGGACTGGTATTTTACCTGTAGTTTCTCTGGTGTTGCCTGAGAAGCAATTCTTTCTTATCTGCCCAGGGCCTTAAAAACAAAGGAACAAAGGATGCAAGTTCTTTGTCAAGTATGTTTACTTACCCAGGAATTAGTATCATTTGTGCTGTTATCCAATTTGTTTTCACCACCTTATTCCACAGATGTCAAAAAGAAGAGGCTGTCTGCTCCATGTATTTATAACTAATTTGTTTCTCTTGATCATAGCGCTTTTCAAGTTATGTCTAGCGACTTACCTTCTCTGAAACTGCACATCTGGAGAATTGTGCCTAGTACTTATACTATAGTACCTAGTACTACGTAGGTATTTATTTTTTAAATATATATGTAAAATATATTTATTTATTAAAAGAGAAGATTTTTATATCCTTACCCCTATTGGTTCTGTTGTCATATACTCCTCATGTTTTCAGGCTGAATAGCCTAAAAGTGTTTGCTTAAAATGGAATTTGAGGAGTGGATTTCTTGAGAGGAACATACCCCAAGGTTTTTGGATTTATTTTTGTTTTTTACCTACCATTTAATATGTGCCAGCTGGTCTTCAATGATCTCAGTAAAAGCCTACAAAACTATTGAAGTGTAGGGGAAAATTTGCCACCCCAAAATATGTCTCTTTGGCATGTGGATTATTTTAGGCTGATTATTTTTAAGAAATCGAAGGCTCAGGAAGAAACTGACCTTCCCTCTAGCTACCTAAAAGAATTTAAAAGGTAGCTATCATCATAGATAACTATAGTATAATATGAACTAGGCGTGGTAGACAGGGAGAAACTTAGCAAAGTCTATTAAAATTCCTTTCTATGTCCCATTATTTCTGTTGGTCCAGCAAACATTTGTTTACCAAACATTTACTCTTTTTCATCTTCCTGTATATTATCTTCCTTTCATTTGAAGTCCCATATTCTTATCCCCGTCTCCTTAGCTCTGGATGACCTAGAAGTTCAATTGCCTGACTTCCGATGCGCCTCATATTCTTTGGGAACCCCTGTATATGGAATTAAACTTGATTTTCTTCTGTTTGTTGGTCTCATGTTAATTTAATTCTTAGAACAGTCAAAAGAACTTTGAAGGGTAGAGTCAAATTTTTTATCACCAACAGAAGTAAGGATTATTGTGCCCATTTTAGAAATAGGAAAGTTGAGGCTCAGAGAATTGTGTGGCTTGCCTAAGGTCTCTTTATTGGTAAATGGCCAAGTCAAGACTAGTAGTAGAAGCTTCGGTTAGGAGGGAGGGAAAAGAGAGATAAAGGGGATATTTTCTTCCTCTGGTTACATAATCCATAATGGCGGCTTTTCAATATGTTTCAGGTAATATGTCAACAGGAAATTTCTTGGGCCAGAGGAAAAGATGTTTTAGGAGGTAGTATGAAATAAATTTGTAAAAAAAAAAAAAATGGTGCAGGAGATTTGGAGAATTGATATAAGATAGTATCTTTTTGTTGTTTTGTTTTAACTCACCTGCTCATTCATCAGCCAGAGATTTGCTCATCCAGTACCGCATAAGGTTGGAATCCAAATCTTTCTATTACAAAGCCCTCACTCTGATTGGCTATAGTATATTGCTTCCCTAGTTCTCCATTCCAGCTGAGGCGTGTGCTTGGGGTTAACTTTTTTGTCTTAGTAGCCACCTAAAACCTCAGGAATTCTAATCCAAAGAGTATAACGGGAAGAAAACATGGATATCAGTTACCTTCCTCCCTACATACATTTTCAGAGGTATGGTAGACTGAAAAATGGCCACCCAAAGATACCCATATCCTAATCCCTGGACCTGTCAATGTGTTACTTTATATAGTAAAAGCATAATTGCAGATATGATAAGTTAAGGATCTTTAGAATGGGAGAGAATATCCTGAATTATCCCAGTGGGGCAGATAATCACACAAACCCTTATAAGAGGGGAGCAGCAGGGGTAGAGTCAGTGAAAGAGATATGACCATGTCACTAGTGTCACTAAGATACTAGTGTTGAAGGTGGAGGAAGGAGCCATGAGCCAAGGAATGCAGGTGGCTTCTAGAAGCTTGCAGAAGCAAAGAAATTAATTTTGCTTTAAAGCCTCTAGAAGGAACCAGTCCAGATGACACCTTGATTTTAGGATTTCTGACCTCCAGGACTGTAAGAGAATAAATCTGTGTTTTTCTTAAGCCACTGTTTATGGTAATTTGTTACAGTGGCAGCAGAAAACTAATATAAGTGGTTACTGCAAAACAACCTTTCCCTTCCTTCTCTGGTGAAATGTTTAAAAGAAATACAGTAAACTAGCTAGGCTTGATCTCCTCACCAGTGCCATATAATCCCAACAACTGTTAAAATATCTGAAGTTTTCTTGTGATCAACACATGGAACATACTAGAAATGGTTCAGGGACCTAGGTAGAAGTTACCATGTATGACCTTCTACTTTTCCGTTACTATGATGTTTGAAACCTTGAGTCTTCTATTTATCTATCTGTAAATGAGAGTAAAGCATTAGGCTAGCCCACCTCATAGAAAAGCTGTTTGGCTTCATTTGTTAAAGCTTGTAAAATACTGTGAAGATAATAAACACTAATCTTTACTTAATCAACTAGGCAAGAGGACAATTAAATGAAAGACCAGGAGTGTGCCTGGCAGCACAGTATCTGATGGAGTTCTGTAGCTCAAACCAATGGAGACCTACATTTAAAATACAGTTTCTATAATCTGCCCTATCAAAGTGATAAATTAAGGTTTAGGTCTTCCAATTCCTTGTTTATCTCAACTACTTAAATTCAATTGCTTTAATTAAAATTGCATTGAGAATGCATTTTCCAATTTAGATTTTCAAAGGCCATTGGGGGTTTTGTTCTATTACATCCCTTTCATGTTATACTATTTGAATAATCATCACTTAATTTTCTTAACAGTAAAAAGAAATTTTCCTTCTCAAATGAATAGTTACTGTGTTTCAACTACCACGTCATACAACAGATCAAAAATTGGTGGTTGCTATGTTAGCTGTGGGTAGAGATATTTTATAACCGTTTTGGCTCTGAAATCTTCTCTGCTTTGTTCTTAAACATATAGATTATATGCAGCATTATAACATTGCAACAAAAAGACATATTGCAATTCAATAGAGTAGCAAATAGTAAGTATACACTAACAACCAGGTCAATTTAACATTTCCTTGGTGACCCCAGAAGTAACCTATATTTTATTGTACTTTGATGGTCATAAATGAAGAGTATGACAGCAGCAGAGTACCAACAAATCTGGTAACTAGCCCTGCAGGAATAAGTTTGGATGGATGTTCATATAAAAGTGCCACCCATCTATCCCTTACCCCTTCATTCTAGACATTGCCAACTACCAAACCAGAGGAAACCCGTTCTACCTTAAGGCCACAGCCAACCTCCCTCCCTCCCACTCTCCTTCCTCCCTTCCTTCCTTTTTTTACTACCCCTTATATTTTAATATAATTACAGACTTGCAGGGAAGTGTCAAAAATAATATAACAACAACTATGTTGTTCGTTTATCAAGATTCACAATTTTTTACATTTTGCCCCTTTTGCTTGACCATCCATTTTCTCTCTGTTTCGCTCTTTCTCTCTGTTTCTGAACTTTTTGAGAGTTAGGTGGAAGGATCATGCCCCTTTACTTCTAAGTACTTCATTATGTATTTCCTAAATAAAAATATATTCTTTTTGACAAATTATCAAAACCAGGAAATTTAAAAATGATACAAAATATTTTTTCTAATCTGTAACTCATACTCAAATTTTGTCAAATGTCCCAATAAAATACTTTATAGCTATGATTTTCTTAGTCCAGGGTTAGGCACTACAATTAGTTGTCATGTCTGTTTAGTCTCCTTTAATTGGAAATTTTTAAGCTTTTCTTTGTTTTGCTTGATCTTGACATTATTGATGAATGCAGGCCAGTTATTTTGTAGAGGATCCCCCATTTTGGGATTTTTTTTTTTTTTTTTTTGGTATTTCCTCATCATTAGGTTCAGGTTATATATTTTTGGCAAAAACACCATGATGCTCTTCTTCCTTAGTGAATCCTATTAGAAGGCATGTAATGTTTTCCTAATGTTAGTAATGTTAACTTTATCATTTTGTTATTGTGGAATCTACCAGGTCTCTTCACTCAGAAGTTATTGTTTTCCATTTGTAATTAGTAAGCAGTTTGTGAAGAGATAATTTCAGACTATAAAAATATTTTGTATCCCATAAAACTTTAATCCACCAGTTTTTTAATCCATTAATGATTTTCTAGCTCTTTCTATATTCATCGGTTAGCATCCCACTATAGGGAAGAATGTTCCCTTCTGCCCCATTTATTTATGTAATCATTTATATATTTATATCAGTAGAAACCCACAAATTTATATTTTAGCTAGTGTGTTATAATCCATTACTATATCTTTTTCATACTCAAATTTTTCCAAATTTGATTACCTTGACCACTTGAACCCCCTTCAATATGATACCTTTGTCCTTTTGACATGACCCCATCTCTTTTGAAACACTTCCTCACTTCCTGGCACACCAAGATATTCCAGGTTCTTTTTGTATTTCCCCATCTCAGCCCTAGAATCAACCTCCTCGCTAATGTGCCATGGATCATTTTAGTGAATAATGGTATTTAAAAACCAAGATTTGAGTGCTATAATTATGCTTATTGCTGCTTAGAAGGTTATTGATTGCAGGTCCTCTCAATCAACAAAGGATATATGTATGTGTACACATATACATACACATACTTAAATGTATTTTCTTATATGCTTATCTATAACTTTCTATTAAAAACCATGAATTCATGTGCATAGCTTAATCTAACCACCCACACCACATTGTTTTCCCAAAGCTGTCAGCTCTTAACTGAAAGAACTTGAACTTGACTTTAGATTTCTCTGACTCTAAAAATCCTCATTCAGACTCAGTGAGGTTATTGTCCAAGCCCCATCCACTCTATAGATATACCCTCCACTTTCTTCTCCTCCATCACATTATTTGAATGCCCCCCATTACTATTTATTCTTTCTTGAAGAGATAGTTAAAACAAAGGTTACTTTGTGCATTCATATTTGACAAAGGATTGCAGTTCATGTTATCTTTTAGGTCTTGAAAAATGGCTTGTAATATATTTTTATAATTTTTTAATCATTTCTTGACTCTGATGAGAGGCACAGTTAGTAAATTCAAAACTGGATTTTCTCTCCAGTCAACTTCCAGCAACTCTGAAGTGATGTTACAAATGCATCCTTTTCACATCTATTAATTTGGTGACTTCCTTCACTTTCAATAGACCAAATATATTCTCTTCTAAAATGTAAACTATATAGCTAGAGTAAATACACATCACATTGTTTCTCCTCTTTTCATTCATCTATAGCAAGCCAGATTTTTTTTTTTTCCACACCTGTTTTAAGAACACTTTCATTGGACTAATTGAACGAAGCAGCATTTGTGGCATACTGTTTCTTTAAATCCTTGAAAGACTAAAAATCAGGAATAAGAACAGAACATTCATCAGTTTCCCTCCAACACATGCACATTATTTGTGGGACTTCCAGAGGTTCTCTAAAGTGCCTGGAATCCTCCTCTTGATATTGTCCTAATTGTGCAAATTATCAACACAACTCAGTATTTACATCCAGATTTTAGAAGCCTTTCCTAACTATTAGCCTTATTTGCTTAAGAGCTTGTTACAAGTGTGTATTTGAGTCCAACACTGGCAAAGCCTTGTAGGAGAACTCTGGGGAATTAAAGACTACAGTACAGAAAATTCAAGTTGAAATTGATTAAAGAAGGTTGTTAAAGAAAGAAACCCACTGTTTTGTTCACTACTAGTTCTGAAGCTAGAGCACTGTATGTAAACCCTTCCCATCACCACAGTGAGCAACAGAAAAAAATTATTCTGATGTTTATAGTATCGGATATGAAAACTATGGCCACTCCTTATTTTTAGCAAAGTCCATGAGATTGATATATCAATAGCTCTTCTTATTAACATTAATCATAATACTACATAATATGAAAATATGAGCCAAAATAGTTTCTGTTTTACTAGTTTCTGTAATTAAAAGTCTACAAATAAGCCACTACTTTTTTAATACTTTTTTCCTTCTGATTAATATTTTAAAATTATTTCTAAGGAATTTAATTTTTAAAATAAGAGCTGTTTCTGACTAGGCATGAGAGTCAGGGATTAGTTTAGTTTCTCCTTAATTAGGAATTGTCTCCTCTGTAGAATGTATTAATTATTTTTCCTTAAAAAATATTTTTGCTCCAGGCAGATGATATCAGAGTAGAAAGAGCCTTGAAAACAGTTTCATTAACAATGGAATTAACAGCAGTGTTTAATTTATAAATGTAATTCATACAAGTAGTCTTGGAATGGTTAAATTGCAAAACTACAGAAAGAAAGGAGAAAAACATCTGATTGTGAAACACAAGATATACTAGACAATGATTTCTGCATGGAGAAGAATTTTACTTGACAGACAAATAGGCATTGTTCTCTTCCAGTCCTAAAGCTAGAGCACCTTTATATAAACCCTTCCCACCATCACAATGAATAATGGAGAGAAAAATTATTCTGATATCTGACTTGTAGCAAGCATTTTACAGAGCTTATAAATCTGTATTCCAAGCATCTCATGGAACTGTAGCATAGAAAATAGGAAAAAGAATAGCTATAAACATACAGGATATTTAAGATAAAACTATTAACATTTGCAGAAAGAGAGAGAGAGATCTTAAGAGTTCTACGACAAGGAAATGACTATTTGGTTACATCCATCATGACCACAGAATTAACCAAGAACTGGATCAGTGGACAACATAGAATAACATAACAGTAAAAGTGTAAAAGCATTCACGTAAGGATGGAACAGAATAGTCCTTTAGCCATACCCAGTCTTATTCTTCCACCTGGGCAATAGGGTCTCTGCACTAGGCTCCTGCTTTTTGAGCTTTTCTGGCTGTATTCCTTTTCACAAGGTGTGGAGTCCACAGGACTGAGCAGGTGTATCAATACAGAGATGACACACACACATGCTCTGGCACTTGGGATCTGGAATTCTCTGCCCAAATAGCTCTGAACCTGCTTCCAGAGCTGTATGGGTCTATCCTTTTTAGAGTAGAATGTGTCATCAGGGTACATAAGAAGTAGCCATCAGTTGGAGAGCTGGTGGAAGGAGCTTGGGTGTATAGCTCCTTGAGATAAAAGATAGAGCTGGGGATAGAAAAACAAATGGGGCCGCTCTGGGTTGCATGCATGTGTTGGTTCTCCTCCAGCTACTCCAAAGTGACTTTGAATAATCCAGTTCAGTAATTTTATTTTACAATTAGGGAACTGAGGCCCAGAATGACATCATTTAACACTAACTGATAATCTGTTCTACACCAAAATAAAAGTAATTTAGTTGGCCTAAAAGATAGTTCTTAATAAGTGCTAGAATTTTTAAAAAGTGATTTTCAAAATTTTTATTCCATACATGTGTTCTGGTTTTGAGGTAAAATGTGTATTGATTATCCAGATGCAGATATGTCTAAGAGATATACAGATTTATACATTTTAAGCTAAGCTGGTTGATAGCTGAGAACTTCGAAAATGAATACAATCTGTAAGCCTGTGGTTTGAAAAGCAGTAAGTAGGGGCAGGGTGAGGAGGTGTGCTGGTAAGTGAGCTGGGGGAGATCCAAAAAATTTTGCATACTAGACAGTTTTGCCTAAGGCCAATCCTATGTGCAGGGAAATGCTGACTGGAGAAAAAGTGGCCCAGTTGTTGAAACTGCAGCATAGAACATGCTTTGTGGCAAACAGGAAGTGACAAAAATAACCACCTTTTCAACAACAGCAGCAGATTTAAATGATTCATGATGAATTTTTCATCTATCAATTATATTGCAAACTAGAAAGTCATGGATAACAAGGATGCTTCCGTATGTCACTTCAGGGGACTGTTTAAAAATAGAAGACTGCCGGAAAACAGGAGAAGCATAATCAATACTGTGATTAATGGCAGTAATTTCACACAAACATCTGGGCAATTAAAAATGCTCTTTAGGAGGTGTTTCGCATGTGACTGGTGAAGGAATGAATGAGTTTCAAATCAAACATCACTGTCAGTGTATTGAATAATTCACAACCACAAACAAATTCAAATTGGAACAGTTCCAGCTGTCAAATCTATAAAAAAGTCCTCTTTTATTTAGAAGAAAATACACCTTCAGTCACCTTTTCATTCTACAATCCTTGTTCATTAAATTAAAAGCACCTTGCCAAATATGTACACACATATATACTATCTGTTGTGTCCCCAAACTTTGGCTTGGCATTATGGGAAATGATAAGACTGTGTCACATGGCCCCTGCTCCCAGGAAAGTTAAGATTTTTATTGGCTAAGCAATTAATATTCTCAGGGAAGGATTAGCCAGCAATAGCAAATGACTGTGTTTCTAAACTTTGGCCAAACATCAAAAATATTTGAAGTGTTTGTTAAATTTAATTTAGCAAGCCTGAGGTGGAACTCAGGAATCTATGACCACTCAGTGCCTTAAATGTTCATTATAATTAGCAATCTTTGAGAAACACTGCAGTACCGTATTTAAGAAAATATGATGTGAAATCAGTCTCTAAAATGTGTGATTTAAGAGATGAAACTATTTTACTCCAAAATAGCCCCCAAAAGAACTGTTGTAATAGCAGCTTATCCATGTTGTCATATAAATGTTTGTTTTTCATGAAGGCTTGTCATCTTAATAATCCTCTCATTTCAGTCATCTTTAGAATCCTGGAACAGAAAAGGACTAGTAAAACAATAATTTTGTATAGATGGAGAACAAAAGGATCAGGGAGATGACTTGCCTGATTCCCAAAATTTAGTTAGTGATTCACTGGACTCCTATCCAGCTCTACTTACCACACTACACTACCCTCTCAGGAAAAAGTGAGAAAAACTGAAAGTGGTAATATTAGTTAAAATATTTTAGTAGCTTTGCTTCTAGTTTTTTATTTATTTATTTATTTATTTTTATTTTTTTATTTTTTTAAAGATTTTATTTATTTTTATTTGAGAGAGAGAGAGCGAGAGAGAGCACATGAGAGGGGGGAGGGTCAGAGGGAGAAGCAGACTCCCTGCTGAGCAGGGAGCCCGATGCGGGACTCGATCCGGGGACTCCAGGATCATGACCTGAGCCGAAGGCAGTCGCTTAACCAACTGAGCCACCCAGGCGCCCTGCTTCTAGTTTTTTAAACTTTTAAACTTGGATATCTATGAACAAGCCAGATGACAATGTCACATCTCTGATATTGTTCAGAAAAAAAATGTTCTTACATCTAAAGTATCATATTTTATAGTCAAAAATTCAAACCATGAGCAATGCCATTAGTTAAGTAGATATTAATTTTAATAAGCAGAAAGCATTGTTGTGAAAATGATTACTCTGTTTCTAAAAACTGAGACAATGAAGAATGTCCACTGACAAACTGGTTACTGTGATTCTAATCTTTCCCCTTCAACTCCCAGATCATCCAGTGAAACTATTAGCCACAGTCTGTGTATCAGTGTAGACACTTCAGACCATCTCTCTTTTAGCAGAGTGAAAATTTATCCCTGGAACAATTTCTTTTCCCCACTCTCCTTCAGAGCCACTCCTGAGTTGGACTCCTATACTACAACAGTCCTCTTCTGTTGGTACCAGCATTTCAAGTCACCCATAAAACAAACTGGAAATTTTTCCTCCTGTTTGCTCCTGTAACTTGAGGGAGGGGTGATTTTGCAGCAGGTACAGGTAAATAGGGAATGTACATTACTTTTTCATGCAGCTTGTGTATTTGTGACTTTCTTGGACCTTATCCAGTATATACCACTTCCCCTTGATAATGGAGTCCTGCTGATGTGCTTAACTTTTTGGCATGGTACATCAGATATTCAGTTCATGAAAAGTGCCAGCACTTGTGGTTGGTGGTCTAATATCTAATACAGCATAGTAACAAGTCAAGAATTATTTTTCAAAATGAGAATAGTTACTTGATTAAAAGTACATGATTCTTGGGCGCCTGGGTGGCTCAGTCGTTAAGCGTCTGCCTTCGGCTCAGGTCATGATCCTAGGGTCCTGGGATCGAGCCCCGCATCGGGCTTCCTGCTCTGCGGGAAGCCTGCTTCTCCCTCTCCCACTCCCCCTGCTTGTGTTCCCTCTCTCGCTGTGTCTCTCTCTGTCAAATAAATAAAATCTTTAAAAAAAAAAAAAAAAAAGTACATGATTCTTGTTACAGAGCTCTAAAGATTTCTCTTACCACAGATTTGCTGTATGTTGAGTCTTCTAAAGACAGTTTGAACATAAGAAGATACACTGGATAAAGATAGCCAGATAGCAGATTGTTTACACTGTGGACAAATACCTCTTTCTCTGAGCTCCACTCAAATTTAGCATTCTTAGATTATTGAGTAAATGAGTTAAAGAGCTATATCCACAATAGTACATTGCCTCTTGATGGTAATGTCTGTAAGGTATAGCAACTTATTAATAATTTATTATTATTAATTTATAGAGAATATTCTGACATGCCCTGAATAATTAGACATCTAGAAATTTCTTTGTATAGGGCAGATGTCTTTGTCCCATATTCGTATCCCATGTGTTGACATGTAAGCATGTGCATCTCTTGGCTGTTCTATCAGCATTCTGTCATCAGTGTAGTTGGCAAGCAAGAATTCTGTGTAAGGGTAAGAATGATTTATCTTCTTTCAAACCAAATTATAATATAGTTTTGACATACCATGGTGGCAATATGGCAAAGGTATACTGCTATTCTTGCCAAGTGGAACAACTGAATCTGATATTCTGTACTAATT
This sequence comes from Phoca vitulina, assembly GCF_004348235.1. Classification (NCBI taxonomy): domain Eukaryota; kingdom Metazoa; phylum Chordata; class Mammalia; order Carnivora; family Phocidae; genus Phoca; species Phoca vitulina. The sequence goes on from NW_022589728.1 coordinate 35,526,710, forward strand.
GGAATAAACAAACAAACAAAAATCATCTGTTAGATCAGTAACTGCAAGTTAAGTGACAGGGACTGTAAAGTTTATTCCAATATGAGATTCTGGAATACCCATGACAATTTAAATCATCATCTGATTATCATCATGACAATCCACCATCATTCTCCAAAACCCAGTCATATTCTTCACTGGCTAAGGCAGAGTATTAAATGGTTATGCTTTGAATTTTTCAAATCTTTGATGATGGCTCTAAATTTTTAATGCATCATTCCAGAGATATAGTTTTAATTTTTATATGAATAGGGTACCCTGGGACCTTCCACTGGGTCCTACTTATTATAATCACTCTTAACATAGATGGATATCCAAGAAAAGACTACCAAATACTAAAGGTAATATTCCCAGTTCATTAGGTAAATAACCATGGTATATGTTAGGATCCTTTAGGGGCTACCTTGAATCAAAATCTCTCTCCATAAGACACCTGCCTAGAGGATCAGAGTTGCTATTTCGATCCCTAGGAAATCGAATTAGAGCAAAGTCAGTGTTAAAATATCCATGAAAAGACTGGCTCTTTATCTTACTCTGGAACATGTTTATCCTGGAAAATGGCCTTTAGGAAAGGGAAAAGGAAAGATTCACTCTCAAAATTGTGATAATATTGAAAGGTTCTTTCTCAAGGGTAAGCAGATGCTTATTTTTATTTCAATAGATGTTGACTCTGTGAACTATTCAGGCCTGATAACTGATGCAGGTCAACTGAGAAAGCTCTAGATCTCTAATGAGGCTTTAGTCAGGCCTCTGTTCACCAGATTTATTATTTTTATCAGTTCTACACTTCAGATAGAACTTTATGGGATGCTCTTTATTTTGCTCTCAGGGGATTTTATGACTAAATAGCTATCTCCAGAGATCCACTGATTTTAATGGTAACCACACACCCCTTATGCCTCTAGTGATCAATTACCGTTACTTGGGCTTTTCCATTCTTGGAATCTATCATTGAAATAGTAATAGAATCCTCATTGAAATAACAAACTCTTTTCATCTATAGTTTCTGTTATTAGCTTTCCGACTTAGCAGAGAACAACCACTAAAATGTTCTTTCAAAGTGGATGATGCTCCTCCTCCTATCACAGAGACTGGCTTCTGGGCCCTCATCTGGGAATATGATTGGGTGTGGTTGAGTGAGTGTGATATATCCACCCCAACATTCCAGCTCACTAAGTCTTCAGATCCTTCTTCTTTATCATACCAAGGAATTTTTGGCATCTCATCAATTATGTGAACCAGTTTTGATTCTAGTTGTACAATATCCCCTGCTGCTTGACCTAGTTCATTTGTTACAGAACCTCTAGTAATTAAACCATATTGCTAAATTTAGCCAGTTAAAAAATATGTTATTCCCTTTTTGGTCTGGCACCTTCAGAATACGTTCTCATACATATTCCCTAGAACCTGGATGCATAAAGTAGCTAAATTTTGTAACTTTGGTATGTAAGCTGTTTCCTCCTGTGTTTGACATTATAATTAATTCCTCCTCAGGGTATGTTAGAATGTGACTCTAGCTTTTAGATCTGGAGACAATTAAGGCGTGGAAGGAGATACTTAAGCTCAGAGTAGACTGGAAATTTGAGAATACTCTGAATACTATAAATCCTCCAATTTCAATGACTATAGTTCTGTTCTTTACCAACCCAACCCTCCATTTTATGTAATACATCTAATGAAGCTGTGAATTAATGGATACTGAAATTTGGCAACATATTGAATCAAACAAGGGTTTTATTTTAGTTCACTCAAACCTGTGGTTGCAAAAGTTAAGAAATTCATAGGAAGTCCTTAGTTTTCAGTAATTGTCTAAGCCAAGAAAATATGAATTTAACTTATAATTTTCATTCTTTAAGCTTTCATATGTTATTACAAGTAAGATCTTTAGCTTATAGTCTTTAATGTCCTCATGTCTTTCATACAGCTATGTAGCAGTAGCAACTGGGTCTTCTGAAGCCTTGACTTCAGTTGTACCTTATTCCAGGTAATGTAGGTGATAATTTGATTGTTTTGCCTCCATCTTCCATTAGGTATCAAATATATATATCTCTTTAAAATAATTTTCACCATTCATTGTCTAATTAGGGCAGATAAATCATTCCCAATTCTATCTCACTAAGCTTCCCCTGCCAACAACTGTTTCAGTCAAGGGTCTTAGTAGCATGCCTAAGAAAACCACTGTGGAGAAATAGACAGCAATACAATAGTAGGGAACTTTAATACCCAACTTACATCAATCGACAGATCATCCAGACAGAAAATCAATAAGGAAACATAAGCCTTAAATGACATGTTAGACCAGATGGACTTAACAGATATTTAAAGAACATTTCATCCAAAAGCAACAGAATGCATATCCTTCTCAAATGCACATGGAATGTTTTTCAAGATCATATGTTAGAGCACAGAAAAAGTCTTAATAATTTTAAGAAGATTCAAATAATATCAGTATCTTTTCTGATCACAGTGGTATGAAACTAAAAATTAATTATATGAGAAAACTGGAAAATTCACAAATGTGTGGAGATTAAACAATATGCTACTGAATAACAAGTGCGCCAAAGAAGATATTAAAGAGAAATAAAAAAAAATTTGAGACAAATGAAAATGGAAATCCAGCATACCAAAATTTATGGGATGCAGCAAAAACATTTAAGAGGGAAGTTCTTGCCTATGTTGAAAAAGAAGAAAAATCTCAAATAAGCAACTTAACTTTATACCTCAGGGAACTAGAAAGAGAAGAACAAATGAAGCCCAAAGTTAGTAGAAGGAAGGAAATAAAATAGAGCAGAAATAAATGAAATAGAGACCAAAAAGACAATGGAAAAGATAAATAAAACTAAGAGCTGGTTCTTTGAAAAGATAAACAAAATTGACAAACTTTTAGCTAGACAACTCAAGAAAAGGAAAGGATGCAGTTAAATGAAATCAGAAATGAAAGAGGAGATGTTATGACTAATACCACAGAAATAAGAGACTATAATAAATAATTATATACAAACAAATTGGGCAATCTAGAAGAAATGGATACATTCTTAGAAACATAGAACCTGCCAAGACTGAATCATTATGAAATAGAAAATCTGAACAGACAAAAGTCGAGGACCAGATGGGTTCACTGATGAATTCTCCCAAACATTCAAAGAAGTAATACCAATTTCTCTCAGACTATTCCAAAAATAAATAGGAGTGGGGGGAACTCTTCAATTACATTTTGTGAGACCAGCATTACCAGAACTAGACAAGGACACCACAAAAAAGAAAATTACATGCCAATATCACTAATGAATACAGATACAAAAATCCTCAACAAAATATTTGCAAACTGAATGCAACAATACATATTCAAAGAATCATACACCACAGCCAAATAGGATTTACTGCAGGGATGCAAGGATGGTTAACTTCTGCAAATCAATGTGATACGCCACATAAACAAAATAAAGGATAAAAATCATATGATCATCTCAATAGATGCAGAAAAAGTGTTAGACAAAATTCAACATCCATTTATAATAAAAAATCTTCAAAAAATGGATATTGAGGAAATGTACCTTAACATAATGAAGCCTGTATGACAAGCCCACAGCCTACATCACACTCAATGGTGAAAACCTGAAAGATTTTCCTCTAAGGTCAGGAACAAGAGAAGGATGTCCACTCTTGCCACTTTTATTCAGTATAGTATCGGAAGTCCTCACCAGAGAAATTAGGTGAGAAAATGAAAAAACATCCAAATTGGAAAGAAGAAATAAAACTGTTACAGTTTGCAGATGACACAATACTATGCAAAGACTAAAGACTCTATCCTAAAGACTCCATCAAAAAACTGTTGGAACTAATAACAAATTCAGTAAGGTTGTAGGATTCAAAATCAATACACAAAAATGTGTTGCATTTCTTCACACTAATAACCATCAGAAAGAAAAATTAAGAAAATAATCCAATTTACAATTGCACTGAAAAAAATAACCTAGGAATTAATATAACAAAGGAGGTAAAAGACATGTATTGAAAAAAAATTAAATTGAAGAACACACAAATAAATGGAAAGATATTCTATGCTCATGGATTGGAAGAATTAGTATTGTTAAAATGTTGGTATTACCCAAAGCAAACTGCAGATTCAATGCAACCCCTATCAAAATTCTAATGATATTTTTCACAGAAATAGAATAATCTTAAAATTTATAACACACACACACAATAGAATATTATTCAGCCATAAAAAAGAATGAACTCTTGCCATTTGTGACATGGACGGACCTCAAAGGCATTATCCTAAGGGAAATAAGTCAGACAGGGAAAGACAAATACTGAGTGATCTCTCTTATATGTGGAATCTGAAAAACAAAAAAGCCAAGCTCATAGATACAGAAAACAAATTAGTGGTTGCAAAAGGCAGGGGGCGAGGAGTTAGAGAAATTGGTGAACTGGTTTTTTGTTTGTTTTAGTTTACATACATTGAATAAAAATGGAAAAAAAATAAAGAAAATAATTCTGCCTGACTTTATCCAAAAAATGCATTAAAAGTATAGTGGGTAGCTCATAGAATCACCAAGTAGGCTGGGCAAAAAGATTTAGAGGCATCAAATCCTTTCATGATCTCGCACTTGCCTAAATCTTTGAACTTATCTTTTATAGTTCTCCTTCATGTACATGGGGCTCCAGTTCCAGAATAATTAATTTTCTCAAATGTGCTAATGCTCTCCTACACTTGTATGACTTTCTATAAATTATAGCTTTCGCCTAAAATGCTACTTTCTTGTTGTTCACTTGTTAACCTACTTTTTTTATGCATTACCCTTTTTATAAAGTCTTTCATGATAGTCCCAAATAGAGTCACCATCTAGATTCTCTCATGATTTTGTTATACTTAAAATATTTTTCATATTACCTATCAGATGTTATGTTACATTGTGCTATGTGTCTTAGGTTATATAATATACTAATTACAATGAGGTACAATAATTTAGAAAATTTGACTCTCCTACTTAACTTTGCACATCTTATTCCCTGTCCTAGGTAATATTTAAAATGTAGTAAAGATTTAATACCAAAAGAATGGACAATTTTCAGAAAGAGTAATTTATAATTTCACTGTAACACCATTAAATTGACATATAACATGTTAAAAGTTATAAGTATTTCTTTAGAGCCTGCAAAAATTTGTGTCAGATCTTAAATCATTTCTTCAGGATTCTTATTTCTGGTAGGGCAGATGACCTAGAGTTGGTTGACATCTTATTCCAGTTTAATTTCACTGACTATTACCCCACTAACCCTTCCTTTGAAGAATATTTTTCACACTCAATAAACTGAAACATCTATCTTTCCTAAGCTGTCATCATCCAAAAACATTTGACCAAATATCTCCCTAAGGCAAAGGTCAGGTGTCCTTGAAAAGGGTTGCCAAGATTTTCATTACTCTCTTTTTTCTCTGCCAAGTGAGGGACCACAAACACTATAAAAGAAGGGTGGAGAATGGAAGTGGGTGAAAAGAAAAACTGCAATCAAATTAATATGATTAATGTCCAGAGACAGAGGAAAAGCAGTGGAGTAATGGGCAGAGCATACTTATGTTCATGCAGATTTTGGACTTGCTGACTATAAATAGTTTTTGTGTTTTAACTTAAACTTTCTATTAACAGATTAATACAGTTAAGTCATTTAAAACATCATTTAATGCTGAAATAACACTATAAAAATTACAAGCATTCCCACCCTTATCCCCCACTCCTCTTCTCTAAAACCTCTTTTAATATTTTTGGCTTTTTTTTTTCTTCTGGAATTGAACACCTCATTATTTCTAAGTAATACATATGTACTTTAAATAAATTTTAGACATCATCTCTTGATTTCCCGTTATGTTAGATGAAGACTAAACTGTCTTCCTGTGTCATCTCTTCTGCCTCCCCTCCTTCATGCTCTAAATAAGAGTTTATTACAGTTTTTGATTAAAGATTCTATTTTTACATTATAATGCCTATAGCTATTCAGAACTGAGCACTGACTTGGACCTGTATTTTTTTAAAACTGTTCCTTTAATATTTGCCTAGTTTTTACAACTGCTTCATTTTTTATCTACTGCTAATTATCATTACATCTTACATAAATCTCTAGGTACAATTCCCCACAAGGTCAATCACATCAAGTAATCTATTGGTTTCATTTTGTGTTTATTTATGAATATATGTATATACACACACACACACACACGCACACACACACACACACACACCTACTAGAGTCATCCATTCTCCTATTTGGACTAGCTGCTCTCTAGGCCTGTTATTCCAGGATTTATCTTTGTGTTATTGTAGGAAATTTCTTCGAATTTCTCAAAAAATGGAATCTCTATTCCTCAGATCTTTTTTTTTTTAAGATTTTATTTATTTATTTGACAGAGAGAGAGAGAGCACAAGCAGAGGGAACGGGAGAGGGAGAAGCAGTCTCCCCACTGAGCAGGGAGCCTGACGTGGGGCTCGATCCCAGGACTCTGGGATCATGACCTGAGCCAAAGGCAGACGCTTAACCCACTGAACCACCCAGGCACTCCTATTCCTCAGATCTTATGTGTTAGTATTCTTCATTTATTTTCTTGTTCTAATGGAGCACGTTTCACAGTAGCTTCATGGGTTGAAAAAGATGGCACAATGACAAAAGTCATGAAGATGGAGTCCTTAACATGCTTTTCTCTTGGCCTTGCTGCTCCAATCTGAACTGCTTGTCTTTTATGACTGGTGCACCATTGTAATCCTACAAGTGTCCTTCACCACCCTTTTGGATAATCCCTTTACTTCTTTCTTTCTTTTGTTCAAACTCCTGTTTCTCTGAATTCAGTGTATCTTGGATCTTTCATTATTTAGTGAAGTATATTGTATATCTGAGGAATGGAACACGGGAAGAAAAAAATTCACTTTGTCTTCCAATCTATTGAGTTTTAATTGTTCCTATCAATTTTTAATTTCTTTGCAAATGATTTAAAAAAATTTTCCCTCTAAGAGATAATAAGGATTGTTTTAAAACTTTTTTAATGATGCATAATGTTTCCTTCTTGTTATTTTTGTGTTGTTTCTTTGGGTCACTGTGGTTGTTTGAACTTTTCTTTAGACGCCTAGAAATCCTTAGTTGTCTGATCCTGTTTCACAGGAGGAAATAAAAAGCTAATTGGAAACACTGACTGCATGGGTGGGACTTGTCAGTACGAACTTTAATAAAGGGTAATCTTGCTGGCTTTTTGTTGGAGAAACCCTGATTTCATATTTTATTGTTTTTCTTCTTGGATTGTCAGATTCACCAGAGAAGAGTTATTCAGTTTTTTTGGCTAAAGAAAACAACAACAACAAATTCTCCCCAAAACTACCTGCTGACATCCCAATGATAAAGCAGAGGAAGTCTGGGAGGTGTCTGTATTAACATTCCAAATATAGAAGTTCACTTAATCCTCTCTTTTTGGTAGAGAACACTGGCATTCCCCAATTCAGAGACCTTCTTTTACCATCTCCACAGAACAAACCTTGAATTATTGGTTGGGGAGAGGAAGAGCAGTTACCCAAAGGCAGGGAGGCTTGGACAGGACCTAGAGTATTTAACTGTTTCCTGTAAACGGTTTTCAGTTCTTAATTTATACAGTTCTGTTCACCCCATTTCCACAGGTACTTGATGCTTCCATCCCCTGAGCCTTCTGCATTCTATGTGAGGTATTTTGAGGTTGTTCTCTGATTGCTCCTGCCAGTTTATGACTCCTTGGGTCTGCTAAGCCAGTTACCAGATGTCCACTTGCTTCCAGCTTCCCAAATGTTGGTGTTGTCTTCTCTCCTGTATTCCCTTCTCCTAAGTCTTTTGGAGAAAAAAAGGAAAGGAAAGGAGAGGAGAGGGGAGGGGAAGGAGGAAAGGAGAGGAAAGAAAAAAGGAAAAGAAAAGGAAAAAGAAAAGAAAAAAAGAAAAAGAAAATCCATTTTCTATAGTTTTAGTAGGGCTTTGGAGGAAGTGAAATTATATGCCTGTTCCTGATCCATCATTTGACCTGAAAGTGTTGCTATTGCTTTTAGACACATGTTACATGCCAGGTAAAATCTATAAAGAATTCTCTGGTGAAAGCTCTTGTTAGTGTAAAGGCCAATAACTGTTCTAAGCAACAAATAATTTTTTTTGCTGTTGAACTCTTTATGTGTCGTCCCTTTTGTCTGTGACTTGACTCTTTCCCTTTTGAACCCATCACCAAACTCTTACTTAAAATCTTCCAGATTGAGCACTATGTCAACATCCTGTCCTATAGACCCAACACTAGCCCTGCAAGAGTTTGAACTGCATTTTCCTTTGAGTAGGCAGAATGATTACGATTTCAAAGTCTTTTCACATTGTCTCTTTTGTAAGGTAATATGATAAGAAAATGAATAACCATTTCTCTTATACCTATGCACACATTTAAGTAAGCAGACCTTGATATTTTGAATACTTTATTTTTATTTAAGTAGGCTCCATGCCCAGTGTGGAGCCCAGCATGGGGCTTGAACTCACAACCCTGAGATCAAGACCTGAGCTGAGATCAAGGGTCAGATACTTAACTGACTGAGCCACCCAGGCACCCCTGTTTTTTTTTAATATTTTAAGTCCTGATAACATTCTCTATTCACTGGTGCCTCCCGAAGAGTCTTCCCAATTTTACTTGGCTACTGTTCCTGGACAATTTCCTCTGGTTTAAAAGGTGACTATTAGAGGTAAAAGGTAAATATTAAAAAGAGATTAGCCTAAACTTGAGGCTTTCTTTATGGTTTGATAAACAATATTTAATGAGGTCTGGAAAAAAGTAATGCCTTGGAAAGAATCAAGGTCAACTCCTTAAAAAATTTTATCTTGGAAACAAATACTTTAAAATACCTTTATTCATAAGACTCCTAGAAAACAGGTTAGAGAATATATAACAAAGCAAAATAAAACTTCTATAATAACAAAATTTAAAAATACAATTTAATTTAGTGTAGTAAACATTTCTAGAGCTTCTTCATTTAAGGCACTGAATTAGATGCTGGAGGAGGGACCAAAAAAAACCAAAACCAAAACCAAAACAAAACAAACCAAGAAGAATGCGGTTCCTAAGGGCTTAGACATTCACAAGAAATAATGGTTTAAGTTCATGTAAAATTATAGATTTTGTCTAAAACGTTTCATGAGTATGACCATATAACTTATTATTAAAAATGGAAGACTTTTGAAGAGCAAGAGGAGGTGCAATGTTAATAATTATACTGGGATCATTCTAAGCAAAACAAAATGCAAGGAGATAATATGAGGTTTCAAAGTTGGTGGAATTTTATCTGTTCAGTGAGATCAGGGAAGATAAAGAAGGGAAAAGTGGAAATTCAAAGTAGAGAGAACAGCACGAACCAAACTATGGGTGAGGAGTGGCACGTATTTGGATGGTTTAGGTATAAAAATATATACTGGTGAAAAAGTTTGAAAAGCAAGTTAAAAATAGATTTTTAAGGGTCTTCCTATAAAATCTTTGTTTTAATAAAGGATTGATATGATTCAAACTCTAATTTGAGAAGATTGTTCTGCCAGGAATGTATAGATAGGCTAGAAAAGAAAGAGATTGAATTAGGCAAGAAGATTCAGAAGGGAATAAGTTATGAACCCTAACTAGGACAAGAATGTCAAGGAGAAATTAGATGCCAATAATATTGTTGAAGTAGAATTCATAGACCTGGTAAATATCAAAAGGGGGGACATCAGAGGCAAGGGAAAAGGGAAAGGCCAAGAACACAATATTTTCATGGATAAATAACCAAGAGAATTTAGTGTATTAATAAATAATTCAGGAGGAAGCATGCTTATTTTGGGGGGAAAAAGGGATGTTGATGCTTTATATTTAGGAGATTGAATCTGGGAAGCAGAGGAAAAATCCAGATTAGTTTGTCCAGCAAGTGGGTGAAAATTGTCAACCTGGATTTTGTGAGACATCATATCCACAAAGCTAAAGCCATGCTTGTGCAGCAGGGTCCAGGAGAGAGTATAGAATAAAAGAGGTTAAGAACATATAGGGGACTTAGGTAAATTCACAAGAATTAGTTTAAAAAGATAGATATGGTAGGGGAAAAGATTTTTAAGCCCTAATATCTAGAAGCCAACATTTTCCTGAGCACGGACTATGAGCTAGCTTCTGTAGCAGCTCTAGGTATAGGAAAGGAATAAGAAATTAATAGGTCCTGACCTGAAGGAGCAGAAGTACTAATGGCAGAGTAACTGTCAGTATTAAATACTCGTAAGAAGCCAGGTAAGATAGAGAATTAGACTAGGTTTAGTTATAAATATATCATTTAAATTTAAAATGAGTGGTGAGGAGTGCCACAAAATTTTAAAGAATGAGTGTAAAGAACACATGAAAGGAGTGAATTAGATATATTTTTTTCAAGGAATAGAATAATTAAGGGGGGCAGAGAAGACAGAAAAGAGGTGAAGGTGAGGAGAAGGAAGAGGAAGAAGAAGGAAGGAAGGGGGAGAGCTAGTGACACTTTGAGGTAACTAATTGAGGGGGTGGCAGAGGGCATCAAACTGGGTTGAATGAAGTTCTGCCCATTCAAATACTTTGTGTAAAAGATTTAAAATATGCAAACATTGCCATTCACCTCAATGGTATTTGTTTCTGTAGCATGCTATATAGTATCATTCTAGTTTGGTCCTTGATTATGGCAACAATCGTGCAAGATAGGTCATATAATGCTATATTTTGATATTAAATAAATAAAATACAGGTATGTAAGAAAAATACTTTACTGGGTTAGATCGATATTTCTCGCTTTTTTCCCCCTCTTTGATAATAAAAAAAAAGATTTATTCTTGAATTCTGCCTGATTATTTATGGTTTCATATTGTTGACAGCCTTATAAAAATAAACGTTATCTTTTGTTTAAAAGCCTTTTACAAATAAAAATACAATATATTGTTGCTTGGCTAACCTTTTAGGTTCTTATGGGCTGACATGTTTCAAAAGTCCAACAACTCTTATCTATGAGTCTTCCTTTAAACTCTTTGAGATAGATATGCAAGTTCTCAGGGATGCACCTTAGAAGCAGATTTCAAAGACTGAATACAAACAGTTCTCTGTCCCCCTAGTCTACTGTTTATTACTTCAGACAATGAAAGCCCTTATGATTGTCTTAGGTACCTTGCTTCAGTGCTCCTCTTTTATGTGTGGATTAAAATTTATAAGATTAGTTTCTTGGTGCATAGATGAGTCTTGATTTTTGCATGAAAGAACATATTTTTCTTTATTACCAGTATGCATTCCTAATTCTTCCTAAAGTTCAGATGACCATTTGGAATAATTGATACATATTAGATTTGATTTTTAGGAAACTCTTGCTTCAGCACTTGATTACATGCAAGTATTTGATATTGTAAGAGATTTCATAGTTGATCCTGTGTTCAAGATAATTTATGAAAATGTAGATAAGGAAATGTTTATCTTTGCTTATGTTTTCTACGAGTCAGTTCTTTATTCATGGTTATTCATGGCCATCCTTTCCTGTAGTCCTATCATTAAAAAAAAAAGTTCTTGAATGGGATTCTGTCAAAGACTTTTGATATAAAAATTAACTCCTTTGATTAAATTTACCTAGACAGTCATGATGTGTGACTTTAAACAATAAGTTATACTCACCTATCCAAAAATTACTCTTTATTCTTATTAGGTAGTGATGAAGTCTTAACAAATCCTATGTTCATAGCTACTTGCCTGATATACATCTGATGCAGTGATGCTTCCTGCTCCTGTCCTTGGCCCGTCACATGCATCTAGTTAGTCCATAAACAATTCTCCAGTTGATATGGCCAGTTTAATATACTTGCTCATTCAGGGAAACACCGGAAATCTTGGCCTAAATTACTTAAGAATTTTCATTTTCTGTTTCATATTGATTAGGAAGGAATATATAGTAAAGTCTACTGCTATAGATCACAGCCTCCATATTAGTTATAAATGTATGTATATCATTCATTGAGTAAAACCACAATGTATATGAACTGTTTTTCTTTTCTCTATTTATTGACAGTTTTTTTAATTACAACACAATGAATTGATGGTAAATACAGAAGATGCAATAGTATAAAAAGCCATTTAACCCGTCCCTAGGTTAAGACACTTACAGCAGACAAAAACTGCCCCACCCCAAGTCCCCTCCTTGAATGGAAACAAAATAAATATAAATTAATAAATACAAAACAAATCACTGCACAGCCCTTAACTCTTTGATTGCCATGGCAAGAACCATGCTGATGATTCTAGCTTGTGACATTTGTGTGGTTAAAGGTTGCCGCAGCAGTCAAAGGGTTATAGCATTGTAAACATAAGTACTTCGTGGAAAAGTTCAGTCATGTTAATGGTCTACAGCGATGAGATTAATAGCATGACCCCTTGACCTTTAATGACGCAACATTATAAGGAGTTGAAGAGATAGTAGCTTGGTGAGCTGTTACATAGACTAATCAACCATTTTATTTAACAATGTGCTATGAGGCCTTGATTTACTAATAAAAGACAACTTGTGAATAATAAACACTGTTCGATGCATTGATCAATAAAATCAATGAAAAAATTAAGCACCACAAAATTTTGCCTGATTATATCTGACAGTCATAATACACTTTAGCACCATTTATTTGCCTTATATTTGCACACAAACAAGCTTTGTGTTTGTCAGTAGAAGCTATCTGAAAAAAAATATATATATATGCCAGATTTAAGATGTTAATAAATGTATAGAATCCTGTGTGGGCAAAAAAACCACTAACAACTTGCAAACCTTAAAGCTCATTCAGCAAATAAATGAGTTATTTATTTCTTTCCTTGCATATAGAAGACTACATATTATCAGAAACTTAATGAAGTAGTGTTGAATGTAATGTGAACAATCCAGAAGTTTAAAGTTAGATTTTAATATCCTCTCCATTACTGAAAATATCATGGGGAATTAAAATAAAGGCAAGTATTGTCAGACAACCAAGAGATAATAGCCTAAATATTTAATTTCTTACTGTTTCTCTCTGCTTCATGTTTTAATGTTATTTAAATAAAGTCTGCATTTATTTTATGCATTACATTCTTTTAATTTCCCATAACCACAATATAGAAAGGAAAAGTAATTTTCATAAGGAGCTATAAAATGTCTACTGTTTACCCAAGAGACAACTTTCCTTTGCAATTGCTTGCATCTCATTCTGGCTCTGAAAGACAAATGTATGTGCAATTATTTTTTTAATATAGCATATGGTAGTTATTTGACAAACTAAATTTATGGGAGCTTTTTCCCCTTAATCTGTTAAATATGTATGTGTATGTATATATATACACACACATGCATACAAACACACACACACACCATATATACACACACATATACACATACACACACTATATATATATTTCCAAATCTATATTACCAGATAGCTCATATGGATGGCATAATTGTGTTCATTATCATATTGATCCACTACTGGAATCAAGATAATGTTTATATAGGTATACAGATTTTAAAACATCCTGAAGATAGATTACTACACTGATGAAGCAGGCAATTTTCTCAATATCAATAATTGATTCTTTTAAAAAATCATCAATAGACTATGGACTAATTTTTTGCTAAAAATTAGGTTTATTAAAAGTTATAGTAGCACAAATTTGAACTAGTAAACTCCATTTATTTCCTTCCTATAATATAAAAACAAAATATATTTATTTAAAATTATATACCTAAAAAAAAATCTTTCAAGACTTTTAAGCCTGAAGCAAATTTTTATGGGTGAGTCTCTAAAACCCCTGAAAATAGAGGTCCACAATAAAAATGCTGATGCAGTCAAAACCAATGCAGCAAAAAGCTGCCACTATAATACCCCTTATTCTTTCATTCTCTCTCTTTATAATATATAATTTATGTAATTTACACATAAAGGGAAACAGATACAGAATTGAGGTTTTAGGCATTCATGTACATATGATGTACCTTAAACAGAACACTATATTATGGTATTTACTTTCCTGTATAATTATTTAAGATACATTCTCCAAAAGCAAAGTTCCTTAGCTGGCTTATCAACAGACAACAGCCTTCATACTCAGCATTTCACTTTTTTCAGGGGAATAACTCTAAAAAAGTTAGAATCCAATGTAAGAGATTGGAAGGTGTGTGAAATTGATTGGAAACTGTCTTTGCATGAAACTTGTGAAGGAAATTACTGAGGAACAAAAATATATTTTCTGGGCCCATGTCTGATATATGGTGCTGCTCAATTCTGGTTTTCATAAACAGAAGGGAAAATCAAATCTGTAAAAAAAAGGGGGCAAGGTGGAAATGGAAAGGAATGCAAATACGGGCACAGACTACATAAGACAATACAAAATAATATATCCCTCCCAACCATCTGTATTCTGGGGTGACACACAGAAAGCAAACAAATAATTTCAGGATTGGAGGAGCAGAAAAACCAGATACCCAATCATCCTTGTTAAGAAATCAGGTTTGTTTGAAAGTAACAAAGTAACTAAGATTGTGAAATTTTGTATTTATGAACATAGAAAAGAATAACGTATTCCACTTCGGATAGAAAAGAAGTAACAAAAAACCAAAACCAAAAACAACCCTAATTTTACCCAGGCAGTAGGACCTACTAAAGAGCTGTGAGAAGACAGGCAATAATGTGGCCTCTGTGGTGGTGTTTCAGTGGTAGCAAAAATTACGCCATTGATTTAAGGATTGAATCAGTCATTCAAGGAAACTATGTTTTACCTTCACAACTGGGTTATCAATATATAGAGAGGGAAAAAGTTCAAAATGGCATTACGAAAGAACAAATGAAACATGCATTCTAGTGACTTTGCAAATAGACAGCTCACACCAGGCTTTATTCATCCATATCTTAGCAAGACAGGCCAACATAGAAACATATATTCATATAAAATGTGGCAAGAACAAGCAGCACCATATCCTATCCTAGAAAAAAAGCAACCTACCATGCAGTCACATCTCACCAAAGCTTCATCGTATATGAGGCATTTATAAAAAGGCCTGTGTCAAAAAGTGTTATGCCTGGGATCAAATCTAGCTACAGACCAAATGCTACAGATATGTCTGTATTTTGTGTGATTTTTTTTTTTCATGGAGAAAAACAAGTAGATAAAATACTCAAGAAACATCTTCGTAAGTCGAAAAGTTAATCATTTTATTCATGTTCACCATTCTCTCCTTCCGGTTTTTCTATGTGAAATAAGGGTTAATGACATCTTACTCTGAAGCTAAGTGGCCTAACATGATACAATTATCATATTTTCATATCTATATTTAATTGATTTTCTTCTCCCTTCTTAAGGGCATATAAATTCAGCTCTATAGCAGAGCACATGGCAAAGTTATGTGAATCAGCACAACATTCTAATTTATGATGTATTTGTCTTACAATGCCCAGTGTGCCCTTGAATGTAAGGCCACATTGAGTGCAAACTTGAATATTAACCCCAGTCCAATGTTAGTATAAGACAGATTTTTAAGACGCACTGCTCTTTAAATTGGAAAGGCATATAATCTTTAGAAATCTTCATAAATATCTTTCATATGTTTTTTATACTTAGGCACTAACCATGAGTTAACTGGGTATGCCTTTATTTTCCTTTAAGAGCTTTAGTTACGTACTATTTTACAGTACTCATGATCTTATACCCTTACTTCATATAAAGAATTAGCATTGTTCTAAAAAAAGATGCATGTTTCTGTCCAATTATAAGCTCACAATTGTGTTTAAAAATCGAAGGCTGCTACTTCAGTATTCTACCAGAATATTGACAAGTTTTATAATATATGTTTTTCACTCAATTTCTGTGAATTTGTCAGTGTTTGGATCAGTGTTCATTCTTAGGCTTTATATACTATTGGTTTAAATTTCAAAGTAGAAATACGTATAAAATGTTGAGATATTTGAAATTGATGTTATTCATCTGACCTGAAATATCTCTGAATCATTTCAAAATGATACCAGTGGAAACAAAAAATGATTTGAGTAGGACAGAAAGACAAAGGTTACAATTAGGTGAGATTAGAACACTAAGGCAATTTCTTTGCTACTATGCCAAGTGTTTATGTTATGTGATTACTGAGGTAAATTTCTATCCTAGAGAAATGGCTTTTCTCAGGAGATTCTAACATATATCTTTCCAATTGAGGTTACTGAACACCTAACTTTTGACATTTTTAGCCTATAAGGCAGTGCATTAGTATCAGATATGTTTATGCAGGGTAACATCTAAAAACCACTGGCTAATTATATACCTTGATATATCACATACCCATTACTAACATGAAGAGCCTGAAGTTGCATTTTTCTCTATTTTTATACTTGCTAAAGTAGAATTTCCAGTTGTATTAAGGAGTGCTGTAGTATGTTTTTATATTTTACAAAACACTCATTTTTTTTTTCCTCCATTTCCATTATATTTAATATATATAGTATTTAATTTTCATATTTATGGTGTGGTGCTCCACCTGGTTGCTGTTTTCTTTATCATATAAAATTCTAATTTTTAAAATATAACTGATAAAATATTTCTGATGTAGCTTTGGTTCCCTTTTCAGCAACAAGGAACCTAAAACAAAGATACATATCCTTTCCCAGTTACATAACCTGCAGTCAAAATAAATTAATATCATGAAGGTGCATGAGATGCAATGGAATGATTAAATCCTCTAATACTATTGACTTGAAACCTTTTGTGATATCATATATTGGCTGAGATTATATTTACAGCTATTTATAAATAGCTTATCTGATTTAACATTTTTGGTTTAGATGGCATGTTCTCTTTGACATCTGTGATGTTTTGGAATGTGCTCTTGAGAGCATCAAAAATTAAATGAACTCTTTGCTATGTTTGCTGAAAAAGATTTCACCGCCATCCACGAGGTTGTTTCAGTATATGTTACAATCTCACAGACTCAATACTATCAGTAAATCACCGCCTTTATTAGTTTCTGGAAATAACTCCAAAACTTAAAAAAAAAAAAAAAAGATCTTTTCATGACTCTTGTGTTAGCTCAGTCTACTTGATTATAACATCCATTTCTCTTCAGATAGCACATTGAATTTAGTCAATATGGACACATCTGTTACTCTATGTAAGATTCACAAAATGTGGGCGTGTATTTGATACTAGAGATATCAGCATAATATGCAGAACTTGGAAGTATTATATTACTATACCTAGGATCCAGTATATACACATCATCCACATATTGGAACTACCAGTGAAGTTGGGCAGTGTTGTCATCCACCACATTGTGTTTTTTTAATCACCCACAGAAAGGGAATAAAAATAAGTATATCGTATATGAAACAAATTGTGTCAACAGAAAAAGATTACCACCAATCTGACTAGTAAAAGTAACATTTGCTTATTTCAGTAAATCAGTCTCTATCCTTTATTACTTAGTAATTATTTTCTGTAAATTATTACTTAGTAATTTATTACATCTGATTCAGAAAAGCCTTGCCCTCTGATTTATAACAGAAGTTGTCTTTGCTAGTATCATATAATGTTCTCTAATTTATCTATGGTATCTCTGCAGTTGTAAAGAGTTTCTGTATTCACCTGTTCTGATTGCCATGTCAGCAGACACTTTGTTCTAAAAGGGGTCAATAGTTAAATTCACAACCTCCTCTATGGTCTGATGTAGATTTACTGCTTTACAGGGAATACAGACTGTTTAATACTTCATTTCAGTCCAGTTAATAATATACAGAACAATAATATTTGGCTAAAATTATAGACTATAGAGTTAATTTATGTAAGGAACATTACCTTGTTTACATTTGTGTTTATATTAAAGTATTAAAAATGAAACAGAAGGAGAATTACGTTTTGTGATCATGAATGTGTTTTTCAATTTGAGAAACCCTAGGTCTGAACTTTCCATGCTATTAATGATGTGTGATGAAAAATATTTGATAGATTGTAAGTTTCTATTGATACTGAACTTGGTACACTATGTTGTTGACCCATGGAAATTTATTCCACGTTGTTTTTGAATCACTATTCTTATTTGCTAGACCAATTGGTCACTCTCCCTTTCATTATTCCAATAGGATTGAGGCTTTTTTTCCCCAAACCCCAGTGGAAGAGGAGTCAGCAACCATACTCACAAAGTGCCCTGTATACAATAAACAAATAGAATCTTGATGTTTGTGATTATATGGAACTTAATATTTTCTTATCTCTTGTAGTCTCACAGCCTGAAAATTTAACTATTCTAGTAAAGAGAGAAGCTGTATATGCCTTTTCTTATCACATAAATCTCATTTCATATTGAAGTAAATATGACCCAACACTTATCCATGACATTTTCAAAATTCAAGCATAATGATAGGGTCTTTCCTTTCTTAATGCTATGATTATTTTCTAGCCCTTATATACTTATAGTCTTATGATGGATCAGGATATTGTGACAAATGAGTAAAGAGGCAAAAGATTGCTTCTTCAGTTTCTTTCTCATTTTAGAAAAAAAATAAAATCAGTGTTTAATGCAGGTTGATGGAATTCCTCAATGATTTACCCATGTCCCCAAATGACATAGTTCCTCATTTCTATGTTTAGCAAAATACAATTTCCATTCATCTTTTCTCTTGACATCAAGGTCCTAAAAGGATTAAACCCTCCCATAAGCAAACACTGTATAAGTGAGCTTATGTATATAGTCCTCCATGTTCAGTAGAAGTGGCTAACTCTTTATAATATCAGCATCATCTAGAATGGAAGCACTGAAGTAAAGCTATGGGACTGATTTTGGTCCTCTCCCCGTGCTTTCTTTCTTGGCCCTCACATACATAATCTCTGATATCTTGTCAAAATACAGTTTGCATTGCATAATGTTTTGCTGTAAAGACATTCCTCTTTTTTAACTTCTTTTTTCTTATCCTTACATTATGTATGTTCAGGTTGTAAGAAATAACAATCTGCAAAGGCTTTGCAGCATGCCACCCATGATTACAAAATATTTTCCCAAACCAATTCATAAACATGTTGTTTAACCAAAAGACATTCTAATTTTCATGCTATGTTGAGTATAAATATAAATTCAAGGCAGCCAAACTATCCATTTCCAAATAAGAATGTGTACCTACACTCATTAAAAATCATCTGGAAATGTGTATTATTAGCAAATGAGTAAGAAATTTTTACTAGTATAAAATTCCTGCTTTGTATAAAAGCCACACTGGCCATTCAAGTATTTTGAGGTTTTTTTTCCCCTATAGTTTTATATTTGTACTTAAAATGATGAATTTAGACTTGAAATTATATTAAAGGAAAATTAAAAGTCACTTCTACCTATAGGGCATTTTTCGAGTGTGCATGTAAATAGCAAAGTGTCCATCTGCAGATCCACCATCAACACTCTTTCTCTCTCTCTACTCTAAGGAAACAGCTCATGCTTACTAGGGTTTTAGAGTACAATTAACACTCCAAAGGAGAAGCAATACCAGATTTCCTTCAGTTTGTGCCAGTTTGCAAGTTAAAGGTCAAAGGGCAAAGACATAGAACAGGACTCTTCAAGGAAAATTTTCACAGAAGACAATGTTTAAGTTGTTGTTAATGACAGTCAACAGATCAATAATCAAGTTCAAGGCAAGCTGTTCATTGTTTCAAAAGCTAATCCCCTCAAAAGCTGGCTTTCACACAAAGCCAATGTCTGACTCATGGGGTGCATTCCGTCTGACCATCTCTAATAAGTTCACAGCCCAGTGGCTGTAAAGCCTTTCACTGCAAGAAGCAGCTCCTAAAAATCAATAAAGAGGTCTGTCAGTTGCTGACTTTTCTCTAGGAAAAAAATATTGATACAAACCTGCTCTGCAGGTCACATGAAAATGACAATACTGCTGTTAGGACAAATTACACTCAACAATGAAATGCTTTGGTGGTCTCTTGGCTCTGTCAGTGATCAAATGGATGGCTAAATGCCAGAAGCCACACTAACCCTTTGAGAACTATGGTTGACATGCAATAAGTAATGTACTGGAGGATATTCATGCAATCTCAGAGTCATCATTTTAAGTCATTTTTAAAATGGCAATGCTAACTGCATGTACCAAGGCAAATTGAATTTTCATGCAATGGATTTTAAAACAAATTCAATATGTCTAAGGAAAAAAAGACTTAGGCTATTATAATCAGTTCTTCAAATAAAATTTCACTCTTACATTTTCTTAATAAAATACCTTTTTATTTGCCAGAAAAATTTTTGGCAAGTAACATTTCTGTTTACTATAAACGCATTTATGTAGTACCGCAAATCGCTTAAAAATTACATGGGGTTATAGGATATCTGTTTTAAAAACCTGAACTTCTTGAACCTGTGCCTGTTTTTACCATTGCCCAGTTCTATAATTTACCAGATAGCAAGACTGACAATCCTAAGACTCTGAAAGCTGGTCTGATAGTTCTCAAAGGGTACACCAATGTATTACTAGTGTCACATATCCTTGTAAAATAACTGTCACTTTAAACCACTTTGGAGACATACTGCTTCTTGCTCTTAATGAATATTCCTGACAGACCCATGAAAGGCCTGGGGCAATGGCCTAATACAACTTGGGGAGATTATCACAATGATGTAGGGGTCAGGTGGCAGGAAGGGGATTAGAAACACTTCAAAACAATCAAAAGGTCCTGTTTGAATATAGCTATGAATATAAATGTGATGAAACATTGAGGACATAGCTGAGAACAGCTGTTTAAAACGAAAAATGGATGTATTATTAAGGCTGTTACTATATTGCAGATATTTTGGCCCCTTGTTTGTTGGAAAATGGCTGTCCCAACAGTCTAAAGTCCTGCATGTGTATTCCAGATCTCCCACCTGACAAAAATGAAGTGTAGGAGACTATCCATAGCAGTCAGAGAGCTATCTTCTTTGGAGACAAAGCTGTTTTGGGTCTTCACACTTTCCTGAAAGTTCAATTGTGGGTTTTTTGTTTAAACTTTTTTTCTTTGCTTTAAAGCAAAAAATTCATGGGTTTTTCCATTTTGCTTTTTTCCCCCAGATATGGGCTCAGACTTCAGAAGGAAAATAATATTAGAAACCTTTAAGAAGAATCTTTTCTTCTTTTTTTCCTCTTCTTTAGTTAATCCTGAAAATTTACTGGGCATTGAGCGTGCAGAGGAAAGGCCTAGAACTGAATGACAAAGAAAGACAAAGGACTGAAGAACGGCAGATACTGTGCATCATGGAAGCTTCCCCATGAGTGTATTTCCACTCATGTGCAGGACCAGCAACCCTCTGGGTTTGAAAGGTCAGCCCTGAATCAGGCTGCCACAAGCCTGCTCCTAGCTAGGAAACAGCATAACAGCTCTTGTCTTGAATCTCAAGTTACCACAAACTCCTGGAAAAGAAAGAAAGAAAAAAAACCCTACATCACACCCACTCTTGCATAGAGCGTTTACAGTACAGTATGTGGCGGGGTGTTCCTTTCCTCTTGAACTGGAACACAGTGTAAACCAATACAAGGAGGCATAAGGCCAAGATGCAGGGAATGACAATAGCTATGGCTTTCACAGTGCTGGCTGTGTTGTCCAGTTTGATGACAATGTCTACATCGTCTGGTGGGCTGTGTCCTTCTTTATCTCTGTCTGTTGGTCCATCACAGCCCATAAAATCCTTGAGGATGGATCTGGGATATCCAGGTTCTACTTTGAGTATCTGGTTGTTGAATTTCCAGTACTCCTTTCCTTTGTAGAAATACGTAAAGCCTAGAGGGGGAAACACACACACATAGGTACCACTTATTTTTAAAGTGTATATGTATAGAAATTCTTATTAACTTACATTAGGCTACTTTTTAAAAGATGTATTTTTTTTTTAAAGATTTTATTTATTTGACAGAGAGAGCACAAGTAGGCAGAGCGGCAGGCAGAGGGAGAGGGAGAAGCAGGCTCTCTGCTGAGCAGGGAGCCCGACATGGGGCTTGATCCCAGGACCCTGGGATCACGACCTGAGCCGAAGGCAGTCGCTTAACCAACTGAGCCACCCAAGTCCCCCTAAAAGATGTATTTTAAGGCCCTTCCATTTTGGTAGGAAGAAAACATTATCTTCAGCTTAGCTCTCTGTTGAAATAAATCTGGAGTTGTGCCCTCTAATGCTTATCTATGGAAAGCTTCACCAAGAGTCAAAATATCTATAGAGGACAGCTGAAAGTTCATGCTGAACACATCTACTCCTAGTCTGGAAAGAGAGCTTTACCCTATTTCTTACTTGTAAGGTTGCAGTTTCAGATTTACCCATCAGGGTGATAATACCAACCTATACTGAAATATGCTGAAACAGCCTTATGAGTTGAAGCACTAGGTCCCCGCAGACTGCTGTTGAAGACATTGTACAATGCATTATGAGGGGCCACTCCAGGAAACACCTCAGGGGAAATTTCTAATCATCTTAGTATTGGGAGCAGTTGTACTTAAACACTAGGTTTGCTTTTGTCATTTGGACAAGAAATCATAACAATTCATAAGTCATGAAACTATAGAGATGTTTTCTTTGTCTGCTAGGAATCTTAATAAGTAAATAGGTATTTAGGGTATTTTCTGCACTAACCTTATTTCTGACTCTAGATCATACCCATTTTGTCCCTACTCCTTTTGCCCTTTTCACTTAACATTCTTATTTACTTATATAATAAAGGATTAATAGACTATAAATAAATCTATAATTCTAACTTTAATAGTTCCAACTAACATATTTCATGGGGGAGGATGTAGTATGTGGAAGGTTCATGTAACTAGCAATACATATGACTTATGTTCCAAAATTATGGATGCAGATAATAGACTTTGAAAGCTTGTGACAAACTACAAATATGTGTGTTTTTCTTAGGACTATTCCCTAAATTGTTGTTTTTGTTGGGAGAAAAAAAAGTTTTTCTTTTCATCCAGAGCTTCTTCATGTCAAGTTTCTTTGTGACTGCACTCATTGGACTTAATTCCTCCTTTGAGACAAACTTCAAGAAACCAAGAGGAAATATTTTAATGTTATCATTACTTAAAAACTATATTTTGGGAGCTATTTTGAATAGTATGCCTACTTTAGGGTTAGTAATCATTAATGAGGGTTTTCTTTATCCTGTATTATTAAACCTTATTATGGAAGAAGTATTGTGTTTAAAGCTCAGTAAAGACATATTTTAATCCTCATAACCACTCTGTCAAGTAGAATTATTTACCTATACTTTTCAGGCAAAGATACTGAGGCTTAGAGATAAGATAATATGTCTAAGTCCTGGTGAAAGCAGAATTTAAATCTTGATCTAGTTCTAGACCTGAACACTTAATGATTTTTCTAAAAACCGTGTCCTTTAACAAACGCTTCCTGATTAAACACCACAGGTTGTGATAGGTAAAACCCATACAACAAAAAACTGACACCTTTCAAAAAATTTCATCTAGGCTAGACCATCACTTCAGGTCACTTCATTTTGGAAATCATTCTGTTCAATGCCATAAAAATCTGCTGTTGCTTTTCGTTTCGAAGGGCAGTTTTGCAATCAGAGTAACATGCCAAGTGAAAACAGGTGATGTAGATTCAAATATTTCAGCAGGGAGCTGGTATTTGATCACACTAATGAAATCCAATGTAATTACTCAACAAGCTTGGATGAAGAAATGTTGAGGACTTGCCAAATAATAGTACATTAGACAATCACTGTTGAATAATGGCATTGATTTAGAATTAAACAGACCTTCAAAACAGGTGAACATACTTCTTATATTTATAAACTGGAAACCAACAGCTGGAAGGGTCCTCATCTTTAATTTTTAGTTAAAGCTAATTACTGTGAACCTACTTGGTACCATACAAAAGTTCAGAAGTTTCCATTTTCATATTTATGCAGGCCAAATTTTATAGTAGCACACTCCATATACAGGAGTAGAATTGTAGTTTACTGAATATACTTGTTAGAGATAACAAGTCTAGTCAGTAGAAGTTAAATAATAAAAGTATTTGAAAATAAGTGGCCTGCAATAGAAATCTGTCAAACCTTAATCCCACAATATTCATCTCATTCAGTAATGAGAAATATGAAATAGCCATTGGTGGAAGAAATGTTTATGTACTCATTTTTTTTTCCTTTTTAAAAATAGCTTTGATGATATACTCTTGTAGATGTTATGCTTATTAAGAATAGCAACTTCAGGGGCGCCTGGGTGGCTCAGTTGGTTGGGCGACTGCCTTCGGCTCGGGTCATGATCCTAGAGTCCTGGGATCGAGTCCCGCATCGGGCTCCCTGCTCAGCAGGGAGTCTGCTTCTCCCTCTGACCCTCCCCCTCTCATGTGCTCTCTCTCTCTCTCTCTCTCAAATAAATAAATAAAATCTTAAAAAATAAAAAAATAAAAAAAAGATCCTAAAAAAAAAAAAAAAAAAAAAAAAGAATAGCAACTTCAGATGAATTCTTACCCAAATTATTACTTTTTGAGAAATCCTGAGAAGGAATTCAGGGGGGCTGTAATGTATTATGTGATCACTTTTTTTCTCCCAAATTTGACCAGATTTTACTGGTAACTTTTCTATTGTTTAGTCCTAAAATGTAATTGTCATAATTGTCTTGTTCTAACTTACTAGATGTCCCTGGATGACAATGTCTGTGTGTTCTCTGTCTTTCACTTTTATATGTTTATTAGTAAGAAGTTAATTAGTATTTAATAAATGTGAATGAATAAACTGACTCTTGTGGAAATATGTGTTTAAATCACACTTGTACATTTTAACAGAGAATGAGAGTGGGGAGTAGGGACTACAGCAAATCAACAGAATCAAGAGTCAAAACTAATTTAATAGGCTAAAATAGTCAAAACTATTTTAACAGCAATCAGCAAGATGAAAGGCAACAGTTTGAAAAGTAGAGTCTTGTATTTGCCTTAAGATTGCATTTTCTAAGGAGGGAATATAGAATACCTAGGTGGTACGGCTTGATAGCAATTAACATAGAGACAATTTGAAGGAGAGGGAATGAAGCAGTTCTTTACTACAACTTTAGTATATGTTAAAAACTCACTGTTGCTTAAAACATGGTCAAATAATGAGTGCTAAGAAGAAATCATTCCACTATATTCTGCATGAGTCAGATCTCATTTAGATTGTTGTATTTTCAAGGACTAAAAGTAAAGAGAAAAATGAAAAATACTTAAATTAAGATGGTTTTACAGGTGAAAAGCAGGAGGATGATGGCTCAGGAAGCTACATTCTGAGAAAGCCTGGATTTGTGTAGTATGACAAGATGAAAAATTTAACCAGACATGACAGATAATCAGTTACTTTAATGATATACTGTAGAGAAAGGTGTTAACTTTTCCTCTTTGGAGATAGTGCATTACAGCACATTCAGTAGGGCTAGATTGTTCTAGTTTCAAACCTCAAATATATAATCTTACCTTTTTTATGATTATGAATAAGTTACTTAAACTGATGCCAACTTCCTCATTTATATATAATAATAAATGACATAAAAAGGTACTTATGTTGGACAATTAAATTAGATAATGACTTTATGTAGTATATCTGATATATGATAGGCATTCAATAAATAGCACAAGAATTCATATTTCATTTGTAAAGATGGCAGAATTAATAGCAGTAGGTGTATATGGAGGCACATTCCACTTTAATATGAAAAATACCCTTCAAAATTCTATAGCTGAGTTGCTGAATTTGTGGACTTCCATTTGTTTGTTTAAGATTATCACTAGGAGAAGATTCCAAGGAAGAAATTCCTGTATCAATGGAAGGATAGACCAGAGAAAACATTCAGTGTTCAATCATCTCCAACTTTATGACTATCAAATTTCATGTGTATAGAGTTACAGGGGATTACTCTGAGTCAAAATATAAATATAAATGCATTTACTTAGTAATTTGAACTTGTTATCTTTCATACACAAACCTAAGGGAAGAAATTGTGTAAAGTATGAATTTAAGGTAAAAAGCTACAAGCATGAAATTT
The DNA here is from genome assembly GCF_004348235.1 of Phoca vitulina. Taxonomy (NCBI): domain Eukaryota; kingdom Metazoa; phylum Chordata; class Mammalia; order Carnivora; family Phocidae; genus Phoca; species Phoca vitulina. The sequence goes on from NW_022589728.1 coordinate 35,552,778, forward strand.
GTAGATAATAAAAAGTGGAGAATTTGCTGTTGATAGACCAAAGCCTTCCAGATTCTTTGATATTGCTATTGTACAGAACAAGGGTTTGAGACAGATGAGAGATCGCCTCCAGGGAGGGAATTTTTAGAATAATGGGAGGGATAAAATTATTTATACAACTAATATTTATTGAATGTTTAGTATGTGACTGCCTTCAAACAGTTTGCACTAGAGGGGATAATGAGCATATAAGCTGATCATTGTAATATGAGATTTGAGTACAAGGGATAGGGTAATCACAAAAGGATATTCAAGGAGAATATTCTGAAAGATGAAGAGTGAGCTCAGTGTTGAGGGATATCAAAGAGGGGGCTGGACCAGGAAAGGTCCAGAAGACATAGATATATTGCAGTTTCATCTACAGTTTGTATTCATTTGTAAGCATTGATTTTCCCAAAATGCTTCATTTGTCAGTATTTTACAAAGTTATTTTTTGCTATGTGAAAAGAAATCATGAAATTCTGAATATAAGAAAACTGTTATTTTTTTTTTCTTTTGTAATTGACCCTTGAGGTGGGAAGATCTTGGGGAAATGCTCTTGGAAATATGATCTTGGAAGTCTCAGTCCTGTTTTGTACAACACATAAAATTTTCACTTTTGTGAAAATTGATAGTATTTTGTTAATTGTATTAATATAACATAAAGAGAATACAATTACATAGTCTAATTTAAAAATTTTGATATGTTGCTTCATAGTTGTTCAGAAACCATTTATGAAAGAGTTGATTCAGTTTAGAATATACTTTTCGGCACAATTTCACTGATTTATACTGAATGAGTATTATTAAATATTCAGATGGAAAAGAATATGAAAAATCATGGGGCAGGGGGAGCAAGATTTTTTTTGTTATTTTTATATAAATATGATTTATTCCCAGAGAATCTAAATCAAATCTCAGATATTAGTGGCCTTATATATAGAAACAGGGAAAATAAAAATCATTAATGTGGTAAGGAATTAAGATTATGTGTATTATGTCTACTTTTTCAATCTTTTGAAACAATTTATTACTTATTTTAAAAGTTATTTTTATCTTAAAAGATAAACTCAGTTTAGAAAATTAATAAAATAAAGACAAGAAATAAGAAACTATTACCAAACTTCCTAGAGTTAATAACACTGCAGTAGATCTTGGTTGAATTTTCTTTGCACTATTTTTGTACGGAATGTGATAACTTTTATTGAAGACAGTCTAGAGCAGTGCTAAGACTTCTGTAAATATTAGCTAGAGTTGGTTTTATCTGGGCTTTAATAACCCCTTTATTCTAACCTCAAGAAATCTCCTCTCTCTAGTTTCTTCCTTGGTGACACCTATAATTCGTAGGGGCGATCTCAATTTTCTGCCTCCATGTGATCATTTTTCACATTTTTTTTTTTTTTCATTTCTTGGTCCTTTTCATCCTCATCTGCATAGTTGGAGTTTTGGGCCCTATTTTGATCTGATTAATTGCCTCCAATGTGACTGCACTGTTACTTCCTTCATTTTCTTATTGATACCCTTTTGACAGATATGTTTTCTTCTTTATCTGTCCTCTTCTATGGATTTTTGCTTTTAACACATACAGGCTCTGTATCTTAACTTGGTCCTTTAATTTTCTGAACCAATAGAATATACACAAAATCTATAATTCTCTACAAGTGCTATGATCAGGGCTTCAAGGTTCTTTTTGACTTTGCCTCTCCCTATAGCATGTTACTTGTGGGGCACTATCATACAGAATGTAGTATGTCATTTCATATAACAAGGGTCAAAATACAGTTTGTGTACTTTGACTTTTCTGACTGGTGTTTATTGGTCCTGGGTCACAGTTCCTGCAGGTTTACACTCAGTGTATAGTTGTCTTAAACTCTGGCAATATGCTGATCGTTAATTATAATCTTCAGTGATGGTGTTTATTTTTCATTTTCCTATTTCTTCAGTTAACTTTTTTGTTCTTTCCTCACCTGATATATTTAATTTTGTTTTTGCAAATGATGTTTACTTTATTCTTATTGCATATGTTATAGACTTTTCATGCTATTGAGGACCGGTATGGTATATAATTTTCTTATGGTTCCTATTATAAATCATTTGATGGATCAGGTATGTTTTTTCTATGTATTTCAGAATGATTTCTTTCCTTTGTTCTGGAATATTGTGTATAAATCCTATTTTGAATTATTATTATGGTTTATTTCTATTTACAGCTTTCTGAATGAGGAGAGAGATGTTGAGACTTTACATATGCCAACAGATAGGAGTATATGGATTTTCCCTCACTTGGCTAACTTTCCACTTAGGATCTGGCTGAAACTCAAATCTTGAGATGGAGAGCAAGGAACGTGGGCAGCTCTCTGCTCTGCTTCTGGCTATTAAGCAATCATACAGTCACTTAGCCTGATTGTATTCAGTTGGGATCTTCCCTGTTTGCTGATACATGAAAAATTAAAATCTTCAACGTGCACAATTGCCAGGTGTCTTTGTGTCTCAGCCCACACTTACAACATACCTTCCTTGTGACCAGCTCCTGTCCTATGTATGTTACTAACTTTATAGGAATTTTAATAGAAAAATAGGTGATGTTACTTTGAAGGTATCCACACCCACCATTTTTAAAAATTGCCTTTATTTTTTTCTCATAAACTAAAATAAGCTGAGCTTAAAAAACATCTAGAGCATAATATTAAACATAAATCTAGGATGGAAAGTTCATGTAAATATAATACATTATAGCCCTAGTATGGTACTCCCTAATGATTTAATTTAACATAATGAAAAATTAGAATTCATTGTTGAAATATTTAGTAAACTCATGAAAAATATAATGCACATGCTGCATACCATTTTCTTTGTGCACAAAGGCTCCTTGAGGAGATTCAGGGATACCTTTCCAGACTGTGATTGGTTTGGGATAGCCAGGATCCATGGTCTTCATTTCTTCACTGTATCTCCAATACCTAAAAAGGATAATAAACAAAACAAAACAAAAAAACACGTGCGTAGGGAAGGAAATTATGTATACACAGTAATAGCTAACATTCATTAAATCCTTGCTCTATGCTATCTGTTAATGATTTACAGGACTGATTAAAAATGCTAGAAAGACATTGGACACAAACAGCATTCATTCTGTTTCCTTTCTTGCACATGTTAAAAGTGGGTATTGTTATTGTATATTTATTCAGTCTGCTAAAATTAATTAAAAAATTCTAGCTAAATACATTGTGTTTGCTAAATATATTTACGATTCAAAAAGGTATCACCAACCTATGGATAAATAAGAGGTTTCATGACTTTTTATAAATCTTTCTTTTTTTAAAAAATTTTTTGAAGACTTTATTTATTTATTGGAGAGAAAGAGCAAAAGCAGGGGGGAGCGGCAGGCAGAGGGAGAAGCAGGCTCCCTCGCTGAGCAAGGAGCCCGATGCGGGGCTCGATCCCAGGACCCTGAGACCATGACCTGAGTCGAAGGCAGACACCCAACTGACTGAGCCACCCAGGTGCTCTTTTATAAATCTTTCTTAGGCAGCAGAGCACTTTTGTTTTTTTGGAATCATCTTTAGCAGAATCTTGATTCATTTGTTCATTCACTTATTCATTTAAGAAATATTTACTGAGTACCTTTTATGTTCCTGGCATATTTTAGGTATCAGAGATATAACTTTGAACAAAACAGATATTCTCCAGCTCTCATCAGTCTTGTATTTTAGGATATGTACGGATTATAGGTAATAAAACAATTTATTAGTAAATACATGTGATAGGAGGTGATAGGAGGTGGTGAGATTAAGAAAACAAGCAGTTAAAGTTAGCTAGGAATATGGAGAAGCAATTTTAATTAGTGGACAGAGAGGTCCTTTCTTTATCAGACATTTGAGCAGAAAGAAGTGAGGTACAACATTTATAGTTTTTGGGAGAAATACTTTCCAGATAGAGGAACTAGTTAATGAAAGTTACCATGGCAAGCACAAACTTGGAGTACTTAAGCATCCACAAAGAGGCTGGGGTGACTAGTTTATTCTCATAAACTAAAATAAGCTGAGGTTAACATATGGAAGAAAAGGTCAGAGTGGGAACCAGAGTCTAAGATTAGATAGACCTTTATACAATAGCAAAGCCTCTGGTTTTCCACTAAGGGATATGTGAAGCCAACACAGATTTTGAGCAGGGGAGCTTCAAGATATGGCTTATGTTTGAAAGGAACATGCTGGCTGCTGTGAGTTAAATAGATTTAAGGAGGTAAAAATAGAAGCAGGGATACCAATTAGGATGTCATTGCAATAACCTTGGACTAGAATGTAAACTGTAGAGTTAATGATAATTCAAGAGATTGGGATATATTTTGAAGGAAAATCCCAAAGAGCTTACTAATGGATTGAATGCAGGATGTGAGAGAAGGAAGTTGAGCATAACTCAAGAATTTGGGGCCTGAACATGTGGAAGAATAATGTTGCCATTCAGTAAGATAAAGAAATGGGGGAAGGTAAGTTGGATTGGTTTGAAGAATCATGAGTTTGATTTTAGATATGTGAATTTCAGGTACCTGCAAGACATCAAAGTGAAGAATTGTTGATAAGGCAATTGGGTATATTGTAGACTTTAGGGCAGGTCTTGACTGGAGTCCTTAGTGTATAGATAGGAGAACAAATAAAAGGAAAACTCGCCAAGAGTCAGAACTCTCAGAACCCCATGCCTTCACAGGGTGGCCCATGAGCCACTCTCACAGAACTGCTAGACATCCAATGAATAAACTGTAATCAGACCTACTTTGGATCACTCATTATTGTTTAAAATGTTCTAAGAATTAAATGAGTTTATGTCTTGAATGTTCAAAAGGAATGACAAAACTGGGGTGAAACCATTGACAGTTTCCTGTATATTGCATACTTTAAGGCAGGCATATGATCTATGCATTATCTCATTTAATCACAACAAACATATGAGATAGTCATCATTGTCCCCCTTTTTTTTTTTTTTTAAAGATTTTATTTATTTGACAGAGAGAGAGATAGCGAGAGCAGGAACACAAGCAGGGGGAGTGGGAGAGGGAGAAGCAGGCTTCCCGCCGAGCAGGGAGCCCGATGTGGGACTCGATCCCGGGACCCCGGGATCATGACCTGAGCCGAAGGCAGACGCTTAACAACTGAGCCACCCAGGCGCCCTCATTGTCCCCTTTTAAGAGAGGAGAATTCTAAGAGGACAATGAGGGTTAGATTTATAACCAGTTCTATCTGATTTTAAAAGTCCCTATTCTTGGGGCACCTGGGTGGCTCAGTTGGTTGTGTCTGCCTTCGGCTCAGGTCCTGAGATTGAGCCCCACATCGGGCTCCCTGCTCAGTGGGGAGCCTACTTCTCCTTCTCCCTCTGCTGCTCCCCCTGCTTGTGCTCTCTCTGTCAAATAAATAAATAAAATCTTTTTTTTTTAAAAAGTCCCTACTCTTTCCTCTGTGCACACCAAATATGTTTTCCAAATTTAAATTTATGTAACAACCTTTTGTCTTTTTTCCCACTAAACATCTCTTAACATCTGCTAAAGCTAGTGTTTTACCAACACAGGTTTGGGAAGTGACATACTTAATGCATTATCTTGGGATTAGGCACTTTGGCTGAAATCAGAAAAAAATAGTTTTTATGGTCTTTTCTGGATTTTTTTTTTATTCTAGGCCTACGGAAGATTCTTTATCTACAGAGTTGTGGGGTTTTGTACATTAGGTTTTGCTATAATTCCCTAGAAATATCCACTCAAGTAACATGTGGAATATTAGCAACTCTTCCATTTTCAGTGTTTAAATGGAAAAGAGAAAAATATTGTTTCAGAAAGTATTCCAATAAGTAACCACAAGGCAGATTTTATCCAAAAAGATAAATACCCTCTTATAGGTATTTGTTGCAGATTCTTATCACAAGAAGATGAGAACAGATCCGATGGAAAGGTCAGGAAAAGCTTCATGGAGAAGACTGAGCTAATATAAAGGTAACTGGGCCTGTCTTTCTGAAGACCAGTAGGCAGAATCATTAGCGTATTGTTCTACCAGTTTTGAAGTATATTTCTTTCACATTTAGTTCATGGGATCATCTGCTTTAAAAATATTTGTGAATATTCTTTTTCACAGAACATTCTGTGATGAATATAGAATGGTTAATGTGGTTGAGATCACACTCAAAATTTCAAGATATCTTCTCTCAAGTAAATATTTCAGTGGGGTTCACATATACGGCAACTAGTTCCTGCACTTGACCACAAAGAAAACCTCTCAGACAGAACTAGTCAAATGCCTTATTTTTGGATTCTAAGAAACATTTTTTTCCACATTTTACATCACTAAAATCAGAATGCACTTTACAACAGATACTATATCAAAGTTTACTTGGTAGGGTTTTTCCCTCCATGATAGATTAAATAATGACATATTTTACAATAAATACCATTTTTAGATATAAGCTATAACTTAAAGTAAGCTTTTACATATTGTTAAGCCAGAAGTTTGGAACAATTAAAAATCCTGGGGACAATGGGATCACACCCTGTATGTGATTTAAAAAGATTAACTACATACTTAGAAACCAGTGTTGTTCTCTGAGGAATAGTTGTAACAACGTTCTTGTAACAATACCAATAATTTATGTAGGTTTTTGTAGCTATAAAGTAAATTTATACACATACATTGTTTTATTTTTCATTTAAATCCCTCAACAATCTTTTGTATTGCATATTACAGTGTTTTCTATGATGATGTCCTAAACATAGATTTAGTATGTATGGTCACTCAACTCAGTCAATGCTAGAGCATTAAAAGATAATGATTTAATCACATTTGCTCTTTTGAAATGTTGCAGAGTTGAGACTCTAATGCTCTTGGGTTCATAGTTTAGCATATTACTGTTATTGTTTCCCTTGGCAGGGCATTCTTACTCTTAGTGCTGTCTCTCAAACTCTTAAGATATATTGCTTGAGTCTAATTTCCTTCTTTTCTCCTTCTGTTCATTCATAGATCCATTGACCCATCAATACTTTTTTGAGCCAGGCACATAAGATTCATAGAGATCACATTTCAAGAAAATATAAATGGAATGTGAATTTTATTACACTCTCTTGTAGGAACATAATTCTGGTATGAATTTATCAGAATTTTTCTCTTTCATCACTAACAGATAATGCAAAACTATAATTTGGGATCATTTCACAATCTCTGAAATACTCAACACAGGCTTGGACCCTCAGGTTATCTGCTGTGTGGCAGCTTTGATATATATCCAGTAAACATGAATGTGATTAGAATCATCTAACTATATTCAGAGCTGCCTTATAAGAGGTGCTGAGGCTTATTCATAAATACAGGTTTGCATTTTAATTTCCAACATATTTGAACATATTTTGGTGAAAACAAAAAGCTCATCCCACTGATTTTTTTTCTTCCTGAAAAATGAGCTTAGGGGTTCATTGAGAAGCATATTAACATATTCAGATGAAACCTGTGTAAATGAACCATTTGGGGGGTTACAACTTGGATATTATAATGGAAAAAAATTGGAATTTTGGCAGGAGAGTCAGCAAATGATAAAAGCTATTTTAAGTTCTCTTTCTTCTCATATATCCATTATCTCTACTGTAGAATTGACTTTAAATTGCTGATTCTTTGAGAAAAGCACTGTGAATCAGTGCTTCAAAATAAATTATAATTAGAAATGAGATTTATTCATCATTTTTTTGACTTGATCATGGGTTATATCCATAAGAGACAAAAACTGTCCATGTAATGGTATAATATTTTGTTAAATCCTTTCTCTGCTAAGAAAAAAAAAGTTATAGAAAATTCTAGAATGCCATACTTTAATGGGATGTTGCTGGATACTGAATTCATACTGAACAAAAAGTGGCTCCAAGGGTTATTTCACATGACACAGCCATTTCTTCATCCTACTTTGTCTCATTTCTGTACTACAGAGCCAAGACCACTTGCTTCTCTTAAGTTACACAAAATATAGGACCATTTCTTTTTTTCATACCCAAGTAGTTATACAAAAATCCCACTTTTCAGAAACATTCTTAAACATGCAACAGAATTAGAAATATTAATTTACACTGTGTTGGATGATTTTAAAAACATATTGAGTAATTACTTCATAAACACACAAGTTAAGCTGGGAGAAATAAATATGTTTTTCTGTTTGACTATTAGTGGTAATAATAATAAAAACCAAAGTGGATCTAAATTTTGTCTTTCGTTGAAAATATCTTAAAATTCAAGCTTAGAATGAAATATGGCAATAGAGTCCTGTATATATTTGTGAGAAGATGCTGAGAGATGATTTAGAAACATAGCATTTTAGAGTTAAATGCTAGGAGGATCCAAAATGTATCCAAGTATCAAATTATAGTGTATTAAGAAAAGGGCAAGTAGGAATCTGAGGAACTGAGTTCCAGGCTATATGTAAAATAGTGAAATAGTGGAAATTTTAATCTGACTTTATAGATCTATTTAAAGAGCCATCATTTCAACTATTCTTCTTTAGCTAGCTCTTAAATACTTAGGAGATTTGATGTAGGCCCCTGCTTTTAATACAAATTATATCAATCATTGCCAATGTATACCTCAGACTGATCTTTCCACTGAGAAGCAAACTCAATTATTCAAATATCTACTTGATTCCTCCAGTTGGTGTGTAAAACAGGCATCTCAGTCTAAAGATGAACATTTCAATCCTTTAATCCCTTTTCCCCAATATTCCTTCCCCTATCTGCCCTATTTCCGGAAATGGCACCATCTACTCAATTTTTCAGGTGAAAAACCTAGAAGTTATCTTTAATTTTCTTTTTTCTCACCCCTAAGATCCAAGCCGTAACAAAGACTTGTCCTGATTACATTCAAAATATATCCTGTACCCACCCTTTTTGCTCTATCTCCACTACCACCATCATATCCCCCTGTACTACTCCAATAACCTGCTAGTTACCCTCTTTGCTTCCACTCCTGAAGCCCATTCTTCACACAGAAACCACAGTGATGTTTGTGAATACATAAGATCATTTCCCTTTCCTGTTGAAAATCCTCCAATGCCTTTCCATTGTACTTAAAATCCAACATCTTTGCTATGGTCTATAGGGCCCCAAATAATCTGGTCCCTGTTTACCTATTTGACTTCCTTTACCACTTAACTTGCTATTCTCTAGCCACAATGTTTTAACTGATTTAAACATTAGAGTATTATTGCTTTTGCACTACTGTGTCATCTGCCTACAATATATTGTTCCAAACAGCTTCATGTGGCTGAAACTTCACCCATTCAAATCCCCACTCTAGTGTCCCCTTCATAAGTGAGGCCTTCTCTGACTTCCACACTAATTTTCTAACTGTTCCTTACTACCCATGAGTCTCTATCACATTATCACTTTATTTCTTTGTAGCATTTCTCAACGTTAAAGTTTCAGGCTCATTTACTTGTTTACTGTTTACTATTGTCTCCTTTAATAGAAGTTAAGTGCCATGGGAGCAGAAGCCTTGTGGTCCTTTCTAGCACAGGTCACATCATATGTGCTCAAAATATTTTTTCGAATAAATGAATGAGGGCTATGCCAGGACTACTATAGAAATCTTAAGGAAGTAGGAATTAGAGCTACTGAGAATGGAAAAGCCTGTCTCACAGTCATACTGTCACCATGGGCAGTTGGGTTAGAGTAGGATGAATTCCTGTGGAGTGTAATTGAGTGTGTCTACACATTGGGTGGGACGTGAACAAGATGCAGGGCTGACATATGGTAGCACTTGGACCAAATCTAATTTAAAGCTGTGCTTTGTTTGTCTAGCAAATTAAATAAATGATTCTGGTTTTGAGTGCTTTTCTAGTGTATTTGTACTTTCCAGCTCACTACAGTACCCATCACTTCGTACTATTGCCTTACATATTATTGCTGTATCCAGTAGTTTATTTCTTATTTGTCCAGCCCTTTAAAGCAATTGAGTTTTTTACACCTGGACTAGATTATCTCTAAAACCCTTTCTAATCTCAGCCTTGGAGAAATAGAAACCTATTAATCAACACCCACCCCCCCCCAACCCGCCCCACCACCCTTCTTAAGCAGAAAGAATGCAGTGGGAGAAGAAGGAGAAGTAAGGACAAAACAATTTTCAGTGTTTTCTCTCAAAAATATACATAGGAAATAAATAAAACATTAAAAATTGGTAAGTATTAAAAATATAGAGTATCTATAAGGAAGAAAGATACACTGAATTCGTATATAAAAGTGACAGCCAAATTGTTGTTTATATGTTTCAGTTAGGTAGTTTAATGTCTTGTCCATATACTTTTAATCTAGAATGAATATATTGATAAATTGTGATTTTGGAATTATAGAATTATGTGAATATGAAGTAAATTGCTTACAAAACATCTATGACTTATGAAATCTTACATAAGATCACACACATGGAAATTAATTGGATTCCTGCTTTTAAATATTTTTAAACCTATAAAACCAATTATTTAGGCAGAGCTCAAAGTATTTCTTCTATATATTTTGTTATATTTGCATGTAGTTCTCAAGTAGGAAACAAATGAACTAAAACTCCTTTTCCCATTTACTATTGCCTTTATTTTAGTATGAATTTGGTATCTAACCTTCATTGATTTCACTGATTTGAGGCAGTGCACATTTAGTTTCTAAACTTAATTTTTTCAATAAGTGCTAAATTTTTATATTGGAAACATTTTAAAAGTAATACCTGCATGTGTGAAAAAAATAGGCTATCTGATAGTAGAGTGGCAGTTTTTATTACCATCTGTGAAATCCTGTGAAAACTGTTGCATGAAAGCTAAACTTCATGTTCTGTCCTGCAGAGGTGTGTTTTGTCAGCCTTTTGTTTCTACACCTTTCTCCAAAAACAAACAAAAAAACCCCAAACAATAAAAAACTGTTTATTGAACCTGGTCCTGAAAGAGTACATTCAAGCAATTAAATCACCTGGGGACTTAAACTCTAACAACCTGCAGGGTTGTTATTTTAAAGAATATGTTCTAAATCTGCAGATTTATTTTCATTAGTGGTCACCATGCTGTAGCCAGCAATTTCTTCATTCTTCTATCATACTCTATTACACTTATATCTTGCTGAGAATCATATACTTTTTGTGGCTATAAATAGCATCTTCTCCTTTAATAAAATTTTTGTTTGATAGACCTTTTTTGTTTTGTGATTTTGTAATCATTTAGCACCTTAGTTTCACAATCGTGTATTAAAACATTTTGTTATAGAAGTATATACAAATCAAATATATAGAGAGCTAGCAACAGAATAAATTGAAAAGTATACATTCTTATCCATGGAGAAAAATTATAGGAGTTTTTGGTTCACAGATAAAGCTCAATGTTTGAAATCAATGTTAAAAATTGCAAATTGTAAAATAAAGTTTATATACTTACATATTTTTCTCCTAAAGTTGGAGACATTTTATAAGGTTATACTATGCGAAGATTATAAGGCAAACTCAATACTAGGTAGATGGGCATTAAAGCCTGTTGTTCATATGTGTGTTTATGTGTAAGGGTGTGTATTTTAATTTACTATAAAACGCAGTAAAATGCATACTTAAGTTCTTCTACATACTAATAAAAATTATATTGAGTGTCACATTTGACCCAGCTAGTAATTGTGTAATTAAAAATTTATTTTTCATCTCTATTACTTTTTCTACCTAATATTAATTTAAATTAATAAAAAATATAGACTTTAAGTTACATTTTATGTAACTTAATTTATATCAAAGGTGCACAGGAGTGGAGCTATGTATGCCTAGTAGATGCTACAAGTCATTAAGACTAACAGTTCACTTAATTTTTACTAATGCCATAAAAAAAAGGAAAGGAAAGGAAAAGAAATGAAAGAGAGTTGCAGGGAAGGGAGTTTACACTTGAAGCTAAGTGATTGTTTGACTTGTTGGTACCTAAATAATTAGCTTCTTAAATAGAACTCATGACTAAAGTGAAATTGTTTGAAAACATTTACAATTAACAGCATGCAAAGTATAAAAATTTAACTTTCAATATGAAAGCAAAAAAAAAAAAAAAGCCTGTGTGAAAATGTGTTTTTTAAATAAAGTTAAGTGAAATGACAAGAAAATGCATTGCAAGATTACATATACATTGCCTACACAGATTTATAGGCATGTTAAGCTTATGCAGAAGAGGAAGAATATATACATTCATAAGATGGTCATATTATTTAGGTATATTACAGGAAGATTTATCTTGAATATTATTTAAAAATATGTTAAAATATTTTTGATTTCATTAATTCTTATCTTTATATTCACACAGATTCTTAACAGTACATGTCTATTATAAAGTAGAAATATTAACTTCTCTAAACATTAACTATTTTCCTCATGTGAAATGTGTACTGACCTGTCCCCCTTGAAGAAATAGGTTTTCCCAACGTCTTCCCACCAAATGGCTGAATCAATACCATGTGGGGGAATTCCACTTCCAAGAGTAATCAAGTCATGAGGATAACCAGGTTGAAGAGTTGTATCCTTAAACACCCAGTATTTGTTACCTGTATGAAATAAGTGCAAATGCAGAATACAATAATTTAATATCAGAAATTAGACTATATCTATTAATACAGTGAATTTAAAGTTATTTTACATGAAATCCACAAAATAAGTAGTAATCACATTTGGAATACAGATGTTATTATTAGGAGATTATCTTCAAAAGTGGATAAAATGAGTAACTATTTAATAATATAATTAGAATTTGTGAATTAATTTAAGAAATAAAAAAGATCTACAACTTGCCATAATACAACAATTCTGAATCAAGAATCAGGATTTTTCCTCTAGGAATTAGACATGTTATTTTTATTTAAGGCTAAATCATTACTGTGTTTTGTGCATCCCGTATACGCTCAGGTTGCTTTATTGTTATAACCTCTACTCTATTGAAACACATCCTCTAAGCTGGTCCTCTCCTATTACAAACATTCACAAGTTCCTTTAATCTTAGAAAGTCATCCTCCTTTGACCCTATGCCCTTATTTAACTGTTATACTACCCCTCTCTTTAATTAGAGTGGTAACCTAGGGGAGGAGAATTTTAACCCTAACCTTGTTTGGAATTGCTAGAGCATGGCGATATTAAGAAGACAAACTTTAGTCAGTTTTATTGCTGTTTTGAAATTACAACACACTTCCTCATGTCCTATACCTCTGGCAGACTGTGCCTACCACTCCCCTCTTTGGTATGCCTCTCAAGTAGTCTATAACCATTCTTCACTCCACTGAAAATTGATTTAACACCTACTTTCCACTGAAAACTTTTGTTCTAGAGTCAGCAATGTCTTTCAAGGAAATAATTCTCTACCCTTATCTATTGACACAATTGCTCACTTAAATCACTTCTCTCTCTAAGCTGCTAGAAAACCATTTTGGGGGGTGGGTTGTCTTTTTTCTCCAGCTGCTCCATTCTGGGCTTTTTTCCACCCCCCTCAGTTCTTAAATGTTGACATTTCCTAGGGCTTTGTTCTCTGACCTCCTCTCTTCTTATTCTAAATTAGGAGGTAGGAGGTAAGGGTAGGGGTCCCAAACTTAAATACTTACAAGGGCCAGGTAGGAGTGGAGGGAGTGGGCTGTTCAAATATTGAGACACTTCCATGAAGGTCAGCAAATATACTTTGCCCTAAATGTCTATCTCCCCTCCAGCCCACACCCCAAGTCTTCTTCCCCTGGTCCTTCTGGATCTTTCTGCACTTAGTATCTCTTATCACTAACTCCTTCTGGGGTTAGCATCTGGTGAAGTAAAACAGTTAATATCTATTAATATCTGACAAAGTATCCTATGTTCTTTCTAATAGATATAAGCCTTACTTGTTAGAATATTTCATTACTACCCCTAGATGAGGACTATGATAGCCTGTAGCATTCACGTTACACCTTAAGGAAATAAAAAAAATTAAAAACATGTTTCTGCCTAAAACAACACAACACAAAGCAAAAATATCATGTTTTCAGGCTAGATTTAGTTAGGTGTCTCTAGTTTGTAACAGGAGTAATCTTATTTACTTCAAGAGTTTCTACCACCATTTGATATCATTTTTAAAAAACAACATTTATTAAGTACCTTCAGTGTCCCAGTTATCATGTTAGGTACTAAGGATACTAAAGAGAACAAGACAGACCTGTTCACTATACTGATCATCCTGCATTCTAGTGGATTGGGCAGATGAAAACCAAATATACAGAAATATAATTGTAGTAGTTGAAAAACTACTGAATGCTACAAAGGAAATACATCAGGGGCTGAGAAAAAAGAAATCCCAAGGGGGAAATTCCTTTAAGTAAGGCGATCAGGAAAGCCTCTCTGAAGAAATAACACTTAAACCAAAATTTAAAGAGAGAGAAGAAGATGATATCTATGCACTGAATGTCAGGAACAGTATCCCAAGCAAAAGAGTTTGGTATGATTAAAAATGAAAAGATCAGTGGAGTATAATGAACAAGAAGAGAGTGGTACTGCAAACGTATATGGTAGGTTTCAGTCTTATTTTGAGTGACTGGGAAACCATCAAAGAGATAAAATTAATGGAGGGATATGATCTGTTTTTTATTTTCAAAACATGACTTTTGTCTTTTGTGGAAAATGGACTATAAAGAGAAGAATGGAAATGAGAAGATCCATCAATGGTCTTTTGCAAGAATTAATTGAATCATTCATCGACAACTTAGTACACTTACTAGGAAGTATTCTAGGCACTGGAGATGTAGCAGTGAATAAGAAAGGCAACATCTTTGCCTCTTGGAGCTTAAATTCTAGGGAAGGGGTATGGGAAAACTGACCTTAAACAAGAAAACAAAGGTAATTTCAGAGAGAAAAGTATTTTAAAGATACATAAAAAAAATACATTAAAAGTGATGGGATTGGGTGGGTGGGGGGGTTGCTTGTACTGGACACAGGAAAGATCCCTTTATTCAGATGACATGTGAGTTGTAACTTACATAATTCAAAAAAGCCAGCACAGTGAATATAGTTTGAAGGGGTAGAAACACCAAGGACAAATGCCCTAATGGGAAGAACCTTGTTAGAGAGCTAGACCACAATGTTGTAGGAATGTGCTAAGGACAGAGGTAAGGATCATGTGGTCTTTGTCAAAATCTAAACTTTATTCTAAGTGAAATAGGAAGCCACTGAATAGTTAAAAAGTTCTTTGCTAATAGCCTGTAACAAGGTGACAGCAATAGTCATGGAAGAAAGAAAATGGAGTCATGACACATTCTGGAGATGGAATTGATAGACATTGCTTTTGGGCTGGCTGTGGGGAATTAAAAAAAGATAGTATCAAGGATAATCTTCAAGTTCTGACTTTTCTAAACAAGAGAATAATAATGATATAAAATAAGCCAAAGAAGACTGGGGTGTATGGGCTATAAGGGATTCAAACTGAAAGTTTGAGATGTGAAGTAAGCAACTGGATATGTGAGTTTGAAGATAATAGTTTGTAAGTCACAAGCATAAATATGGTATTTATTAATTTAGGATTTGAAGAGATCCAGTGAAGAATATATAGAGAAGATGAAGAGGAACCAAAACTGGGCTTCTAGAAATATATGGCCCTCAAAGAGATTACAAGGGAAGAGGGAAGAGTAGGCAAATGCAAAGGACGTAGAAGAGGCAGGAAGGAAGACTAAAGTAAAAGAAAACCTTAGAGGGGCGCCTGGGTGGCTCAGTCGTTAAGCGTCTGCCTTCGGCTCAGGTCATGATCCCAGCGTCCTGGGATCGAGCCCCGCATCGGGCTCCCCGCTCCGCGGGAAGCCTGCTTCTCCCTCTGCCACTCCCCCTGCTTGTGTTCCCTCTCTCGCTGTGTCTCTCTCTGTCAAATAAATAAATAAAATCTTAAAAAAAAAAAAAAGAAAACCTTAGAAGCCAAAAAAGAGAGTGGTCATAAATGGCTATCTCTAATCCAAATAGCTCTTGAGAGCCAAACAGTATATATAGCTACCTACTGGGATTTTCTAAAAAGTTGACCCGTAAGTTCAAATTTGAACTCATCAAAGGACTGTTCTTCCTGTTTTCCCTATTTGGGTAGATGGCCTGCTAATTACTCAATGCATCACATCTGAAACCTCCCTGTTTATTATGTTTCATATCTGATGGATCATTACATTCAGCTGCTTTGATTGCTAAACTTTTCCTTAAACCTCTCCCCTGCAGTTCATTCTTATTGCCACTGATATAGGTAAACTTTTCAATTATCCCTTCTAAAGGTAATTGTTTTTTTCACAGGCTCTGAAGTAGGTCCCACTATTCTCCATATCTTCTCTATATATTACCATCCAAGGCTAGAGCCAGTCAAAATTCTGCAGAGTTATGGATCATAGTTTAGGCAGATGAGCAGAGACGAGCAGAGCCATTCATTTATCTTTCTTGGGACTGTGACCCAGGAAATAATGAGAGACATTCCACTCAGCAGAAGGAAATGCCTATTCATTATATAGTATGAGGCTTGAAGAGCCATGATGGCCGTAGGCAAGCATGCATTATGAGGATATATAAATTGAGTAACCAGAGAAAAGAATTGAAAGAGAAAAGAGAATGGAGTAGATGCAAAGAGCAAAGCTACAAACAGGGAGAGACCAGGAGGCTTATTAGAGAAATGGCAAGTGTAGCCAGTTCTTGAATGACTTCCTGTCACACACCCACCCCTAAACTCAATTAATCTGGTTGGGTTTATTTTTCTTTTAACTGAGTAATTATTGTTCAGTTTTAATTTTTGGCCATCCAAAAATCACACAAGGTATTAGATATGCTTGAGCCCCAAGTCTGTTAACCAAAGTCCTGGCTTTTAGCCAGGGCACCATACTGTCTTCCATCCATGTGCCTTAAGAGCAACACTTTTGTTTTCTAGCTTGTATTATTTCAATAACCTCCTTTCTTATCTCCTTGCCTTCAGTCCCACTTTTATCTGTCTTCCACAAGGTCATTAAAGTGATCTCTCTCAAATGCATACCTGATTTTATCTCTCTTTTGTTTAAAATTTTCAGTGGTTTACCATTGCATTCGGCATAAAACACAAACTCATCTATATGTCATCTCAAGGTTCTTCTCAATATGAGTCTCTTATTTCATCTACATTTCATTTATTTCCATTTCTGGAAAATGGGTATGACTTTTTCAAAACTTAGCTTAACATCATTTCTCTGGAAAGCAGTTCCTATCTGAATAAGGTGGGCCTCTTACATTGACAGAGTATGTAGTCTTCCCCTTTACCATATTACTTAGTATACTTTTAGTACATATAATTTGTACTTTAATGGATCACAAGCCCGCCACCCGCTGTAGGCTGTGAGCAACTTGGGACAAACACTGTGTCTGACACCATTATATATAATGCCTGGAAAGTAGTAGGTGCTTAATAAATGGTTATTAATTCAAAGATACATGTTTAATTTTACATGAATAACCAAATATAAGATCAAAACAAAAATGAAAAGGCTACATAAATAACATTGTGGGCCTTACTCTTGAATCTTGTTAGTAAAGCAGAAAAAAAAAATGAGTTTTCTAACCACTAACAAGTCAGAGAAAATAAAAAGGCATGTCCCAGTATTGTGTTGGAGGGCCATTTAAGTAATTATATTTAACTATGTGTTGGGAAATACTATCATAAAAATATACCCCTATCCTGAGCCATTGTTTAATCTGAATATTTTATAAAGAAAAAAATACCCCAAGGGCCCAGATCACTTCCTTGCCAGAGTTAGTGAGACGGAAAATCCAGACAACTGTTTCCCAGCTTGCTCTATATTTTAGTCATATCTCTGTAGCATTTAAAATAGAAAGTCTTAAAACAATACAATAAAAAGAAAGTCCTGTTCTATGTTAGCCTCTACCTCAGTGATTACTGCATTCTTTCCTTTCATCTCAGTTTTATTTAGGAAAGGATAATGTAGTTCCAGTGCCCTCAATGCTTGCTATTTAGAGTAAACCTGTTATCTGCTAAACTCGGTTGGTTATGTCTTCTTTTAAGCAGCAACGTTCTATTATGCTTTATAATACTTCTGTTTATAGTTCCTTATCTCTATCCTATCCATGAAAATTTCTTCATACTCTTTCCAGGCCTTGTACAGTGATATCACTAGGCTCACGGATACCCAGGATGTCCTGGTGCAGGTAGCATGAGAGTATGTTCACAGAACCCTAGTTTATGTTTTCCAGGGTGTCTCAGAAGGGAATAATATGTGAAAAAAGAAAAAGAGTTACAGTTCTCCCAGGAAATTCTTGTTTTAAAAAAAAAAAAGAAAAAAAACTTAAAAAAAAATGTGTTTCAGAAGTACTTCCCTATACTGTTGGTCAAGAGTTTTCAAGCAATAAAAAGGAGAAACAATGAGCCTCTCACTGTTAATAATCAAGGCCTTTGTATAGAAGATTAGCATTCAATTAGCATTTTTCCCCGTTAGGAACATACAGCAGGGGATTTTTTTTTTTTTCCTTTTTAATGCACTCATATTCCCTTCAAAAAACAAAGCAAAACAGAAAACTCATCAGCAAACATTTCCTATAGAATTATATGATGAGATCCCAGCAGTTATACACAAAAAAATTAAGAAAAACAACATCTTGCCTGCTGAGTATTTGTGGCTTAGAATTTAAGAAAATAACTCAACAATGATTATGAATTACACATTTAAATCTCCAGGTGTTTATTAATAACACCTAATTAATACAATTATACAATTCCTTTTGTATCTTGATAAGATTTTCACATGACAAAGTTGAAGTCACTTTGTTTCTCTTGTTAACATTTTTGATTAAGTATGTGAGATTCATATGCAACTTTTTTTTTTTTTAACATTGGAGAGGTAGATTTTTAACGACCTTACCATCAGATGGTCTGATTCTCAAGGAAAATATCGCCTCTTTGGCATAATGAAGGCATTTACTGGATTTCCTATGAGGTTCACATATTCTGGAGCAAGTGGAAAGAACTGGTCCTTACTGACATTGTACTTGGCAGAATGCAGAGGAAAATATCAACAAGTCTGAGTTAAAGACAGAGAAGCTTTATAAATAAAAAGAATAACCTCAAAGAATGTTTACAGTTGGAGACAACTTTACAGACCACCTATTCCAGTGATTCACCGATGAGATTCATCCATCCATCCATCTATCCATCCAATGTCTGTTTATTAAGAGCCTCTTACAGCCAGTCACTAAGCTAGGACTGTAGATACCAATGAAAGAAACAGATTCTTGCTCTTGTAAAGCTGCTGGAGCAGCAGAGGAAAGAGGCACTAAGCAAATAATCCCTTGAAAAATTTTTAAATTATATGCTTATTCCTACAAGGAAAACTGTATTGTCTAATGACTTTTGAAAATTTTTATCAAGCTAAGATTTGTACATGCTTTTCTAACACCCTTGGACTGGGCCATTGTTATTGTATTGTTCAGATGTACTAGATCAGAAAAATGGTTGAGAATCCAGCCTAACACATTTATTTTACAGGCCAAAGAAGTGAAGTGATGTGCTTAAAAGCACACAACCAATAGCTAATATATTTGTACTACAGTCCAGGTGTTTTAATTCAGTGCTCAACTTGCTATTCCGAATGGACTCTCTCAATAGAACACATTTACACTCTGTCTGGCTTTCAGAATTGCTGATGATTTTCTGCTTCCTTCCTGCTTTATCAAGTAATCATTCCATATTTATTATTGGAAGTGTTTATTAATTAATCCACTGTATTCTGCTCATGCCTTGTTCATTGTATCCTCAGTAATCAGATACCCTTTATAATTTATTAACTAAAAAAAATCAACTATATTTTTGTCTTGTGGAGGCCACAAAACTCTACTTACACATTTATATTTTGTATCTTCTATTATAGCATTGGTTAGTAAACTAGGGCCCCAGTTTTTGTAAATAAAATTTTATCAGAATGCAGTCACATCTATTTATTACATATGGTAGTCTGTTTTCACCCTACAATGACAGAGTTTAGTAGTTATGATTGAAAACCATATGATCCACAAAGCCAAACATATTTGCTATGTGTCCTTTTACATTAAAGATGAGATCATTAGTTCCTTAAAGGCTGGATTTTCTTCATATAAAAGAAGACTGCATTTAGATTACTCAATAACTATTGTTTTTTGGGCTAATTATTGTTCAACATTGACATATTCTTAGAGAACACTTCAGGGATTTTTAAAAAAAAGTAATAAAGAATATTTTTTTGTATTAGACTCTGGTTTAGTGGAACATCCAACAGCCTTGAAAGCAGATAGAACTAAGGGGTGACAGCTCTGCCAATTGTTAGCTGTGAGATCTTGGGCAAGTAACTAAATCTGAATCTTCCTTTCCTATTTTGTACATTAGATACTAGCACCTCCCATTCAGAGACCTGGAAATAATGAGAAATCAAATGTATAATATAGCCATACTATACTCAGATCATGGTACCCAATATATGGCACTTACTATTTTTATATAATGCAATATCCTACTGTTCAAATTTGCTTGATACCAATTCAAATAAATAATATCAATAATAAATGATTAAGTACACTGATCTATGTTAGTGCCAATTATTTGAATTAAGTTCTATATTCTATATTGTTTATAGGCTGGTTACTCAAGAAATTTGAACAAATACCCAACTATGGAGGTCGTATGACTTATTACCAGCATTTATTTTGCCAGGTTCTACAACATCACTTAGTAAGCAGAGAGTTTTGAATATTTCCACAAATGTGGCAGCCATTGACTTGGCAGCTTATTAGACTTCTCTTCAAGAAAGAACTGGCCTATTAATCAACCGAATGCCTTTGGATCTGATAACCGGGCCAAGAAGTCAGCTAAGTGCCTTGGGATGGGCCAAAGCCATGCTCTTTTTGGGCAGCATCCAGCCAATAATGACTGAGCATGGCACATCCTAAATCCTGGCCATTTCTACTCTACGTGAGACTCCTCTAACAGGCAGTCTTTGCTCTCAAGCTCCTTGTTTGGTTTGCCAAGACCCTGTCACATCTACAGCATAGTCCAAGGCTTTCCAGGCCAGTCTTGCCTTTTCCCTCTTTGCTTTTCAGAGGCTTACTTCTCTCCTCGTAACTTTATTTCAGGGTTTGCTTCTCAGGGAACTCAAACCTGACATAGTAAATAAAAGGATATGATAAAAATTTTGGAAAATGGAAAAAAAATTAGACACAAGATTTACTGATGGGAAAATATTGTAGTTTAAAATGTGAATAAAAACAGCCATAATAAAAACATATCATGGACTTTTTGAATTGTTATAAATAAGTAGAGGTAAATGATCAAGGAAGATTTTTCCAAATATTATATGTTTGGCCCCTTGGTTTAGATGATTACTTCATGCCAATATATAATCTAAACACTAATATTAAAATTCTCTGAATATTATAATTCAAGAAAATAGCACAATTCACATGTTAGGAATCTATTTTTGTGTGTATCAAGGCCACTGAATGTAGATTCCTTAACCTAGTGTAGTCTTTAGGCATAATTTCCATTACCTCCTATAGGGAAATAAGTAATCATTGCATTCATCTATTTATAGTAGAAGATCTTTTAGGTTATCCATTGCACTATGTAAGAAACAGTGTATTTCTACCTCAAATGAACTTCATTAGCACACCCTAAACCTTTCAAGAGTGAAGATTTGCAAGCAGCAAAAGGAAACTGCTAGTTTATAGGAATATTTGAAATAAAAGAATAATGCAAGTTACATAAATAATTTTTAACCAGTTATTTTCTTTGCCACTTCCCAGTGCCACATATTTTAGACAACTCCTCTTTTTTGATACACATCTTTTGTATGCCTTTTTATTCCTAAACTTTATTACCCTGCTCTTTAACATCCTAGATATTTTGCTTCCAATTCTATAAATGATTTTTGCCTCTTGAAATGAAACTGTCAAGTAGGATGATAAGTACTGCTTAAAGTTATTAAGTGATAGCAACAATATGAATTTTGAGACCTTTCAACTACTTGATTTTGACTGTTACTGATTTTGACAACACTGGAATGTTCATTTTAAAAATTATTTTCAGTTCTTGAGAGAATTGTACCAACTCAATTTTCAAAATTCATTTTTGATATTATCTCATAACCATTCAGCCTGAACATGACTAGTAATTGAGAATATAAACATCTGGGTTGATTGTGCTTACAAAATGTTACTCTATTTGATTTACCTGAGTGATGTTAAAATAGCTGACTAGCTGAAATTGTGTGGTTTGTATATAGGCCTCCCATTCAAATATAAGCAAGCTACACTAAGGGGAACCCTGATTAGTAAAGGGAGACATATTTGCTTCTTAAAAACAGTACACACACATATACATATGTGAGGCAGAATGAAAAAATTCCTTAAAATATGTATCTACTTACTTATACCTTGCTTTATTACACAAAAATTTGAAGGCTCTTAAAGGAAAAATATGTGATAACATAGTACAACATAACTAAAAAATAGACAAAAATAAAAGTAGGGAAATTAGAATAGAGAGTAAAAATAACATAGATAAGCAATATAAAATAACAATGATGAAATTATTTCAAATGCGGTCATCAATCTATATTTTACATAGTCATTCCAATATAAATACTTATTAGAAAATACATTAATAATCATTGTAAGCAGTAAATTCCAAGACTAAATTGAAATTATATGTTTTAAATATATCTTCAGTAAATGGATTAATTCTATATTAAGATTTAGTTAATTTCACATTCTACTATTCTCAATGATACTAGAAATACAGCCAAGAAGAGAGGTTGCTGGGAATGAGGCATCTCTGCTATATGGGGACACTCTGCTTAATTATCACTGAGTTAAAGTAAGGGACTGAAACCAGCATAATGTTAATTTGGGTGCTCATAATTAACATGCTGTAGAATAATGCAGGAGTAAAATTTTACTACCCACAGTCGCCAGTATATTAAATTTATGAAATAGTTACTTAAACTATTCCAACATAAACTGACGTCCTTAGTAAAGCTGTTTTTTAGTAAAGCTGTACTGTGGTACCATTAACATGCAATAAATAGCACCTATTTCAGTATATAATATATCTGTCAAAATATAAATATATCAAAATAACGAACATATTGATCACCCTAAAAGTTTTCTCATGCTTCTTTGTATTCCCTCCTGCTCAATTCTGACCTGCCTTCAGGCAACTTTCTGTCACTGTACATCAGTTTGCATTTCCTAGAGTTTAATATGAGTACTCTTTTTTGTCTGAATTCCTTTACTGAGCATAATTACTTTGAGCTTCATCCATGTTGTAGTGTAAATTAGTAATTCATCCTTTTTATTGCTAAGTAGCATTTCATTATATGGATATACCAGCTTGATTATCCATTCACCAGTTGAGGATATTAGAATTACTTCTGATTTGGGGTGATTACAAATACAGCTGTTTTGAATATTTGTGTAGATGTCTTTGGACATATGTTCTCATTTGTCTTGGGAAAATACCTAAGAGTGCAATGGCTGGATCATACAGTAACTATGTATTTAACTTTTAAAGGAACTCTCAACACTTGGCATGATCAGTGTTTTTAATTTTAGCCATTCTATTAAGTAGGCAGTAGTAACTCATTGTGTGGGTGTGGGGTGTGTTTTAAGATTTTATTTATTTATTTGAGAGAGAGAGAGAGAGCGCGCACGAGCGGAGTGGGGAAGGGAGAGGGAGATAATCTCAAGCAGACTCCACACTGAGTGAAGAGCTCCATGTGCGGCTTGATCTCACGACCCTGAGATCATGACCTGAGCGAAAACCAAGATTCAGACCCTTAACTGACTGAGCCACCCAGGTGCCCCTCTCATGGTGGTTTTAATTTACATTTCCCTAATGATTAATACTGGTAAGCATCTTTTTGTGTAGTTATTTGCCATCCATGTATCAACCCTGGTGAAGTTTCTGTTTAAATCCTTTGCTCGTTTTTATTGAGTTGCTTGTTTTCTTTTTCGGTTTTGAGAGTTCTTTATTTCTTCTGGATACAAACCCTTCATCATATATATGGTTTGCATATACCTAGTCTATGGCATATCTTTTTATTAAAAGTATTTTTGAAGAGCAGAAATTTTTAATTTTGATAAAGTCCAATTCATCAATGTTTCTTTTATGGATTGTGATTTTGAAATCAAACATAAGAAATTTTGCCTAAACCGAAGTCACATATATTTATTTCCTTTTTTTTTTCTAGTTGTTTTACAGTTATAACTCCTACTTAAGTTAGGACCACTTAATTTCTGTATACGGTACAAAGTTTGGATTAGAGTTTATTTTTTTTGCATATGGATATCCCATGGTTTCAGCATCATTCGTTGAAAAGATTATCTTTTTTCCCCTGAATTTCCTTTGTACTTTTGTCAGAATTACTTGTCCATCTGATTTTTTTTCTTCTTTTTTCTTTTTTGTTTGTTTTCTCTTTTTTCTTTCTCCATTTTTTTTTTTTTTTTTTTGTCTCTCTAATTCCTTTTTTTTTTTTTTTTTTTACAAACCCTTGTGTCGAGGGCTGACTTTCAATAGATCGCAGCGAGGGAGCTGCTCTGCTACATATGAAACTGTCCATCTGTTTTTTAGTCTGTTTCTGGACTCTGTATTCTGTTACACTGATTTTTTTTTTTTTAATCTTTATGACAATGCCACACTGTCTTCATTACTGCAGCTTTCAAATAAGACTGCAAGTCAATTAGTGTTTTAGAAATGGTTTTGTCTATACTGGGTCTTTTGCATTTTGCACATGAATTTTAGAATCAGCGTGATTAAATTAATACAAAAAGCCTTGTGGGGATTTTGATTGTTATTGCACTTAATGTACAGATAAATTTGGTGAGAGCTGTAACAATATTGAGTTTTCAAACTAATAAGACATATTTGTTCATTTATTTGTCTTCTTTACTTCATTTAGCAAAATTTTGTGTTTTTAGTGTAGAGGTCATTCATGTATCTTTTGGACTGATCCCTAAGTGTTTAATATTTTTTGATGCTACTGTAATTTTTTTTTTTAATTTTTAATTCTTGACTATTCTTTGCTACTATGTGATGGGAGACAATTTTCCATAAGTCACTTGATTTTCAGCATGTCTGGTGAACAGAGGCAATGACTGCCTTTGTTCTGGACTATATTTTGAAAGATATTTGTATAGCAAGAATCTTGGGTTATAGAGTGTGTCTCCTCCACAGCAAAGGAAAAAGATGTGCTTATTGTCCACTATAATAAAGAAAATGTCTCCCTTTGGGATAAAATTTAAACAAGCTTACTGCTCATTATGAAATATTTAGGTTCTCTAAGCTTGTGATTCCTCTCCTGCAATGCATCTGATTACATGTACAGGATTCACCTGGTCCTCTTCACAACACCCTTTGAGAATCGGGGGCTCAGGGGACTCATACAAATGCCTTTGTCTCTGTCTTCTTCTCTGACTTAGGAATCTTGTGTTTCTACCAACATCCATGAAAGTGAGCTTACAAATAGGGTAAAATCTCAGACCCTTCAATATAGAGAAATAAAATTACTTTTTGTATAATGGTCTTATATCCTGCAACCTTGCTAAATTCACTTGTCCGTAAGAGATAATGCATTGACTGCATCTAATTTTCAACACAGACAGTCATACTGTCTGTGAATATCGTTTTATTTATTATATACCTTGCCTCATTATGCTACATAAAATCTCCAGTACAATAATAAATAAAATTGATATGTGACATCGTTGTCTGTCCCCACGCTTATGCAAGAGGTCAGATGCTGTGAATTTTACCTCATTGGGTGAATATTTTTGTAACCTTAGAAATATTCTTGAGCTTTGTCCTAGGACTGTTACTTGGAAACAATTTGATTGCTTCAGGTCTTTGAAGATTTTTTAGGTAGGAGTGGAACATTCTAGGATAAGCATTCCCACTACTGAGGTAAGACCCTTTTCAGTGTTCTATCCAATGGCCATGGAGAGGTAGCTGGTGGGAATCAGTACTGTTAGTGCTGTGTGAGTGTCAGGAACTGTCCTATTTCATCCTATTAAATGATTCTTATTCTACACATCAGTAGTTTCCCTAAATACATATGCTGACCAATTCTTCCTCCCATACTTTAGGGGGTTCCTCTGCTAATTTCTGTGTCTGCACTCTGTGCAGCTCTCTCCTCCGCATTGCTTTGCTCTGTGCACTGAGGCCACCTTGTTATCCTTTGACTCTCAGCTCTGTTCCTCTCAACTGAGAGTCTTCTGAACACCACCTGGATTCCACTATCTTGTTCTATAGCTGGAAACTCTCCCAAAACAGGAAACTGGGACAATTTCCAGGCTCATTTCTCTTTGTTTCCTGACTCTCAGGTTTACTACCTTTTGTTTCTTGCTGTCCAGTGTCATGAAAATCATTGTTTTATATGCTTTCTCCAACTGTTGGTGAGTTTAGATGGGAGGATAAATCTGATCCCTATTATTACATTGTGGCTGGAAGCAGAGGACACATCAATATATTTTGATATACTACACTTTAACATACTGAAAAGCAGTAAGATTCTATTAAGAATATAGAACTGATCACATTTATAGAGGACGAGTTGCTTACATTTTCATGTTTTCATAATTTACATACTGACAACTCCCACTGCATATGACATATATGCACACATATAATTTCACTCAAAGTTTTAAAAATTATATAAATTAAGACAAAGTATGAAGTTTTAATTGGATCTGTGGCTTCCCATTTTTCTTAAGATATTTATAAAGATTCATTTGAATATAACATTATGCCTATTTTTATATTACTAAGATAGTATTTAGACTTTATAATTAAACACTCATTTTTACTTATATTGAAATGCATACCTTCAAATTCTTAGGTAAGATGAAAATAAGGCTAATACTGAGTACACTTAGGAAATGCATGATTAAATAGGTTTATATCCCAACATGGACTTTAGTTAAATAGGGTGAATAAAAGGCAAAGCTAGTTAAGTACAAGTACTATTGTATAGTATAGATTAGAAGAAGAGAAGAAACATAAAGGACATAAAGGGAAAGAAGGGAAAGACAAAGAGAAAGAAATTGAAGGTAAAAAAGGCTAAAGGAAAGAGCAACCTGAAGAAGAGTAATGTTTAAATCCATTAGTAGCAATGGTCCAGTATGGCCAGGACAGGCTGAGACTAACTTTGATAGGGCTCTCTGTGAAAATGGATACAGATTAGGGCTTGGATTTTATTCTTTATTCATTCAATAAATCTTTGTCTACTGTTTACTATATTCCAGGTATTGTTTAAAACAGAGGGCAGCAAACTATGAACAATGCTTATTTTTGTACAGCTTATAATCTAAGAAGAGTTTTTACATTTTTGAAGGTTAAAAAAAAAGGGTATGTAATAGAGATGGTATGGGCTGCAAAGCTTAAAATATCTGCTATTTGGTCATTACTGAAAAAGTCTGTCAATCCATGGTTTAAGATATGGGGAATACAACAGTATAAAAGAAGAAGAATGGGGGAGAGAAGACTTTGCCCTTATGGAGCTGATAGTCTAGTAAGAAGAATACAGATAAACAATAAATAAGTGAAATATATAGTTTTGAGATGGTATGTAGAGATTTAGAATAAGGAGGGGAAATTGGACTGCTAGAGATGAGGTTTAGACTGCTTTATGGCCCATATAGCAAAATGAGGAGGATAGTCTTAGGATGAGGAATGATTTGATTCCTCAGAAAAGCTGTACTTTTTGAGGTGATAAAGGTCATAAATAGATAGTGGCAGGCTGAGATGGTGTCATTTTGATTGTGATTGTGGTGTTGTGGTGGGGGAAGTGAAGGGAGTGGTGTATTAACTCAAGTCCCACGTTCTGAGGCTCTTAACTCTCCTGCCAGTGGTAAGGTGAATACTAGAAGAGGGGGTGGTCTTATTGGATTACCCAGAGCTTCTGGCTCCCTCTGGAAAGGCAAAGATATTTGGAACAGGGGAGCTGCATATTCATGGCTGGGTTTGGAGAAGGTTTACCTGAAAGAACTGTGGAGAGAAAAGTGGAGGAAGGAAGCATCACAGCAGGATCCTTGGAATGGCAAGAGTTCTAAGATTAGGCATTGTCTGATACTAGCAGTATATCAGGAGAGACCACTGACAAGCACAACATTCTAGAAGTTGAATAAATATGTAACAAGAAACAAAGTTACTCCTATTGCTAGCATCATAACATAAGAAACACCATACCAAGTCAAATCATCTTCACCCATATTGTTTTTGTTAAAATGTTTGTTAAGCACCTACTATGCACCAGCACTGTTCTAAGAACTGAAAATACAGTAGTGTGCAAAAAACTATGGATAAATCTCTCATGAAATTTACATTTGAATGCTGTAGGTAATTTCAGATTTTTCCATGTGCTGTGTTGGAAGTTGTGGTTTCCATGTGCAATTTGGAAGGTACTACTTTTTTTTTTTTTAAATTTTACATTTTTAAAAAAATTTTATTATGTTACGTTAATCACCATACATTACATCATTAGTTTTTGATGTAGTGTTCCATGATTCATTGTTTGCGTCTAACACCCAGTGCTCCATTCAGTACGTGCCCTCTTTAATACCCATCACTGGGCTAACCCATCCCCCCACCCTCCTCCCCTCTACTTTAAAGAGGATGGGGAGAGGGACATTCTGAGGAGGTGCCTT
Source organism: Phoca vitulina (assembly GCF_004348235.1). Lineage (NCBI taxonomy): Eukaryota > Metazoa > Chordata > Mammalia > Carnivora > Phocidae > Phoca > Phoca vitulina. The sequence goes on from NW_022589728.1 coordinate 35,581,475, forward strand.
TTCTGTTGGCTGTTGCAAAATGAAAAGGAGCTTACCCATTCCACAAGCGAATGGGTGAGAGGAGCAAAATGAATGAAAATGAGAAGGCCCTAAGGCAATAAAGAGCTGCTCATAGGACCAACAAAGAGTGTAGGGAGGGTAATTTCGTTCCAAATATCACGCCCCTAAGATTCAGAACCTTTATATGGTATCCTTTCTTTGTCCACAGTGGTACAATGCATGTCCACTTCATTTATATGCTTATTGTAGACAGCAGGAGGGCAATAAATTACCAATAACCATACTAGTAATAGCAATAGCTGAGATTTATCGAAAACTTGTATGTGCCAAGCACCTCACATGTAGTAATTAATTTAGTCCTCAAGCTAATCCTGAGATGGGGAGTAATACTAACCCCATTCCCAGATGGAGAAACTGAGACAAAGAGAATTAAGTGATTTGCCCAGTTCATACAGCTATTAAGTGTTCAAAACTGGCAGTATGATTACAGAATCCTTATGTGCTTAAAACTAAGGTACTACACCCCCCTCTTTCCTCCAGGAACAGTCTGTAAAGATAAAATAAATCCCAGGTATACACTTTCATTTTATATGGATAGTTTGTATCTCACTTAAAATATTGCAAGTGTTTCTCATACTCTATTGTTTTCATTATCCTCATCATTACTATAAATTCATCTAGTTTGAACCTGGGAATAATTGCTTTTTTTGAGGTGTTAAGATCCCCTTTTCTTTCCTTCTACCTCCATGCCTGTTTAAACTTCTTTTCAGCTCTTTAAGTTCTTGGCTAATACAGTCAATCAATCAATCAATCAGTCAATCAATTGATACGTTCTGCACTTCAGTTCTCAGTTTCAGCTCAAATATCTTTTTTTGTTTGTTGTTTCAAGTTTTTATTTAAATCCTAGTTAGTTAATATACAGTATAATACTGGTTTCAGGAGTAGAATTTAGTGATTCATCACTTACATGTAACACCCAGTGTTCATCACAAGTGCCCTCCTTAATGCCATCACCCATTTGGCCCCTTCCCCACCTCCCTCCCTCCATCAACCCTCAGTTTATTCTCTATAGTTAAGTGTCAATCCCTGGTTTAAGATGCGGGAAATACAACAGTATTTCCTCTCCTTTTTTTTTTTTTTTTTTTTTTGCTTCCCTTATGTTCATCTGTTTTGTGTCTTAAATTTGTTTTTATCTGACTGACTTATTTCACTTAGCATAATACACTCTAGCTCCATCCACATCATTGCAAATGGCAAGATTTCATTCTTTTTGATGGTAGAGTAATATTTTGCTACACCTGCCCCCCCAACATCTCCTTTATCCCTCCATTAGTCGATGGACATTTGGGCTGTTTCCATAACTTGGCTATTGTTGATAATGCTGCTATAAACATCAGGGTGCATGTGCCCCCTCGAATCAGTATTTCTGTATCCTTGGGTAAATACCTTTGGGTAAATACCAATTGCTGAGTTGTAGGGTAGTTCTATCCTATATCTTTTCCTCACAATTCTGTCAATCCTCCAACTCAATCTCTTTCTTTTCCCTGCGTTTCCCCCCACAGATTTATGACTTACTGTTTTGAAGCAAGTTTTGAGGATAGAATACCAGGCACTTGACTAAGTTCACTTTTTAAAAAAAATATATTTTATTTATTTATTAGAGAGAGAGAGAAAGCACAAGAAGGGGGAGGGGTAGAAGGAAAGGGAGAGGGAGAAGCAGACTCCCTGCTGAGCATAGAGCCCAATACAAGGCTCAATCTCAGGACTGAGATCATGACCTTAGCTCAAGTCAGCCACTTAACTAACTGAGCCACCCAGATGCCCCAAATAAGTTCATTTTACCAGGTAATCTTACTTTTGCATGCCAGGCAGTTAGTATTTGTGCAATTAAAATTTGTCACTTAGATAAATAACAACCAATAAATTTTATTGGGTGAAATTAATTGGGTGAATTTTTTTCCTACTTATGAGTTTTCCTTGCCTTTATGAGCAATTTCTTAGTTTACTGGAAACTAACAAACATAATAAATCAAGTAAAGCTTAAGAGATTATACCATATATGAAAATAAGAAGTAAAATAGATTTCATTTTATAAAAACAGAAAGTAACTCCAAATACTCTAAAAAAAAAAAAAAAAACCTCAAAAACCTTTAGTTAGTGGAAAAATGGCTTTTTATTATCAATTCATTCATTTCTTTTCATATTTTAAGCCAAATCTAAAAAATTCTAAGAAATCACACAATGCCTTCTAAATTTGACTTATATATGAGAATGCCATATAAGAAAACATAAATTAGAGAGCTAAACATTATCATTGACTTTATTTCATTTATATTTCTTTTTTTTCCTTTTCATTTATATTTCTAGTCAACATATGCAGTTCCTTTCATAAGATGAATTAGCTACCTAACTTCACTCAACAGGTTTTACTTATTCATCTCTATGTGTGCTACAGAGCCCTGGACAAAATGACCAAAATACAACAGAGCAAGACATGCGAAAAATTCCTTACCTTTAAAGAAGACAAAATTCCCATCACTGTTTTCATAAACTGCATCGATACTAGGAGGCAAGCCCCGCCAGAAGTAAGTAATTTGCATGGGGTATCCATCCATCACCCTGTTGTTTCTCACTCGCCAAAACCACTGGTCCTGCAAACCAAGCAAAAGCATCTCTCAACAAACATGCAGGCCTCCATGGCATTTCCCTGTGCAATGGTGTAACCCTTCTAAAACTAAACTAGTATCATTTTCACTGTCTCACACCAAAACCATCAAAGAAACAGCTAATCAACTTGCTTACAGTGATCACAATTGTTTTTGTAGCTAACCGCCCAATCTTTAATCCATACAATGTGATTAAAAGATAATACAAAAATATTTAACCTTAGCATTTTACATTATCTCCAGGGCTTTTAGATGGAAAAAAACAGAAGTAGCACAGACAAATCACTGCCAGATTTGTGGATTAAGTCACTTTCCTGAATAAGAGAGCAGCATTGGACTTGTATACATTTACAGACATATACAAGATCTCCACACCTAAAATGTTATGGATGGAATAAAGAGGCCATCCCTCCTGCTATGCCCACATTATACCCATCACCCCTGTAACTGTAAGTAGTGTCCTCTTTCACCCTCAAATATATTTTGGTCTGGATGATAAATTATATGGTCACCCTAAATGAACAAAGTTATCTTTTTTTTTTTTTAAAGGTGTTATTTATTTATTTGACAGAGAGAGAGACAGCAAGAGAGGGAACACAAGCAGGGGGAGTGGGAGAGGGAGAAGCAGGCTTCCCGCCGAGCAGAGAGCCCGATGCGGGGCTCGATCCCAGGACCCTGAGATCATGACTTGAGCCGAAGGCAGACGCTTAACGACTGAGCCACCCAGGCGCCCCTGAACAAAGTTATCTTGAAAAAAATCATCACAGTGATTCCAATCTGGGTCAACTGCCTCTCCTATATGCTCTCACAATATCCTGACTTTACTCAATCATAGCATCAGTCATTTTATGTAAAAAGTGTCTACTCTTATATCTAGTGAAAATACATGACTTGCCCCATAGCAAGTATTTTTTTTTTTTTTTTAAAGATTTTATTTATTTATTTGACAGAGAGAGACACAGCGAGAGAGGGAACACAAGCAGGGGGAGTGGGAGAGGGAGAAGCAGGCTTCCTGCCAAGCAGGGGGCCCGATGCGGGGCTCGATCCCGGGACCCTGGGATCATGACCTGAGCCGAAGGCAGGCGCTTAACGACTGAGCCACCCAGGCGCCCCCATAGCAAGTATTTATAAATGTTGTTGAATTAATCACTAGCTTGCATACAATATGTTTCACCATAAATTCTTACTAATGGCAAAAAAAAATAACTTCCAAAAAAATGTTATTCCTGATGACATTCAGTTATTTTCTGTGGAAAATTTCAGAATAAAGACTATCCTAAGTGCTTCAGTATTAGAAAAACTCGGTATATTTTAAAATATACCATTTTACTTCATTTCAAAATTTTGTATTTACAAACAACATTTCACTTGGAGATCATATATTTGTACTACTTAGATAAGTATGTTTCACGAAAATACTTCCAATTTCCCCTACTTAGACATTAATGAGTGATTTATTATAGGGCTTTCCCAATCTTTTGGCTTACAATAGTTTAGCCTGACTAGATTTTCTAGGATTTGTGAGTTATTCATATAGTCATTCACACACACACAATCAACTGGGGATTCTTGGATTTCAGGTGAAATGATAAAAATGAACCTTTTCCTGTCTAAACCAATCCGAATATAAAAATTTTCTTAGGAATCTTTGGATAGTTATACTTCATTCTAGTTATCCCGAGCTGTCTTCTCTACGAACTTTTTTATAAAAAGAAGGAAGTAGCTTAATTAACAGCTCTAAGTTTGTATCCTATTCTTGCTCTGTCCCTTAATAACAGTTATCCTGGTCAAGATACTAGTCATTGAGTTATTACAAACTAATAACTGACTCATAGTATAAATACTGTCTTATTTTATTTTTATGTAGGCTCCATGCCAGTGGAGCCCAGTGCAGGGCTTGAACTCAAAACCCTGAGATGAAGACCTGAGCTAAGATCAAGAATAGGACACTTAACGGACTGAGCCACCCAGGCACCCCTAATTACTGTTTTAAGGACTTTCTGAGGATCTGGCACACAGTTGGCTGTTATTATCATTAAAATTATATTGAAACTAGTTATTTTATTTTCCTTCACAATCCTGTTTACAGTTCTAGCTGCTGTTCTTTGTTCCCTCTTCAGATTTAAGCCATATTATGGCTCTAGCCATGCATCTCTTTCCTACCAATATCTTCTTATGTTATTAACCTTTTCTTGATAATTTTTATGGTGCCAGCTAACCTGGAATTAATACATATCTTGATTCACATATAGCAGACACATTAAACTGATTTTAAAATACAAAGTTATTCTATGAAAAAAATTGATCCAGGAAAATTAACATGGGCATGAAGATCCAGGGCTTACTGCTAATAGTATGTGAGCAGATGATATTCTGATCTGATAATTTATTTTTATTTTTTTATAGACTTTATTTATTTGAGAGAGAGAGAGAGAGAGAGAGAACATGGCAGGGAGGGGTGGAGGAAGAGGGAGAGAGAAACCCAAGCAGACTCTGCATTGAGTGTGGAGCCTGACACAGGACTCCATCCCAGGACCGCAAGATCACGACCTGGGCCAAAACCGAGAGTCAGAGGCTTAATCAACTGCACCACCTAGGTGCCCCTATTCTGATAATTTAAAAGAAAGCCAGCATCTTTTTGTCGAACTATGAGAGCTTTTAACTGGGTATTAAAACTATGCCAATCTCTACCTAAAATACTGTTTTTTGTTTTTTTTTTTTAAGATTTATTTATTTTAGAGAGAGAGAGAGCATGAGTGGGAGGGGCAGAGGGAGAGGGAGACAGAAACTCAAGCAGACTTCATGCTGAGTGCAGAGCCCAATGCAGGGCTTCATCTCAAGACCCTGAGATCAGGACCTGAGCCGAAACCAAGAGTCAGATGCTTAAACCAATGTGCCACCCAGGTGCCCCTCCACATAAAATATTCTTAAGTTATTGTAATAGATATCCAAAAATTACAAAAAATGGACTTGGACAAAGAAATAACTGACCATCATTATTAATGGAACAATGAAACTGAAAGCTCTCTGAGCTGAAAGATCAGAAAAAAATCAGGTAAAAAAAAAAAGCCTGAACTATATTCCAATTTTTCTCAGAGAAGCACTTCACATTGTCCTATCTCCCTAATACTGAGACAAGGCCAGTGGCTTCTTTGGGACAGACATATGCTGCTGTGTGAAGATAGGAACACAACCTCAACTTGCCACTAATATGGGAAGAAATGGAAATTTTGCCTCAAGATAAGCATAGTCAATTTGCAAAAATTCAGAAAGTAATATGGAATCATAGGTGAATTCAGAATGATTTCTCATTTACAGCAGCCTTGGCGGAGAGTGATATAAATCGTCAATATTCAGGTTGTGCTTCTATTCAACTTATCCACACCTTCTCAGAGTGGTAGAAAGCAATGGTACAAATAATTTAGCAAGCACTCTGTCACAGAGGCTGTAAACATATCACAGTCACTCTAGATTGCCATTTCAGAAATTGAGCTTGTGAACGATTCATAGAGGATATTTAAAATGCTCTTTAAGTCTCTATGCAAATTTTCCTTCTAAGTGAAACCTCCTCTGACCACACTATCTAAAATTGAATTCCCTCACTCCACCCACCCACATGTGCTTTCAGTCTCACCCTCCCTTGCTTTATTTCCCTTCACCATGTTGATTACTGTTTAACACAGTACACGTTTTATTTATTGTTCATTCTCTCTCCACTAGAATATAAGCTCCACAATGGCAAAGATATCTGTCTTTGTTCATTTGTGGTTCCCCATTTCCAGAAAAATGTCTTGCACATGGTAGAAGCTTACTAAATATTTCTTGAAAGGAAACACATTTAAGGAGGAAAGGACAAAGTAAAGGTAAGTTATCCTTTTAGAAGTCAAAAGCTATGCAGATTTCACAAGAATACACAAGTTCCACTTGAACAGGCAGATGTTTACTATATATTCCATTATTTAGAAAGATATGATATATAAAGGTCTTTGAACCATGCAGGAAAAAAAAAATTGTTTCACTCTTCCAAACAATGTAGATTTTGTTTGGCATTCGGTGTAAAGGGAAAGAAAGAAGAATCTGAGCTCTAAATCTGTTGTTTCTATCTTGCTACTGGCCTTTTTTGGCTACAGCCCTTATAAAAGGGGGTGGGAGGGGTGGAAGCATACCCTAAAAATAGTCAAAACTAGCACATTTGCAAAATCAACTCATGAAAAAAATAGTGCTTAAAAACTATCAAAGAGGAATTCCTACTTAAACCCCAATATTTCACTTTAGATACAAGTTTACACAGATTTCTCTTTCCGTGTAGCAAGAGTTCCAGGCAGACCACTTTGTTCACAAAGATAACAAATACAGCGTACTGCAGGATGTACACCATGAGACAATAACACACAAGAGAAATTGGTTTGCTTTTTTAAATTCCCTTTAAAATTCTGTCTTAATACAGGCATATTGTTTGCTGACAACTCTAGAGAACAAGTATCCTCCTGCTGTCTGAATACGAAGATCGGTTATGGATCTACTCTCAGGAGAGGGTGCTATTTTCAGACTTCTTTTTAGAAGCCAATTAGTAGACCTGATCTACTTTTACTTCTCTTCTAATATACATATTTGTTATTTAACCAAAAACTTGATGTAAATCTGTGAATGCCTCACGTGTCCAAGCTGAACATTTCCAGAAGGCATCAGTTGCTCTCTCAGCCCTCGCCTGCCATGCGACTGTGGGCTTCCTCCAGTCTTCCCCACCTCGGAAATAGCATCTCAAAACTCTTGATTCCTTGCCATCATCACTGTCACCATCCTACTCTGAGCCGCCACTGTATTTCACAGACTGCAGTGCCAACTCAAAGCTACCGATTTGCCTCCTACTGCATCTAAAATGGAATTTGAACTCGGCCCTTGTCTCCAGCCCCTGCACATCCATTCCAGGTCCCTTTTGTGCTCATGACGCTCTACCTAGTCTGTAGATCCTGTATTTAGAGATGCAGTTTCCTGCTATCAACAACTTTCTTTCAAATGTTTCACCAAAAACTTGGGCATGCATGTTGCATTGCTTTCTCTCTTTCTCTCTCTCACACGCACACAGAGAAAATACAGGCAAGCAGTTAAAATTGTTAAATCTAGATATTAAGGGTGCATGTATTCATTCTTCCAACTTTTCTGTATTTTTGAAATTTTTTATAATAAAATGTTTAAAATATATACTCAAGTTTAAAAAACCTGAAAATACATAGGTAATTCCTTTATGATAAAATATTATTATATTATCACTAAGTATTTGCAATGGTTAAATAGTATTCTGGCTAGCAGATGTAAGATTATTAAGCCTCCATTTGAGCCATTTATTTTTATTTTATTTTTTTAAAGATTTATTTATTGATTTGAGAGATGGGGTAGGGGCAGAGAGAATCTTCAAGCAGACTCCCCACTGAGCACAGAGCTAGGCTTGGGCTGGATCCCAAGACCCCTGCAATCATGACCTGAGCAGAAACCAAGAGCAGAAACTGACTAAGCCACCCAGGCACCCCCATTTTAACCATTTAAATTTGTTACTGTAAGTAATGCTACAACCAACATCTTTATGCTTTAAAAAAGAAACAAAACTATGTCCGTGCCATTTAATTAAGTGTAATTCATGCTCCATTCAAAAGTAGCATATGTGAACTGAAAATAAAAAATCACACCTTATAAAACCATACAAATATATTATAAATGCACTAATTTGATTTCACACTATTGTATTCAAATTTACTGCCTGTACCAAGAATTATATTGTAGTATTTAAAGAAAGAGAACAAGGCCATTTACATTTAATTAGCTATATTTCTTTTTCAACACTGGGAAAGAAAAAGTAAAATTATAACTTGGAGGAAAAAAAAATTCCAAGGGATGCTTAATAGATGTATCTGGCAAAGACAATGCCATTCTGGGAAGCTTTCATTATCTTATCACAAGAGCTGACACAAACTGGCTTTTGGTATATAAACTTTAGGAGAAAACCTGTTCAAAGCAACCACTAAAATACACATTCTCACTAAGACAGTCTAATTTCTGCAATGATTTTTCAGGCACAATTTTCAGGGCTCATCACAATTTTCAAAGATTAACCAGATGTAATTCTGGGAGAAATAATCCTGCAGTACATCTCAATAGATCTGAAGGGGAGCAGAATATGCCATCCCAAAATGTGCCACTTTGGCATGTGGATATTTTGAGCTGAAGGCAATCAAGACCCAGCAGGTTCAAGAAAAAATTTTACTTCTCCCTGAACTACCTAGATAGGAGCCCTGGTGAAGAAATAGAGCTATTACCAGAGATAACTCTTTATCGGAACAACCTGTATGTATGGCAGGGCAAACATCTAATTACCAAACATCTGCTTTTCTTATGTCCTGTGAATTACCCTCTTCCCCTTTGAAGCCCCAGGTTCCTATCCCATTCCTTAGCTCATGATTTGTCATATAAGCCTCAACTGCCTGGCTTGCCTTTGGGTCTTCTATTTTTATTGGGCTCCATACATATGGAACTAAATTTACTTTTCTCCTGTTAATCTGTCTTATGTCAGTTTAATTATTAGACCAGCCAAAGAACCTACAAGGAAAAAAGAAAAATTCTTCCACCTCTATGGGTCAAATCACTTTGGATAGTGTCTACATTTTTGAAAAATGTTCAAAACACAGATTCACGATAATAGGGGAAGGAAGTAACATATTAACAGGTGACTCTTCTAAATCATTTCAAAACTCACAATTCTGGAATATTCCTTAATGTCTGACTATTTTCAAGGAAGAATGAAATGTAAATTATTTTAATAAATAAAATATATTTGTGTTTCAAAGGAAGGGAGATACGGCATTTGCAGAATATTTTGTTTACTACTTATGCTAAATATACACAATAACTTTTACAGTCTCCAAATGTTAAAAAAATCCTTTGTTTTTAGATTAATTTAGATTGAAAAATCTGGACACCAAAAGGTTAAGTGATATGTCAGATGTGGATCACTTTCTTGTTAATTAGCATTTATTAAGTCCTGACTTAATACTAATTTTTGAAACTTAAAAATTCGTAATTATTCATGCATAATATAACACATAATAACATAAATATTTATGGCTTTTAATCCATTTATATATGTGAATAATGAATGGTAAAGAAATGTTGCTTAGGTCCCAGAACAGAAAGATCTGAGGAGAAAGAGAAAAATCAATGTGTGTATGCCGACCCTGTTTTCTTTTTAGGTCCTTACCTTTTTTCTTGTTTCTTCTTGCATCCACTCTTGTTCAGAAACCACTTTGTGATGGTTATGATGCAGAAAAGAACAGTGTACTGAAAAATGCTTCATCAGCGCACTGCACTTAAGGTAAGGAGCCTCAAATTCCAGATATAATCGCACCACACAGTACTATGACATTTTGCTTTTTTTCCCCCCTCCTTTGGGATCTGAGGATCATGAATATTGGCAGAGAGATCTAAATTTCAATTCACATATCATATAATTAAGTGTTGAAAAATACGAAAGGTTTCATTCCTCCCACTGCACTAGCAGTTCTGGATTCCAAAAATATGAACTCTTTAAGAGTGTACATTCAGTCTAGAGGGGAGCAGGCAAACAACTAATTTCAAAAGACTGTGTGAAATGCTGTTATTGCTGCCTCTATAAAATGGGAACTACCATGTAGTGGATATAATGAGCCGGAAAACAGCTGTGTCATTAGCACACCTATCAAGAATTACCATCACTTTATTTTTGACCTGAAGAAAGATGCTTCATTTACAATAAAAACTACATTCCTGCTGAATAAAGTTTATAGCAATTTTTACTCAAGATACATAGGGCAGTGTATTCAATTTAGTTTTTAACCACCCAATCTAAAGTTGTCTTTCCTCAATCTTTTTCTATCAACTCATCATGTTTTATTTTCTTCATAATACCTATTGTTCTATGAAATCATCTTGTTTATTTGCTCCCCTGTCTCTCATCAGAATATGCACCTCATCTATCTTATTCAAACACTGTACTCCTCCTCAGCCCTGCCACAATGGCCAGCACTAGGTGTTGAAAAGTGTTCAAAGAGAAAATCAGACAGTGAAAGAGAGAGGACATGTCAGCAAATCTTTTCCTTGGCCCGGATGCAGGGAGATTGGGCTGGGTCAATATTTAACTTAAGCATCTGCACAGAAAGGCTTTCTCAGGCCCTCTTTACTGCCCCTGTAAGCACCGCACATCTACCAGTGTACTTAGACCACTGTATGGAAATGATCCATTTGCCAGCCTGTTTCTATGTGTTACCCTCTTTCCCATGAGTATCATTATCATTCTTTGCTTTCTCTCTCTCTCTCCACTCCCCCCCCCTTTTTTTTAAAGACTCAATTCAGGCTTCACTACCTCTAGGGATATTTACTTAAAACAAAGACTATTCTCCAAGGACTCTTCTTGCCCTTTAGGTAACCTTTCCATTTATTCCCATTGCATCTTGTGGAGTGGTGAGTGGTGGTCAGGGTGCTGCACATGTTCATGCCATGGAGGGTAGAAAAGAGATGTTTCATGATATCACATAGGAAGAGCCAAAGATTGAGCTAGTGCTATGGATTATTATTTTTTTGGCTTCTTCTTCAATCACAATAGGAAACTCACTGAACTCAAAGAAGTGGATAGTGCAGACAACCAGAAATAAGAATAACACACTGAACAGAAGTAAAGAGTCATCAATAGACTCCACTTTAAAGCTGTGAGCAAGTGCAGAGGCTTGGGCCGTGAGCGCGGAGGGCGCGGAAGAAGGCAGGCAGAGGCCCAGGAGGGAGATGTGCCAGGGGGAAATTTTTTTTTTCCTTTCCAAGGGACACAAAGTGAGTTGTCAACAAATTAGGTGTTAAAGGCCTATGTTGAATTAGAGGTTTGCTCCTAAGAGATAAGAGTAGATTGGGCAGAGAATTCCCAAGAAATTACAGAGCAAAAAAACCCTGAAAGATTCCTAAGTGACTTTGTTTCAGGGTTCAGGAGCAGTTGATGCCATAACAGGAGAGACTAATCCTCATTACCATTGCCTAATTGCTTTATGCTAATATGCTCTTGAAAACATTCCTTCTGTTGCCAATGTTTTGCTGTGGTTTATTTAACTGCCCTTCCTTAAACTCAAAGAAAATCGTCAACAGACAACTCGATGTACTAGTGATGACTGAGTTCTCAGGCAGTCCTGAAGGAAGTCAGATTATCACCATTAACAAATGGAAAGCACTTGTGCTACTGGTTCATTTCTAGCAAGTGCAACAAATACGAATAAGCACTGTTTGCTTACCGTTGGGGGGGGGGGAAGGAGAAACTTCTCCAAAATAACAATAAGTAAATAACTTTCCTAATCATTCAGTCAAATAATGGAGCCCTGAACAACTATTGATGGCCAAATAATTTATGAAAAGTATTCTAAGCAATAAGGAATCTAATAACAGAAGATTAAATATAGTATATAGAATTTGATGTTTTGACAAATTACAGAAGTTTAACATGGTAATATTTTTGCATTAAAGAGATAGAATGTGTCTTTCACTTGGCTGGAAGATTCACAATTTGAGAGGAATTTCAGAAGCTTCTGAAGGTGAAGAAGAATGTGTTGACTAGGCTTTCATAGGAAAACTTTCGGGGTATTATAGAAAAGGAAGTTAGCACACATCATACCAAAGGAGAGTACAGAATAATCTATGTTCCATCAGGCTGAGGGTGATGATGGGCAGGAGAGGACATATCTTTTTGGGAGAAGAGGAAATGAGGTTTGAAAACCAGAAGTTTAAGTGGCAGATGATGGAGATGGGTGCTCTAGGAGGGGTGGAGTAGTAACTAAGGAAAGAGAGGCAATTCTAGAATCAACTTCACAGAATGCAATATGAAATGAAAAGATAGCAGCTTGATGGGGCATCCAATGCCAAGCCAATGAAATAGAATATATAAGAAAACAGGTATAGAAATGAAGGACTAAAATTAGGAGGAAATGAAGTAAAAAGAAATGAGAATTATGGGGCGCCTGGGTGCCTCAGTCAGTTATGCGTCTGCCTTTGGGTCAGGTCATGATCCCAGGGTCCTGGGATTGAGCCCAGCATCATATTGGGCTCTCTGCTCAGCAGGGAGTCAGCTTCTCCCTCCCACTCTCCCTCTGTGCTCTCTTTCTCTCTCTCAAATAAATAAATAAAATCTTAATTTTTTTTTTTTTTTAAAGAAATGAGAATTAGAGGGCTCTGACAGAGATTATGCTATACCTGGGGAGGATCAGAAAAGAAAGCCTAGGGATTTTTGGAGGGAAGCACGTTGGCAGTGCCTAGAGAAAAGAAGGAATTTGAGTTAGGTAAAGTGGTAAACGCTAAATAATGAAACAGATTCCTGAGTGAGGGTATCAAGTGAACAAAACAATATTGCAGATAATAAGTAATAAGCAAATTAGGTGTTAAAGAGTAATAAAAGATAGAAGTGTTAAAAAAGATGAGTTTATGTAAAATATTTAAGTATGTGGAAAAATTCCTCTGCTCAATGTAGCATGTATTTCAAATGCTCATTTTTGCTATGCCCATTTCAAACTTGTCTGTTGGAGGAGATAGATGAAAGTTCCAGTATAATTGAGACTATGTAACCCTGCTTGCAACTCTTCATGAGGATTCAAATTCACATGGAAGTGAAGAGAGGAAACCTGATTATTTAGTTGAGCAATTTAATTTTTTCTGTCTTCTGCTTATATATGAAGACCAAAATAAATTCATATTTATCTTTTTTGCAAGGTTTCAGAGCTTTTCAACTTTTCTTGAATTTTATTGTGTGGTTAAAAAAGAATTTGCAATTGTAATTCATTTTACAGCATAATGAATATAGATGAATCTCACTTTATGCCACATATCTATTCCTGAAAATTTGGTTATTGATTATTGTATGAAGAAAGTACTATTTTAATTGAACTAAAAGGGTTAATATTTAAATGAATGTTAAAAAATGAATCCTTTTACTTCAAATGTATAAATACTCTATGCAAAATTAAATAAAAATATAAAAACCATTGCTATTGATACAATGTTTCTAAATGTTAGATATTTGTGGCTCAGATTTTTTTGTATCAGGTAACATTTACACCATTATTTTCTGAAAGGAAAACTGAGTTAGTGAGTTATCTCCTGCATAAAGTGAGTTGGTGATATATGGTCCAGCTCACCTATCTTTTAGTGCTCAAACTCTTTAACAGAAATTATCAATTATTTGACAATTTAAAAAATTACCTGTATATTACTGATTATAACCAAAAATGTGTCCTACGATATATTCTTATAGAACTTTACAAAATATGCATTGCTTCATTCAATTCCAAAGCCAAAGTTGAAGACTAGAAAAAAAAAAAAAAGATGGCCTTCAGTAATATTGTAATTATTAATAGCTTTGGTGGTTTGAATAGGTCTCATATGATCCAGTTTATACAAAATTAATGTGACTACCAAAAGCCATTCTCAAATATTATATATGTTGAGTTCAATCTGCCAAGCTAGAATAACAAACAATCTATATTGTTTCTGGAAAATCTTGGAAATGGGAAAGTCTTTCTTCCTCTTTCCTATTAACCTTCTTAAATGCATTTCCACCTATAGTAATTTCATTTTGGGGCTCAGTGAACATTATTACTTTCATAGCTGATTTCTGCAGGTGTTTGTTTTTTTTTTGAGATTAGTAACAAGCAATCATGCATAAATAAAATATTCATTGCTATGATAAAAATGAGATATTTTCTACTGTTAATGACCAACAAATAATATAGATTATCTATTGCTTTGCAATATTTTTATGCTATCATTCATTCATTCTCTCTCTTTTTTTTTTTTTTTGGTACACCAGTAATACCTACTTTTTCCCCAGAAGATCCTTTCAGATTTTTCTTCCTCAATCAGATTCTATCACTGCTTTTTCTTACTAGTCAGAAATGGTGGAAATTATGACTGTGAACACAAAACATATCAAGGGAACAGAAACTAATGTGTTTTTCAATTTAATAGCTTTTTGTACATTGTTCTGGTTCAGTTTCTCCCCTATGTAGAGTATTGCACCATTACCTCTAAAGTCAAGGAGAGAAAACTAGATTTCAGCCTGTGCCAAAGGAAAAACAAATGAGAAGGTGTGGTGGCAGCAACATGACTAATTCATTACAAGTATACTGTGTTTAAGATATGCTTTTAATCAATAAAGTATAGATTAAGATATGTTTCATTTTATCTCTTATAATACTCCAAAGGTGTGGCTTCAGAATTTTAAAGAATTAATTAACTTGTATGGTCCAAAACACTGATCAAGTATTTAAAATTAATTCTCTAGACCTGTTTTGTCAATATGGTAGCCACTAGCCACATGGTACTATTTACATTTAAATTAAATTAAATATAATTAAAAAAGCAGTTCCTCAGTTGCACTAGTTACATTTGAAGTATCTAATAGCCACATGTAACTAGTGGCTACCATTCTGGACAGCATATACACATAAAACATTTTCATCACTGCAGCAAGTTTTATTAAAGAGTGCTGCTTGAGTGCCTGATGAATGTTAATGATTTTCTTCCACATCCTGATTTGTTTTAAGGCTCCTGTATTGCCAATAAAATAAATGCAGTAGTGGTCCAAGACTATGTGAAAATGTTGACTGAGATAATCCTAAGGCACCAGTGTTTCTAGAGCCAGTCTTTAGCAGAAACACTATAACTATTGATCAGGAACTTGGAATGTTTCTAAAGCTCTGCTGGGACAGTCCATTGAAATGCTAATTGTGGGATCATAGGTGGAGGCCCCATAACCACAACTTTCGGGAACAAAAACTTAACGTTATTTAGCTGTGGGTCTAACTGGAATGCTATTTCCTCATATCTTTGCATTGCTGGTTAATTTTGCTGTTTAAACCTGCACTAAAACGTCACCCCTTCAGAAGATCCTTCTTGACCACCCAAACTACAGTAGCCCCTTCACCCCTGTTTCAATCCCTAACTTCTTTCATATTGCTCTATTTCATTTTCACCACTGCATTTATTGAGTCCTTCCATATTTGCGTATATTTATTTGATTTTGACTGTCCTTCCTCCACTAAAATAAAGCTTGTTGTAGGAGAAGGATTTTGTGATGTTCACTGCAATATCCCAGATCCTAGAAGGCTGCTGGGCAAAGGCAGGAGCCTTATAAATATTTATCACACAAATAAATCAATGAATGCATTGGACAGGAGATGGGGATTAAAGTTATTCATGGTGGAAATGTGCTTTTGTAAAATATAAAGGCATTTTTTTTTCAAATAAAAAATACATTTACTCTTCTCTCCCATTTGATCTTTATTATTAATCTTCTCCAAACTTTATATTTGAAATGTAGTAACTTCAGAGTTATATATTATAAACCTAATTTACCTTTATGAAAGTTAAATAAGGAGTTAGCTTGTAATCGATGAGATTGGCCATCTGGAGCAATAACACACTCAAGAGATGGAGGGTATCTCTTGGGGAAACTGGGGATGCAAATCTATTGAAGAATGACAAGGGTATGTAAGTCTCAGGTCATCACTATTCTAAAGAAATCCTCTGTAAGTGGAAGTTTTGTTTTCTTTAATTTTTTTTCTTGCAAGATTTTATTTAAATTCAAGTTAGTTAACATTATAAGTGGAAGTTTTAAAAATGGGTGATTTTGACTGTACATTGTCTAGAAAAGAGGGTACAAATAGGCAAATTTTGGTGAGGGGTACTTAATACTAAGGAGTGTGTATCTGGAAAACTTAACAGATGTAACCATGTACAATTTCAACTATGTGCTAGCAGTAAATCTGGGAGTATCAGGCTATCAAAAAATGATGGCTCCAAAGACACAAGATTTCCAACTGCTTCAGAAACAGCCTTCTGATTATTCTATGGCTTATAATGCAAAAATTTCTTGAGCATAAATAATGCATATTTTTCTTTGTGATAATTATAATTATTACTGTAAACTGATAAGTTGTCATTTTAGCTCATCCATCAGCCAGTCTTTTGTGACTTTAATTTGTTAACTGAATTCCTTTTTCTTTTTTTTTTTTTTTAAGATTTTATTTATTTATTTGACAGAGAGAGACACAGGGAGAGAGGGAACACAAGCAGGGGGAGTGGGAGAGGGAGAGAGAGAAGCAGGTTTCCTGCTGAGCAGGGAGCCCGATGCGGGGCTCCATTCCAGGACCCTGGGATCATGACCTGAGCCAAAGGCAGACGCTTAACGACTGAGCCACCCAGGCGCCCCTGTTAACTGAATTCTTTAGAGCCTGAACCACTGAGGCAGCCTACCCATAAACCCAAGGACTATTCATTGAAACACAGTGACTTTCACCACTGAATAACAGTTGGCCTCCATCCTAGACATTTTTAGCATCTCAAAGTACAAGGCAATTCTGATTTACACTACCTTAATTTTCTTCTATATCCAGATTTTGGTTGTTCTTTGCATATTTTACAAATGAAATTTAATGTAAAAGTTTTTAAAAAGTTAAAAAATAATACAAATAATTGTTGATATTTTAAAATAACTCCAAAATGGCATTTTTTAAAGCAGAAGAGACATCATTTTAGGTCTTACCTGGATAGGTTTCAGGAATGTCTGGGTTATAGCTAAACACAAAATACAACATTTAACAGAGTTTTTTCCTTTTATTTTCATATATATACTAGCAATTTCAGTGATACTATATATGTTTCATGTCTGAAATGCATAATTAAAGACCTTTAAGGGCGCCTGAGTGGCTCAGTTGGTTAAGCGACTGCCTTCGGCTCAGGTCATGATCCCGGAGTCCCGGGATCGAGTCCCGCATCGGGCTCCCTGCTCGGCGGGGAGTCTGCTTCTCCCTCTGACCTTCCCCCCTCTCATGCTCTCTCTCTATCTCATTCTCTCTCTCAAATAAATAAATAAAATCTTTAAAAAAAAAAAAAGACCTTTAAGAAAATAATCTGTACATGCTCTATCAGTCTCTGCCCAAAACCCACACTGAATTCTCACTTTAATATGAAGTACCATAACATTTATTTAGTATAAGGCAGGTCTGTCTTGGGCCTAGACCAGAGTGGAGTATGTTACTGGAAATAACAGAAAGAACTCTTTATTTCACATACAACATAACTACATACTGTGGGTTTTTGGGGCAGCATGATGGTATATTTTTAATGTAGGATAATTATATTCATTTCTTTTCCCCAAACATGCTTTAACTCTAAAATAACTATTCTATGTTGGTTTCCCCTATATAACCAACAGAATCCTTGCAAATAACAAATACATGCAAGATAACCACAGGATTCTATTGACAAATATTATTACTACCAAAATAACTTAAGATTATTTTTGTGCCATTATTAATTTGTAGACTAATTTGTAAAAAAATTATAATTATCTGAAATTCTTGATAGCAATTAGAAGAGTAAAAAAGAGTATTAGATAATGATGTTAACTAATTTTTAAATTTACATTAAATTGTTTTCAATGCCAAGTAAGAGGGGTTATTGCTTCATTTTCAAAAGTTTTTATTGACCAAAATTGTAAAACATGAGGTAACCAAAAGAAATAGTACATTTTTCCCTCTTGCTATGTTCTGACTATTCTTTAGTTTATGTAGCACGGATCCAGGGTTCAAAATGTCTCTTTATTTCTATAATTTATAAAATATGTATGTAATTGCAATACACAGCTCTCAAGGAAATGAAAGAGGTAGATATTGACCAGCAACACATCCCAAAAGAAGTTATGTCTTTCTTTCCCTCATCCAACACTTCAAAAACATAATTTCAAACTAAAAGGTCAGCAATAGGAAAGTTTGTCCATTTTCTTTCCAGGTCTCATGGAAAACTGTTAGTCCCTTGTACTGGAGCGGCAGTTAATAGGTTTTACTTGGTGTGCTATGCAAAGCCTCTCTGTGTGCCAACATGAAAAAGCCTTTAAAGGAATGTCAGCAGCTTCAGAAACTGCTTGTCAAAAGGATTTCAGTTTTCTTTCTCTGGCCTTCCTAACCACTTTCAAAGGCTTATTTCATTCCTGTAGTTTCCATATTATTAATGCATATAGCTTGCAATGGTAATTCAGGGTGGGCCACCTGGTTATAAAATTATAGAGAGAGTTGATTAGGTACAAAAACAAAAGGCAGAGCTTCACAAATTTTACAGTACATTAATATTTTACTACTGGCAATGGTTAGTGGTATAGCGGAAAAGAAGGCAACAATTTGCTGAAAGGCATTTTAAAAAAAACTATTAATTTTGCCTTGAAAATTGCCTTAAAGTTTTTGCAAGTTTATTGTAATTATTACAATTACAGATAGACTGAAATGTCCAAAGGATTTTTTTTTTTCTTTTGCCACTGGAAACAAAACCAAATAGCACAGTAAAAGGAGTACAGACTAAGAGCCTTGGGTTCTGGCTTTGGTCTTCTGTACATCAGGGTAATTCACTTATCTCTATGACCTAGGATCATAGAGATATATACCATAAACACCTTACAGAATGGAATTTCTGAGTTTCTCTTTCAGTTTAGACATAAAGTTGTAGGGAAAATGGGGATTGTCGACAAGTTCCAACTCTGCTAAAGCTTAATGAAAATTCATAGGAGTGACGACCCTATTTATAAATATTTTAAAAGATGAGCAACAACAAAAACCCCTCTTGATGAATTAGTGAGTATTATTTGTATGATGATTTTCTGCTCTCATGAAATTCACTTCAAAATTGAGTATAGCCCTTAAACATGAATCTATTCTTAATTATCAAATGATTCTATGAAAATGTAAGGGTGTCCCTGAAAGTATCTTCTTGAATAACATGGTCAAGTTATTAGCTGAACATTCAAAAGACTTTTCAAGTAAGTGATTATCTAGAATTCATTCATTTAATAATGACCTATTTTTCACCTCCCAAAGCTAGGTGCTTTGCTAGGCATTGGGAACAGAGCAGTAAATAAGAAAGTGATATAAAAAAGCCAACTGTAACTTGTTAAACTTCTTACTGCACACAACTTCTTACTATTTGTACCTCATGAAATTTCCAAACAGATAATGTTATTCCTGAAATATCATTAAAGGAAAAGAAAAATAGTCAAAATACCATTTATTTACATTATTGTACAATATTCATTGTTTATGTCTATAATCTCTTATTCACAATTGTAAAATTCAAACAGCTTGAAAGAAGAAAGTTGCTCCTTGAGTTTGGAACAAATTTATTTGGCAGAGAGCCAGATGTGAACTGACATGAGACTTTTTAGAGACTTTTAACTCTGGTTTATTGGGACAATTTATAAGTTTCAATGAACAAATACTGAGTTTGATTATGGGTTGTTTCCCTAGATTCCATAGGGATATTAGGAAGAAATGTTTAATACACTGAATTATTAATAAAAAAAAAAAAACTAAAAATGTCCTATTTGGCCGCACCGTATTAAAATGAAATCAGTACTTCAAGTGTCTTTATTTCAAATTCAAATGCCAATGACATTTTGATCAAAATTGAGAATTTTATTTCCTGCTTTCTTGTTTATTCAGAGGATCACTGCTTTTGTTTTTTGTCTTTTAGTGTTTTTAAAAATAAACAAGATAAATAGAACTAGTTTAAAAAACAAGGAACTTAAGTTCTTGGTCTTTCATCTGAGGCCTTAGGTATAGAATTTACTGCTGGACTAAGTGTTATCCTAAGTTGCCAAGGATTGTTTCTATGTATAATTCATGCTACTCAAACATTCTATTCAAACTATGGGAATAGAAAAAGACTGGGGCTTGGGACATGAGAACGCCCCATCCTTCCAATCTGAAAATGAAAATCAATCATATGGAAATCTATAAATAAGTTTGCTGAAGAATTACAAAGCTATGTTCAGATTCAAGGAGGCATTCTAGTAGAAAAGATGATACATTATAAGCTATTTAATTTTTCAAAACATGGATTTAAACTGAAGAATGTGGAGCTGTCACTGAGTTTAAGAAATTTGGGGGATTTAGATATTGTCAAATTCCTAGAATTAACCAAACTGAAGTTAAGAGCATAGTCCTCCAGATTGCCAAGACTGCCCAAGACTTCTGACCCCAACTGCAACAAGGTAGGGTCCAACTATAAAGTTAGATAGAGGCAAAACTCCACACAGGACCACCCTCACTTCTCACACCAACCACAAGTTCAGGGGTTCCCAAAAATATTCTAAGATTTGAAGACTCAAAAAAAAAAAAAAAAAATCACTGGAAACTATTATACTTTAAAGTTTTAGTTCTTACAGGGAGAGAATGCAGATCAAAAATCAACCAAACGAAGAGATTTGTAGAGTAGCATCTGAGAAGCTTCCATTGTCCTAGGGGTGCATTACCATCCTGGTATCAGTGTGTGACAATATCCATGGGCTACTGCCAAACAGAGAAGCGCCCCTGAGCTTCAGTGTCTTGAGTTTTTATCAGTGCTTTATTTTGCAGGCATGTCTGATGGACTGGCTGTCCACATGGTTGGATTCAGTATCTAGGTCAATGGATACCACATAACCCGAAGCCCCCGCCCACCCTATATCACATGATTTTTTTTTTTTTTCTTGTGTAGCCAGCCCCCACCCTAAACAAAGACAATGCTATCAGGTATGACGGAATACTTCCACAAAGCCCATTGCAAAAGGCCAGACCTCCTTTTGGCCTAGGCCAACTCTTTATCACACAGCAAGTATTTAATTCAAGGGTCAAGGGTAGATTTACAAATTTAAAAATACTTAGTTGGAAATTCTTACTCATTGACTTTTAAGAAAAGGAAACCAAAGTAGGAAACAACTTTAGTGCCCAGTATCAACATGACCCAGCTCTAAGTTTGATGTGAAAGTAAATCCAAGTACAATATTACGAAAATCAATTTACCTATATAAAAAATAAAACCAAAATAAGTGAACAAGTCTATAAATTTGTAAAGAAAATTACAGGTAAACTTGAGAAAAATTTTAGATGTTTATAGAATTATATGACCATTATTTTGCACTCATTCCATGAATAACAAATATATGGGTTCTTTATGATGAATTGTTTACCTTAATCACCATAATTACAGCAAAATAAATTACCGTTATTATAATATCAATTTTTTCTTAGAAATACTGTAATAAGGGATATGTTCAAAATGAATTATTTTCACAAAATAATTGAATGAAGTAATTTCACAAGAGCCACTCTATATACATATTCTGAGAAGACTATAATAATCAATTTATCCACTATGGGAAAACAGAATTCTTTAAATGAAAGCCAAAGAGGATGAGGAAGATGGGTGGTATTTAGTTAAAACTTTACTTCCCAATCTTGATTTTAATTTGTCATACTTTTCAGGTTTCATAACGCTTCTGATAACTGTTACTTTGGTAACCACACTCTTTAGAAACCTAGTTTTTAAGACCCCTGTAGCTTCCAATATAACATATACTGACTTCATGAAATTTAAAACTGTAAAAGTGAGATATTGGTGTTATGCATTAAAAAAACATTCTAAAATCTGTGCCAATGATAATGTCTCACATTAGTGCAGCTCTTTTAAACATTCAAACACATTTCATATATTTTATCTCATTGTGAGAAGGATTATCTAGCTATTACTGCCTTACCTGGTATCTCTGAAATATAGAGTCCAAAAAGGAAATGCTCATCATGGTAACAATATCCTGACACCAGAACCCATGCCTCCTGACTTTTAGTCTAAATTTCTTTTCAACAGAATATATAGTTTTTCTTACATGAAATAGGGGATAGCTCATTGTTAGTTCAAGTATCTCTTCCTCAGAAAAGCCTTCCCTGATTTTAATCAGGTTTTAAAAACTAAAACAAAACAAATATTTATATGTGTTTATTGCACCATATACTTTCTTTTCTTTGAAGTTACTACAGGTACAATTTTACTTCTCTTCCGAGTCAGTGATTAATGTCTGTTTCCCACAATGAGTAGTAAGCTCTTTAAGCAAGTAGCACTGGGGCAGGCACAGAGATTCTGATCTTAGAGAAGAAAACTCAGGCTTAGTTGTGGAATCCTGGTCATACAAGATCCAAAGCCTGGGCTTTTCCATTTTTACTATAACCTAGTATATTTTTTTTTTTCAAAGACTTTATTTATTTATTTGACAGAGAGAGACACAGCGAGAGAGGGAACACAAGCAGGGGGAGTGGGAGAAGGAGAAGCAGGCTTCCCGCGGAGCAGGGAGCCCGATGCGGGGCCTGATCCCAGGACCCTGGGACCATGACCTGAGCCAAAGGCAGACGCCCAAAGACCGAGCCACCCAGGTGCCCCAATATATTTTCTTAAATACAACAGAGACTCAATACAGATTTTCAACTACATAAATTAATTAAATATGACTATGTATCAATAACTACTTCCTGTATTTTCCTACATAAACTATTTCCCATATCATATATTTATGCAAGGAAAAGAAAAATCTCCCAAAAATACCCGAGAGGGAAATAGAGGAATTGTCCTTACATGTATATTTAGTAAATCCTATGATTTTTTTCAACAGTGTTCAGAATTCTCATCACAAAATTTATTTTTAATCCTCTATCTGATCTTTTGTTTATGTGAGCAACAGAGAAACAGGGTTGTTATACATGATAAAGATATTCTAACACAATTATAGCATTACGTGACAAAGTTTTAGGAACCAACCAGAAGCTTCAGCATTTCTATTTCTGATAGTAACTGCAAATGCAGTGGACAACTTGGGAAATATTCTCTATTCCAAGGGACTCCAGGATTATGGATGCGGAGGTTTGGTATCAGCGGCACCCAAGTGGCCAGCTCTTACATCAGCTCCTTCGAGCTTCAGCTCAAGGATATAAACAGTCTTTGTTTGCTTAATGTGTTCACCAGTAACTGCCACAAACAACTGCACTTCACAAGTAAAGTAGCGCAGCCCAACGAATGCAGAGACTCAGCAACTGTTCCAGGTGAGATGCTAGAAAGCAGTGGTTTCACAATAACCACATTTAATTCTCCAGAAAAATGCTTCCTGTCCTGACAGATTAAGAATCTGATGCACCTCTCCTTGAGTGAAGTTTCAGTAAATAATCTTTTTACAGAGAAGGAAACACTGTTACTTATTTTTTACAGAAGTCTCAATATTCTCAATATTCTTCAAAGACCTGGTACTTCTCGTCCAATTCCCGATAGGACATCTTTTTCTTTGGCCCTCTCTGAGTCCCTTCATAATTTCAGCTCCCTGTGACATTTAAAGGCAAGCCTGCTTGCTTGCTTGCTTGCTTGTTTGATTGATTTATTTTTAAATTCAGTCCTGGCCCTCTGTGACTCATTGTCCAGCCACCCATTCCTTGAGCAGGCTTCTTAGAGCTGCTCTTTTGTCCTGATCTTCAAATACCTGTTTTGCTAGTTGTCTTCAATCCCACATTTTAGGAATGGGGCTCTATCTTGCTCTTAGCAGTTCCTCTCCCAAGAGCCAACATTTGCTCAATGTTTCGCATTAGCTCTGTTCCCTACATTCTCTTCCGACCTAGTCACTCCTGGGTCAACTCTGTCGGCCAGTTAACCTAGCCTGCAGAACAAAGCCTCGAGTTCTCAACAGGGCATGTAAGATCCTATATGAAGGAGTCCCACTTGTGTCTCTCCAGCCTCGTTTGTCAGTTTCCCTGCTTTGGTTTTTAGAACAAACTTGATTAGCCTACTGCACCTACCCCTTCTTACCTCCGAGCCTGGCTACCTTTACATGTTCTTACAGATGCAGATTAGATGGCCTCTACGAGAAGTCTTTCCCCAGTTTATGTGGCCTTCCATTGTGTCCCCACTGCACTCTGTGTCTTAGCCTATTACAGCCCATCATGATGCATTATGGTGATCTAGTTACTGAAACCTCCTCTGCTAGACTGTTATCTCCCTGAAGGAAAGAACATTCCCAATGTCTATTCTTTGGAAGCCAGCCAAAACTTCCTTAAAGAATAAAAAAGAATGAATAAAAGAGTACCAGTCGTTAGTTTCTTAAGAGCAAGGATTGTTGTCATAGACTCTTTTGCAACTCTTTAAGGTTGACCACAGCGCTTTTCACAACACTGATAGTGCTAGTAATAATAACGTCATCAACAACTATGACAACAATATTAGCAGTTGCTGAAATTACTTGAACATCTGTTGTGTACCAGTCTCCGTGCTCAGTGCCTTACACAGCTTACAGTTTATCAGTGTTTGTTGAACTGACAAACACTGCTATATGGCAGTCCTCATGTTGTATAAATTAACAATACTCTCTGGATTAATTGCCAAATATCACTTCACTTTGCATGATTTTAAAGTATTTCTATAGTAAACTGAAAAAATTCTCACCATGGTGCCTAGAAAATGGCAAAACTGTAGATAAACAAAATATTTAGTGAGCTTGATTCACTAGAGGCTAATCCTACTCAAGTGGGCACAGATCCTCATCTAATTGGACATCTTTGCTAGCCAAGTCATTGAATACTTTAATAGCTTTTGCCTACCTGTATTTTTGAAAATGATATGGCTTCACTGTCCCTTAATGTGTTACAACCTTCACAGTTACCAAGCTTCTTTTATGCCACTATATTTTGAGCTATTAAATGTATATACAGCATCTCTACACTACAGATTTTTAAAAGCTACTCATAATTCCATCATTCTAAGATTTGTCTAGCATCATTTTTCTAGAATTTCCCTGTTTTGTCAATACATCTTTCAAATAATGCAATTCATGATATGTAAAATTTTAAATTTTACTATTTTATACTTGTGTATACATAATAATCATGTCCTATTGTTTCATACATTCTCCATAACCTTTTAAATGATTATATTTCTTTGAGTTGATATACTATTTATTTGCTATACCACTACCATATTATTGGATAATTTGGGTTGCGTGCAAATTTTTCTCCTACTGGCAAGAAAGCTATGATGAATATCATTGTTCATTTTACATTCACTTTATTATTTCAGGATGAATTACCATGCAGGGGATTGCTAATTTGGAAACTATGCATACTTCCCTTTTTTATTGTAAGATATACTAATGCTGTAGTTTAAACTTGAAATATTTTTTTCAATCTTACTCATTTGCTATTGATACAAATTTTACCTTCTTTAAAATAGTCATACAAATAAACATAATATAATGCTCTGAAACTTTAAAGTATCATAAGAAGCACATAAAGAAGAATGAACAAAATAGTCAAGAACCTCCCTCATGGAAGTTAAATGCAAAGAAGATAGAGTGAGAAGTAAAAACATTGTTCACTTTTTAAAAAGATTTATTTTTTATTTGAGACAGAGAAAGAGTGAGTTTTGGGGAGGGGCAGAGGAAGTGGGAGAATGAGAAGCTCAAGCAGACTCCCCACTGGCACGGAGCCTGACGTGGGGTTCAATCCCACAATCCTGAGATCATGACCTGAGCTGAGATCAAGAGTCCGATGCTTAACTGACTGAGCCACCCAGGTGCCCCAAACCGTTGTTCATTTAATAAATATTTATTGAATGCTGCCACTAGGACAAGTACCACTAGTTAAGTTTAATCCTGTGAGTTGCTTTTTTATGTCAAGAAAAATATTTTTCAATTATATAGTCAAAGAGCTTATTAGAAATAAAGCTATATTTCACTGTTTTACTATGGTTCAGGACATCTTTCATAACATCATTAATTAGTCCCTCACCCCCCACCATCACCACCATTGACTTTCGAGGAATTTTTCAGGTAGACTGTCACATAATTTGCAAATAATGATAGCTTTGGCCTCTATTTTATGTATTTCTACACGTTTTATATATTTCCACATGCAAAAGATAAACAAATGCTTCTAAGAAATTCTGAAGAGCTGGCTGAATGTTTAAATAACTTTACATACTCCACAAAGCACAATGATAATCACAACATTGTTAACTGAAAGTTTAAAAAGGGAATGGAAAAAATAAAGTCTCATTTTTGCTTTACAGAAATTTAAGAAGTCAAAACTGGCACAGTCAAAAATGCCAAATATGAAAGATAAAAACTGGAGAAGTGCTATTTTAAAAACTTCTAATATAAAAGAAAATCTACTTTTTATGTACAGTATAAATCTTGAACTAAACTGCTTATTAATCTTGCATTAAGGTAAAAGTGCTCTGAACAATAAATTGTGAATGTGAGCACTTTGTAAAAATCTCAATATAAAGCTATAGATTATGACAAACATGGAATAAAAAATATTTTTGATACTGAAAAGATTTAGATTATTAATAATTGTAGAAGAGGAAGATTGATATTGCTTGGATTGAGAGGATTTTTCAAATTAGCTCACAATTAATATATTTTCTGAAAACATTTTTGCATGATTATATGGAATTTTTCTATTCATATTATAAATTTATATCAAACTGTATATGATAAAACATAGTTTAGTCTCCCATATATGCATTGCAAGCATATATAGATGTATTTTTTTTTTTACTTTTTTCTACTGGAATATAGTTGACACACAATGTTACATCAGTTTCAGGTGTGCAACGTAGTGATTTTTGTTTTAATTTTTTTATTTAAATTCCAGTTAACATACAGTGTAATATTAGTTTCAGGTGTAGAATTTAGTGATTCAGCACTTACGTACAACACCTGGTGCTCATCACAAGTGCCGTCCTTAATCCCCATCACCTATTTAACCCATCCCCCCCACCCACTTCCCCTCTGGTAACCATCAGTTTGTTCTCTATAGTTAAGAGTCTGGCTCATGGTTGTCCTCTCTTTTCTGCCCCCCATGTTCATTTGTCTTGTTTCTTAAATTCCACATGTGAGTGAAATCGTATGGTATTTGTCTTTCTCTGACTGGCTTATTTCGCTTAGCATCATACTGTCTAGCCCCATCCACATCATTGCAAATGGCAAGATTTCATTCTTTTTTATGGCTAATAGTCCATATATCATATATACCGTATTTTCTTTATCCATCTGTCATTTGATGGCCACCTGGGCTGTTTCTATAATTTGGCTATTGTTGATAATGCTGCTATAAACATTGGGGTGCATGTATCCCTTCAAATTACTGTTTTTGTATTCTTTAGGTAAATACCTAGTAATGCAATTGCTGGATCATAGGGTAATTCCATTTTTAACTTTTTGAGGAACCTCTATACTGTTCTCCAGAGTGGCTGCACCAGTTTGCATTTATGCTGCCCTCACTGCAAATGTAGCTACCATCTGTCACTACACACTGCTAATACAATACCACTGACTCTATTCCCTCTGTTGTACTTTCATCCCTGTGACTTATTCATTCTGTAATTGGACACCTGTATCTCCCACTCCCCTTCACTCATTTTGCCCATTCCCCTACCCCCTCCTCTCTGTATTTATGGGTCTATTTGTAAGCATATATTAAATGTTCTATTTTATATTATTAATAAAAACAGTTTTACTGAATCCAAAGCAAGTATCCAAATATATGCTTAAAATGTTTGAAGTCACCTATAAAAAAGGTAACCAGAGAGAAGACTGGAAATATAGGTGACTGTGAATCCATTCTTCTGAATACTTAAGACACTTGCCCCAACGGTCAGGAAATGTCAGTAAAGAATTTAAATATTTCAAGGAGTAAATCTTAAGCCATAGGGAATACAAATATTTTGAAAATCAATTAATATTGACATTAAAATTCAGTATTACACATAATTCCAGTTGCTTCCTAAAATGTTTACTTACCTAAAATATTTGAAAGACTGTGATTTTGTACTACAAGGAAATTTAATTAATATTCTGCTTGCAGCGTCTTGTTGATAGCTCCCTTTGGTCTAATGTGAATCTAGCCCCAATTACAACATACTATTAATATCAGTTAATACTTCCCGGCAGTACAGAATTAAACTATGACTCAGAGTAATTTTAGATTACCCTCTGTTGTGTAATTTCTCTAAGTATTTCTTTTTTAAACACTTTTTGGATTCTCTGACAACAGAATATATATATTTTTTAAGATTAAATTATTTATTTGAGAGAGAGAGAGAGAGAGAGAGAGAGTGCACGAGTGGGGGAAGGGGCAGAGGGAGAGAATGTTTAAGCAGACTCCTCTTGGGAGTCTGGGAGCAGGACCCAGACCAGCTCCATCCCATGACCCATGAGATCATGACCTGAGCCGAAACCAACAATCAGACGCTTAACTGACTGAACCACCCACGCACCCCCATCTGACAACAGAATACTTTTAATTATTTCATTGAATAAAGTGATATGAACAACAATCACAAACCACTCCATTCCTTTCCCTTAAAAATACAAATTAGAGCCATTTTCTGTGATCTTTACTCAGCTAAAAGTTATTTTAAAAAATAATTTCAAACAGCACGGGAATTTGAGTTATTGAATATAATGAGTAATTCCAAATGCCAAGTCTGTCTTGCTACAAAAAAGCTACCATTTCCTGAGGCTTACTATGTACCTATGATGGAATTTGTTAGCCATTATACAGATAAGGAAAATAAGCTCAGAGATATTTTTAAGGATATTTATTGTCTGCTATGTTCATGGCATGGCGCAATCCAGCAGTAAATACAGGAGTAGGCTCCTTGTGTGGAGCCTATGACAAATGGGATCTGACTCCAAGTCTATCTCTAATGTCTAAAACTTTAAGCATCATCCTATACTGATGTAAACAAGGACATACAAGTATGCAACAAGAATGAATGACATCATTAGGTTAAGAGCTGGGAAAGAATTCTTCCAATTGTAAATGGCAAATCTAGTCTTTAGAGTCACAAAAATGGCACAAAGTTTATATAACCCACAATAAACTCTATTCTACAAAAACTCTATTTCTACAAATATTGTTTCCTTTCATATATCTAGCCCCATGCATACCTATGTAGAAGCAGACTGTGCAGGAATAGAGATTGGAGATAGCCTTCTGATGCTTTACAAACAGCCCCAGAAATCTGGAAGATACACGAATATTTGGTATTTGACAGGGAAGACCTGCAAAGCCAGGAGTGCCTGGCAAGTTCAAACACAGCAGGGAGACAAGGGTGGCTGGCACTGAGTGAGTAAAAATGAGCAAGGAAAGAGGAGGTGAGATCAGAGAGGTAAAGCAAAATGTAGTGATCATGCAGCTTTGTGGGCAACTGAAAGAACCTTGGCTTTTTGCCCCAACTTTATTGAGGTCTATTGACAAATAAAAATGGTGTATATTTAAGGTATACAAATTGATGATTTCTTATAAGTATACATTGTGAAATGATTACCACAATCAAACTAATTATCCATCACCTCACATAGTTACCTACTTTTTTTTTTTATGGTGAGAACAACTGAGCTCTACTTTAGCAAATTTCAAGTAAACTATACATTATTATTAACTATAGTCACCATGCTGTATATTAGGTCTCCAGGACTTATAACTGAAACTTTTACCCTTTGTGCAATGTCTCCTCATTTCCCCACCCCTTGAACCTCTCTCATTCTCTCTCTCTCTGTCTCTCATATAAAATCTCTTCTTTTATGAAACAAAACCAGCATCTTGCAAATGAAATTGGATCATACCCTGTACTTACTAGGCTTGGCTAATGAGACATTGTACTTTGAATGGAAGTTAAGCTAGTATCAATAAGGGCAGAACCTGGACAGATCTGTTTCTGTGGAAATAAAAGGAACTATGATTCTTCAGTAGAATTAAGTAGGTAGTCATAAGTGAAGATGGTCATATTTAAGAACACATAGTTTTGGGATGAATAAACATGAATAGACAAGAATTTGATAAAGAAAAAAGAACCAAGTGATTTCTGTGTTGGGTTTGCTTTCTTGTTTTTGTTTTTTTGCGGTTTTCTTGGTATACAATGAAATGCTTTCCTTACTCAGAGCCTTAAGCCTTCTTCTCTACTAATTGGAAAGACACTTTACTGTACTTCCGTGAATGCTGTTCCACGAAACAGTGTAAAAGTGCCTTTTAACACTATCCTTTCTAGCTCTACTGTAAAGCACCGGCCTTTGTTTGTTCCCCTTTCCCCTTGATTTAAAGAACTGGTCAGTTGCCAGGTGAAACCTTGTGTGCGTGTGTGTGCGTGTGAGCGTGTGTGCATGCACACACATGTGTCTGCACATGCTAAAAGAACTGCAGGTGTGGATACAGTTTTTCTTCCTATCTTCAATTTCAGGAAGAAGAGTTACTACTGCATTCTTTCCCATATAACAAAATATTGTGTGCTGAAACATATCCTATACAAGTTTGGCTAATTCCACTTTCTTTTACACCACAAAATAGCTAAATAGTCCATGTTTTTATCTTGTAGTCCCAAAGCACTTTGAGTCTTCATTTGAACAGTCAGATTTTCCTTTTGTCAGCTTGGTCACAACAGCAACCTCCTGTGATATACACAGTATAAACTCTGCAGGGAACACTCTTAAAAATCACCTCTTTTGAGGAAGGACAAAGCTTCTCTTGTATCACTATTTTATTCCTCTGTTCCTTGGCATTTTGTTTTGATTTTCATTTTCTTGCTTTAGGTGGTTTATGTTCCCCAAAGATTATGAAGCTGCATGGAAGGCTTAACTTTCTCATGTGAATATATTCAGGATTTTATCTATAGGATGGGACAGAAATTTATACACACACACACACATATATATAATTAAAATATATGTTGTACATTATATATATGTAGTGCTTGTTGTATTTCCATTTAGATACATGTCCAGGTGAACTCACTTCAAATAAATGAGTGTCTGCAAAGCTCAATGTAAATCAAATCTCTGAAGAGGAATTTTGCTCCTAAAAGCAACAACTACCATTCTAAAGAAAAGTTCCTTTCTAATAAGAAAACAAATTATCTGATGATATTACCTATTACTTAGATTTCAGAATTTAAGTAAAAACATACATACGGATTTTAAGTAAAGCATACGGAAATCTTTGGGCAAGGAATAACAAACTAGCAGAATGAAGTATTTTCAGCAACGTCATATTGGTTGATTACTGTTGTATAAACACAATAGTAGCTCTATTTTCATTAGATAATTCTTATATTGAGATCCTTATTCATTAGCTTGAGCATTATGAAGCCCATATGAACCAATCCCTGCTTTGACGAAGTTTATAATCTAGTTAAGGAATGTACTACCATGAGAAATAGAGAAGATAGAAATTTAAAATACGCTAATTGAATGTAGAGAATAAATACAGAAATCACTAGAAAGAGATATGGGGTTGAAGAATAGTCAGAGAGGTTGGGACATGTGGAAGGCATTGAGGAGGGAAGTTTTAGATAAGCAGAGGCTTGCAAGGAAGCCCCAGATATTAAAACCACAGTGAAATGAGTGTTGGGTGGGTAAGGGTTGAGGAGATAAAGAGGTTTCTAATTTGTGTAGAGAATCTGTAGTGAAGAAAAGTAGAGAATCAAGTTACATTAGTAAAAGTGAGATCAAAGAGTGGGTGATCCTAAAATATACTTGAAGGAATAGTTGATAAGGAGCAAACTATGAAACTAATGATGAGTATATTAAAAGAAAATTTAAAAGGCAGGCATGCACAAGAGAGACTGGCAGAGAGTAATTTCAGGCAAGTAGAACACATATGGGGAAATGACATTAATTTGAGGTAAAGTTAGTCTAGTCTATTTAGGTATAAAGGGATAACTTAGTGGGCCAGCAGTTATTACCGAAGGAAAACAGAATTTGTGGATGCTTTCCCACATAGTTCAGTGACCCATGGAGAACCTCTGTGTGAAACACTTTGAAAGCTAGAATGTAAGCTCCAAGAAGCCAGGGTCTAGCTGTTTTGTTTACTAACACATGGCCGGTGCCTAAAACAGCATCTCACAGTAGGAGCTCAATAAATATTTCTTGCATATTTATTATTTTAAGATATAGTTTAAAGCCTACCACCTTTCATTTGAACTTTCCCTTACTCTTTCAGGTAGCAAAGCTTAGTGGGAAAAACATAGATTTTAGAATCAAGTAGACCTGCGTTCATCTACTGACTACTACTTACAAACCTTGTAACTCAGACTGACTACTTAACTTTTCTGATTCTCAGTTTTCTCATTTGTAAAATAGAGAATTCTGTGCATCTTGCAGAGTTATTATCAGATTTAGAGATTATGGATGTAAAGTGCCCAGATACATTTAGGGACATATTAGTTACTCAATCCATAGTAGCTATTAATTAAGAGCAGGTATCACTCAATCATGCTTTCTTGTTTATTTCCAATTTATATAATTTGTCACTTTGCACTAGAGTTAATATATCTATTTTTTCTCCCTCAATACACCAACTTTTTAGTACACCAAATACCAATTTCTTTAATGTGCCTAAGAAATTTTTCTCTCAAAATTCAGCATAAGCTTTTTCTCAGTCAAGTTTTCTTGAACTATTCAACTAGACTTCAGTACGTTCTCTTCATGTCCATGTTGTACCTTTTACTCCTACATCTTGAAAGTACTTAGGTTCATGTTTGTCTTCACTCCTGGAATATGAGCTCCATAAAGACAGGGGCGCTACCTTCTATTCTACATCCCTGGTGCCTAGTAAACTGCCCTGGGCTTTCTACGGAAGAGGAGATGAGTATGAAAATTATCAAGTCATGTCACACAAAATCCATCAAGTAAGTGGAGGTTAAAAAGAATGCAATGCCTATCAGAAGATATCCTCAACAGTAATCATTCTTAGAAAGAGGGCAGGGACCAGTGGAAAAAAGAAATTATTCAGATAGAGTTTCGGAACTCTCTCCTATAGAGTTTTTTTTTTTTTTTTTTAAGATTTTTTATTTTTTTGACAGAGAGAGACACAGTGAGAGAGGGAACACAAGCAGGGGGAGTGGGAGAGGGAGAGAGAGAAGCAGGTTTCCTGCTGAGCAGGGAGCCCGATGTGGGACTCGATCCCAGGACACTGGGATCATGACCTGAGCCGAAGGCAGACGCCCAATGACTGAGCCACCCAGGCGCCCCTCTCCTATAGAGTTTTGATTAAGGAAGCCAAGGTAACATGAGAGGTTAGAGAAGCAGACCTTACTCGTATTTTTCATATACCTGTTCTGATATTAATAATAGTGGCTACTGTATTCTACTTGAGAGTTGGCCTATGTGCTTTTTATACATTCCTGATTCCAGGAACCAGTGATCACAAGACCTCATTTTGTCAATCAAGAACACTCCCAGTGTGCAGAGCAGAATGGCTGGTGAAAATGATTGTTACAGTTGAAGATATCAGTCTTTTCTGAGATCGGCCATCTAGTTAGACAGATAGGAAGGATGGAAAGGATGTACCCAGAGTCCATTTCACATCATATTCTCAGATAAGTTTATCACCTTGTTGATATGACTATGATATCAAGCTATAAAGCTGGGATGTTGGAATTTGGCCAAAACGGAGAAAACAAAATCCTTCAAATGTCATTTGGTGTCTTGTAGAATACACAAATGACTGCATTTTGTTTTCATTTCAACTAGTTGCTGCAGGCTGAGCCACAATGAGAGGCTATATATAAAGAGAAGGAGAGAAGAGAGAGAGAGAGCTTTTATTTTTTACTCCTTGAATCTAAATTTATTAATCTACTTAAATTGAATGGAAGATATCTAATTAAGCATTGCAGAGCACTTACAGAATTCAAAAATCTATTCATGTGTTTGAACGAAAGCATCGATTTTTCCTGGAAAGTATGATGCTCTTATGCATATTATATCAAATCCAAATCTTATTTTCCAATAAAGGAAATAGAGTACTTTGTCTATTAAAAATTATATGAAATCTATATTTTTAAAGTGTAGCCTCTGGTAGATAGGAAATTCTGTATAAGTAGGACAATATTTCATTATTTATTGATTCACGTCTACCCAAAAAGAGAGCACATTATTTTCTTTTTAAATGGATGGTATTGCTAAGATGTGGTTATTTTAATACGCTAATGCCAACATAACACTTATATTTTCTCATCAGTTTTTCAGATCAGTTTACAATATTGAGGGAGAAAATATTTTTCACTATTACACTATATTCACCTTTCAACATTAGATTAAACTTACTTTGTAAGTTCATTATGTAACTTACTTTCATACACTGCTTGTTATTGTCTGAGAACCCAATGACATTAAAAGGCACACTTAGCAAAATGTAATATTAGTTTTACTTGTAACCTTCTTAAAAAATAATATAAATCAGGTATATATAAATGCCTGACTAAAGAAAACGACATACACTTTTGTAAAATCAAAATGATGGTTTCATATTAACTCAAATTCCTGCCAGTAGACCCCAAACAAAATGATCACTACTACTTCTAAAAAACAATGCTTTAATTGTCAAGTGAAATCATAGGGATCTCATAAAGATGTGCAAATCAAAGATAGAATAGCTCTAGCGCGCCTGAAGTGGCTAAGCTCCCAAGCAAATCATCCCTATTAGTTCCTATTCATGATTTCAATTATGCTTTTTTATCTGTTCGTAACATGCAGCATTTTCTTACCCTCACATTTCTAGGCATTTTAGCTTCTGCTGACATAAATGCATTCCTCAAATAGAATGTTACAGCAATCTTCTGCTAGACATTTAAGCCCATTTGTGCGTTTATTTTTTAAGATGCTTTTTTGAAACTTCTAACTGTGAGAGGTCTGGGAAGGTAGTGTGAGAATGAATGAGAACTTGTTTTCTAAAGCGACACCGTAGACACTTGATCTACTGTTAAAAAAAAAAAAAAATCACAGCCTCCTACCTTGAAAACAAACATCTCCCGGCGAAGAATAGCTAGAGTGTTAAAGTTCCCATCGCAGATGTTGGGTTTGGCTCCAGGATAGGAAGGTCTGCCAGTGGGAGGCCGAGGAGGTTTGGGCCTGTCATTCTTGCGTGGGTCGGCTGGAGGAACGGAGCGGTGTGGGGGCACTGTCGGTAGAGGTCTTGTCGGTGGAGGAATCTTGTCAGGTGGACCTTTGAAAATATGAGGAAAGCACTTGGCTCACTTAACACTGGAATAGTGCTGGACAGTCTGCTGCCAAGGACAATCACTCATGAGGGGAGGGCACAGATTAAGTGAGCTAAGAAGTCTTTAAGATTGTATGTTTTCTGAAAAAACAAACCACCGTACCCAACACACCACTGCCAAGTCTCTCAGAAAGTCCTTATCATGCTAAGTTCTGAATCCAATTCACTGAACTTTCTTTGTTAATTTTTAATGATATTTTTTTATAGCTTCGCCAGAGTCCTTATTGGAAAAGCTGCTTTCAAATCTTTTTTGGAAGTAGGTGGTGTATAAATAATACATAAATGAAGATGAATACTGGAACCATGCATGTAAGCTCCACCAAAGTTAATCCTAGATAACTAGGTTTGATAGACAATGATTCTATGCAAATAGTTCTAAAGGATAAACATTAACGAATCAAAGTTTATTCTATCCTGTGTCTCCAACTGTATTTATAACCTTTTCCTGACTTTCATTATTTTCTTCTAATGACATGTTTTGACAAATTGCCAGATGAGTGTTTCATTTGAATACTGAATCTGAAACACCTATTGATTAAAACGCCACTAGTAAAATATTAATGTGAAGAAGTATTTCTAAAAAGAGGTTTCTAAATTAAGCCAAAGTTTACATATATAATTTGGTACAGATGTAAAGCATCATTCCTCAAGGAATTTATGTTTTTAAAAAGAAATACAGAGCTGTTCGCACTTAATATTTAGATACGGAAAGAATATCCTTTTGCAGACCTTCAGTCTAGACTACTAATTCATGAGGTCATGAGAAAGAGCCTTCCCTAACCTCAGTTAACCACTTAGGAGGAATTTCTGATGGCACAAATTAGGCACAGGCTAGCACGTTCGACACATGTGCTACTTAGTTTTGAGTCTGAGACATTTCCCTTTTCTCAGTATCCCCAAAATAAAGAGCAGCACAAAAGCTGACATTTTTTTTTTCTCCAAACCCTATTTTGACCCTGAGAGAATGGTTACCACTGAGATACTGAAATTGAAAAACTAATGAATGCAAAACAAATTAGTGAACTTAAACTATGCTATTTAAAAATGCAAATGACACCTTCTAGATACTGGATATTAACATACAGATAACACACATTTGCCTTTGTATTGTAAAATGAAAGCATCACTTCATTAATTTAGTAAAGCATACTCTCCATATATAAATTATAAATGTCAAGTTCTTAACAATTATGTGTGAAATAAATGTCTTTATAAAGGTCAGTGGTTCTGTTGACGGAGTTAGGATTATAGTCTTTCTCCCTTTTGTCTTAATTTGTATTCACTGACTGAACCCCATAAATAAAAATGATCTCAGTATATTAGGAATTTATTTTGAATCAGGTGTAAGTAAACTTTGCCATTTGTTAACTTCCACTTCCATGTTTGTTAACTTTCACTTAGTCAATAATTACACGCTTTTGAGGTCATTTTATTATAGCCATTACACAAGAGTATGTTCTGCAACCTCAAAAGGGATTTATCCCGTAACTGTCTAACATCAAGTATCATAAACTGAGGGTCAATTTGTCAGTTTTTACCAAAATCTCAGTATCTTATAAGAAGATCTTATATTTCTCACTGTTTTTATTGGTTATATTCATTTATTATATTTTTTTACCTGAATTTTAAATACTAAAGTTTGTCAGACCTTTGCTGTAACTGCAGGTTTCAATTAAACTCAGTAAGAAAAATTTATCAGTGTGTAGATTTACTATAATCTGTATATTAAGATATCTGGACTACTGCCAACAAAACTTGATTGATATAAGACTTCTGCCAATAGGCCAGACTATTTTTTTTCTTATTTCTCGGTATTTATCTTTCTCATATACTTAGAGCATCCATCTCAAAGAAGAAAACACAGCAGGAATTCTGGACTTCACTGTAGGGTTAACCAAACAGAAACAGTGGTAACCTACCATAAATTTTCTGGATGCCTTGCAAATCATCATTAGGTAGTTTGAAGTTGTCAGTTTCCATGTACTGGTAAAATGGGGCCATGATGGCAGTGGGGTCATTGGAATGCTCCAATCCCAGAGCATGTCCCAGTTCGTGAACTGCTACAAGAAATAAGTCATTTCCTGTGAAAATGAGAAGAAAAGATGCTATTGTAACTAATATCCAAGTACAGAATTGGAAAGGACAATTTGGTGTTATCAAAATTTCACCCAAGAAAAATAGGAGGAGCTTTTTATTTCACTATCAGTGTGATTTTATCATTGGATTTTCTACTGGCAAAATCCAATGTGCTATTTCTGAAAAGGTGGGGGGTGGGAGGTGATGTTAATGTAGTCACAGAAATTTAGAAACTGAATGGAAAGAACAAAGACTAAAAGTTGAAGAAAGAGCAGGAGCATCAGAAATTGCTACTACTGGGCGCCTGGGTGGCTCAGTTAGTTAAGCGACTGCCTTTGGCTCAGGTCATGATCCTGGAGTCCCGGGATCCAGTCCCGCATCGGGCTCCCTGCTCAGCAAGGAGCCTGCTTCTCCCTCTGACCCTCCCCCCTCTCATGTGCTCTCTCTCTCTCATTCTCTCTGTCTCAAATAAATAAATAAAATCTTTAAAAAAAAAAAAAAGAAATTGCTACTACTGCTGTTGAAATATCCTTCCGATTGGAAAGTACGTAATATACTTTTAAGTATCTTTACATCGCACATAATGCTAACAAGCAGTAAAAAATACCGGGCAGATACAATCCCTACTTTTACACAGGTGAGTAAACTAAGGCATAAAGGTGAACAAGTCTTGTCAAGAACAGCAAATCTTTGCATTTACAGAGGTGTGACTAGAACTCAAGGTTATTTTAACTCCTAGATGAAGGCTTTTCTTTAAATTAGCCTAGAATATAGGAATACGGAAGTGTAAAATAAAAGTCATAGGCTAGCAGTTATAACCAGGATTCTAGTCCTAGCTTTGTGAATACAAATTCTAATCAACTCATACGCAATCTGAACAAAATATATTTATTTAGAGTGGCTGTTTCTCACGGA
This sequence comes from Phoca vitulina, assembly GCF_004348235.1. Lineage (NCBI taxonomy): Eukaryota > Metazoa > Chordata > Mammalia > Carnivora > Phocidae > Phoca > Phoca vitulina. The sequence continues at coordinate 35,620,077 of NW_022589728.1, forward strand.
AGAAAAAAAAATCTCTCCCACCTGTGGTAAACTTGCACAGTGAAGTCTATTTAGTGCAGACTCTCAGAGAAGCTTTGTGCTGTCACAGCCCTGCTGATGACCCCTACATGTTGCCCCCTTCTGGATCATCATAATTAAACTCATGAGCAAAAGAGCCAGTCTTACATGTGTATTTGTTAATTCTAAAAATTTAGTTAAACTATGTGAGCATCCAACAGTTTAGACTATTAGACTTCTAAGGGTTATGTTCCTAAGTGGAAAGTTTAAAATGATTGAACATAAAGTGTAAAGTTTTGCATAGATGAATTGCAAATGATTTCAATGAACTTCCTGAGTGTCATTTTTAGGAAAACTCTCTTCCAAACATTTTTATAATGCACTGTGGTAATTCCCTTCAGAGGTTTTTGTTTTGTCTTGTCTTGTTTTTACACAAAGGTGAGTACATAACATTTTTTTCCTACTCTGGAGTAGTCTGTCATAGAAAAATGGATGAAACCATGGGGCTGCTTCATCATATGACCTTAGCATACTGAAAATGAGCCATTCAAAACACTTCAGGGGCCTGACTCTCAAAGAATAACTGATTAAATACTGGTGTGAAACAAATTGGAAGGGTTTAAAAGGAAATAGAAGTTAACATTTCCAATCTCAAAGAGCTTATCTTCTCCTCTTATAAAATTACTTAAATGTGCAAATGAAGACACAAAAAGAAAAATAATATAATATGTATTAGCTTTAATTAAAAAATATTAACTAGATTTATTAAAAGTTTGCTAGCTTTGCCCTGGACATTTTGAACATTTTACCTGCATTTTCTCATTTAATTCTTACAATTATCCTTTGAGTCAGTTACTATTACTATGTCCATTTTTAAAATGAGAAGACAAGACTTGGAGACATTAAATGCAATTTGCAAATTCATGTAGCAAGGTGCAGATGAAATTCAAACTTCTCTGAGTCTGATTAGAGATCATCCTTTGAATTACTGCAGTAAATCACACAACTATAAAAGTATTAGCATGCACAACAGATTAGATAATGTAGCCATGTGAAACATGCCTACTATGAGTTAGGCATTGATCTAGGCTTTTGCAATATAGTAGTGAACAAAACATACGAAAATCCCTGTCCTTATGGTACTGGAAAGAATCAAGATAGAAAAGTAAAATATACAGAATGTTACATAGTGATATATGATACGGAGAAATAGTAAGGCAGAGAAAAGATGAAGTCAGAGATGAAAACATGTATGGAATTTTAAATAATAGTAATGGTTTGGGCTTCTAGTCTCACTGAGGTGGGGATAATTTTAAGTTTTTGAGTAGAGGAGGGACATAATCCGACTTATATTTCAAACAGGACCACTCTGGTGATTGCTCTCGAGAATCAAGTACAGTGGACAAGGGAAGCAGCATGATTCAATCTCTGAAGTTAGTGCAATAATTCAGGCAAAAATGCTGGTCACCTGGACCAAAGTGGAAGTAATGAGGTAGACAGAAGCATAACATTCTTGATATATTTTGAAAGGAGAATCACAGTGCTCGCTTCAGCAGCACATATACTGAAAGGAGAATCATAGGGTTTCTTAAAGGACAAGATGCAAGATGTGAGCAAAGAAAACCATCAAAGACAGCACCACGTTTTCTGGCCCTACACCTAGAAGAATGAAGTTGCCATTCACTGAGATGGAGAAAACCATAGGACGAACATGTTTTTGTTGCTTTTTGTGTTGGTGGCGGTGAGAGATAGGAAGCAAAACCAAGAGTTCCTTTTTTTGAGTGTTAAGTTCTGAATGCTTTAATTTGCTTAGTGAAACAGGAAGATTCATCAACTGAGAGAATAATAGGAAAATGAGAGAAGAATGTATGAAATATTTGAATAGGTCAGTTGTAAGGAGAGGACTAGGGAAATATCAGATCATTGTCAGGCAGCATTCACGATCATGAATTTAAAGTGAGATTGGCTTCATTATGTGCTATGTCTTCCTTCTTCAGCCATATTTGGTGGTGTGGATGCAGATATCAAAGTGGCAGTATTGATCTCACCAGACTTTTGGTATCTCTAGGTAACTGTGAAAAGCAGAGGGAAAGACAAAGGAGCTGTGGGTATATGTAAGGGAGTAATTTTTGACTTTGCCATGGTATTTGTGTCATGTAAGGAAGGAAGGAATAGCATGGGATGAGGAAGGAGGGTGATAAGGTCAATTTAAGATCAACTCTTAAATTCTGAAGTGGTCAAAGGTTTTTGTTTTTATTTGTTTTTGTGTTTTTAGTCATGATATTAGCAGGAATGAGCTAGAAAAATATTCAGTGATAGTCACAGTAGATATTCGAAATTGCGATTTGTAAGAGCAATGTCAAGGATATGCCCATGGAAGTGAGTCTCTGAGTTGGGATGGAATATGAAATTGGAGACGAGATTCAATATCTAAGAGCCCAGAACACTGGCAAAATTTTCTACATCAACAATAAGATCACCGAGAATTAAAACAAGAATAGTGTTGAGAGTAGGATTGAACCAGGAAATAAGATCATCAAAGAAGGAGGGAAAATGACTTGAGAATTAGTAGATGATTATAGCAAGGAGAGACAGTGGATGGAACAGTTTGACAAAATCACAGTCAAAACTTGAAGTTTTTATGGAGGAGGAAAGGAGAATAATCTTGAAGTACCATTAAAAAGAAATAAGGCGGGAGGTATACCATGACTCCAGCCCTTGTGGTAGAAGGAGAAAACAGAAGGAATGTAAGAGAAAGAGTATAATCAATGGAGAGATCAGTGTTAGTAACAAAAAAGAACCTAAAGGAAATAGTCTCAAAATAAATTGATTATTAAGGGGATTTTGCTAATGATTGACTTGAAACTTCTCTAAAGTTTCAGAAGATAGAGAAGGGAAGGAAATGGAGGGACAGATAGCAATGCAGAAGTCCTATGGGAATTAGAGTCCCAGGGGAGAGGGGTGTCTTCTCCTGTGCTTCCTATGGTGATAAATAGGAATGGAGGTAAGGGTCCTAATCAAACTAGACCTCAGATTCCAATATATCAAATATAAGAGATTATTATTACTTGAGTATGTTTAAAGGAATTTAAGAACATGACTTAAGAGAAGACAGGGGATGAAATTAGAGGGGATACAGGGGAAAAAATGTACAGTGGTTGCAAGGACAACTTCCTGTAATTGTCTTTGCTTCAATTTTTGTTGCTTTTCCACTACCTACAAAATAATTTCACATTCCTCATAAAGATAACCAAGACCCTTCATACATAAGTCCTTATCCTTCCTTTCCAACATTATCTCCGCCCCCCCCCCCTTTATTTTCCTCTTTCCGGTCATAGAAGAATGTGCTTGTTCTGTCCTTAAGATCTCTGCATTAACTGTCTTCTTTCTGGAATCCCCCTCTGTACCCTGCCCCCATGTTGGAAGCACATCAAGCAGACCTGATATGACTGCTCAGATGTTACCTTCTCTATGAAGTCATTTCCCCAAGGGGTGCTGTTCCCGAAGGCTCTCTGCTTTAGGCTCCCACACACCCTTGCACATCCCCCCATCATAGCAATTGCATTGTATTGTCATCATCTTTTGGTAAGTCTTCCCAATATATTTTGAATTCTTTAAAGACTGAAATTGTGCATCATTTATGTTGTGTTTCCTGTTCAAAAACATTGCCTGGCACATAGTAGATGACTAATCTTTAAGTAAGTTGGACGAATGGATCAGTTTCCAGGGACTGGAGGACTAATTTGAATCTGGGTAGTAAAGAACAGAATGCTATTTTCACTTAAATGTGGCTCAGAACTTTCTTCTTTATTTTCCCTAGCTATACTGAGGTATAACTGAAAAAAAAAAAATTGTAAGATATTTAAAGTATACATCATGGTGATTTGATATATGTACACATTTTGAAAGGATTCCTCCCCACTGAGTTAATTAACATATACATCACCTCACATATTTAACTTCCTTTTTTTCTTTCTAGTGGGAACATTTGACTTCTCCTCTCTTATCAAACTTCAATCATCCAAGAATGTTATCAACTATAATCACCATGTTATACATTAGATCCTCAAACCTTACTCATCTTATGACTGCAAGTTTATAGCCTTTTACCTACCTCTCCCTATTCTCCTCCCCTCCCCCCCAAATCTGTTTTGTGACATCATGCCAAGAATTAGAATGGAAAGAGAATGAGATGAGATAAGAGAAGACTGAGGAGGCCGCTATTCTTATATGGTTCAGACAATGGAACTAAGGTACCCAACCCTGTCAGCGACTCATTGCTGAATAAATGTCAGCAAATACTTGTGCTCACAGCTAAAGAAAAGAGGACACAGTAGAGGAGATTGCTAGGGAACGCAGAACAGGCCTGATTTTATTAACTATTATGGAGGGGGAATTAAAGTAACTGAAGGGAGCAAGGGATGTGAGGGAACAGTAAAAAAGTCAGGCAGTAGAAAATCAAAAGACAGAAGTTCAGGCTTACTGAAAACAGGAAACCGTTCTTTAAGGATGCCCCTTGGAGTGAAAACCGATGAAACATGGCTATTGGGGACCATCTGGGCCCCATGGTCTAGTCACAGGCAGAGCTAAAAAAACAGAAGGAAGGAAGGAGTTATTTATGAAGAGATGCGGGGATTATGAGAGTGTTTGCAAGTATGTAAACAAGAAGACCTCTAAGGATTGTGTGTCAGAGGGTAATCTCAGGGGAGAGCGGGTGGGGAAGGAAAGTTGCTGCAGGCATTTTTAGATGCCACACATCTAACACCAACTCAAAGTGAACACCTTTGTGAGTTCAAAGCAGAGACACCATTGTTAAGATATACACCTGATGCTGATGAGACGTGGCAACCGCAAGTGACACGGAAAGTGGCAGAAGGACAGGTGTATGTTCTGCCTCTGGCCACACCCACACCCAGAAAATATGGGTAAAGTTTGGCTGGAATGTATTATCAGTGGGCAGAAAGTGGAAGAAATTTTTCACCAGGAGCAGACCTAATGACAAAACAAAGATCTAGCAAGCAGCCAAAGGACCAACAGAAACCAAGGCAGCTGAACCAAGAACAGCAGTTGGCACTTGGGTTTCCCAGGAAGAGCTAGGGTGACAATCCAGCACAGCAAGATAGCGCTGATTCAGAAAATACCTTTAGACACTCTTGGCCTTCTTGTGGCAAAACAGATATAATTTCTTAGTCAGAAAGTCCCAATGTAGCCTTACAGGGATTATGTTTTGTTTTTATCCTTCAAAAGGAAAAAAAATCCAACCTTTATACCATTCCTCCTTGTATATCATGTCCCCTTCCCCAGAATAAGGTACCCTGAACCTTGTTCTGGAATAAATATGTAGGAACTCATCCTCTCACTCTCTGGCAGATAAATATTGCTTTTAGTCATGCGTCAACCCTGCTAACTTTGTTGAATTATTAAAAGCACTTCAAATCTCTCACAGGAAAAATAGTCTTTGAGTCACAATTTCTTTCTTTTCTTTTTTCTTTCCTTAAAGAGAGAAATACAAAAAACCAACAAGGAAAACAAAGTAGTAACAGCAGAAGTTATTTCATTTCATGTATCTGTTCTCTTCAGATCAATCAAATTTTTCCTAAGCACTTCTTCTAAGGGTGGAGTCATTCCTTGTCAAAGGAAGAAGAAAATTAATAGGATCAGGATGTGAACCTATGACCTGTTCAGCACGCCATAGCACTTTTAATCAGAAAAACTGGCCAAGAGCTCCAAGTAATTACCATTCTTCAGATGATTGGCAATAATATAATTAAACCTTACTTGCAGCTTCACAATAGTTTAAAAGGGTAAGTTGTTAAATAAAGTACCACCCTGTGATTTGAATTCCACTAGGAACAAAAGTTGTTGGCATATGATGAGGTTTAGACAATTAAAATGCACCAGACCTCTTTCCTAATGATGAAAATAATAACTGCTTCTGTAACTTATCATTAATTCACATTATTTGAGATTCTTAATTGTAATATGCCTTGATCTTATCACCACGCAGGCAACAAAGGATAAATCAGCCTCCTGATTCTCAATACAGAAATAGTACTTGCTCCTTTTGTAAGATTTTGAGTTTTGAGTTGGTTGCTTTCAATTGTATCTCTAATCTTCTTTCCTTTGTATACTCCAATACAATTTCAGAACACTGAACTGTATATTATGAAAAATAATGCATTATTTAGAATTTTCTTGTCATAATTATGTCTTTATATTTTATTCCAAGCTGTTTCATCCCTCCATGCATTTTCATATGCTATTCCCTCTGCTGACAACATATCCTGAATGTTAAAAATGACTATATAATATTTCATACATAAAAAGCTGTTATAAATATTTCTTTTTTTTTTTTAAAGATTTTATTTATTTATTTGACAGAGAGAGCGAGAGAGCACAAGCAGGGGGAACAGCAGAGGTAGAGGGAGAAGGAGGCTCTCTGCCAAGCAGGGAGCCCGATGTGGGGCTCGATCCCAGGACCCTGAGATCACGACCCAAGCCGAAGGCAGACGCCCAACCATTTGAGCCACCCAGGCGCCCCTGTTATAAATATTTCTAACATTTATAATCCTACCGACCCGAGCAAACACTAGAATATCACCAGCACCATTGAACCTCTCTCTGGTTTCTCTCTCATCTTATACCTTTGGCTGTCCCACTTCCTCCGTGGGTAATCACTAACCTGAGTTTTTCATTTCTCATTACCTTGCTTCTATTTGATATTTTTATCAAATATGTATGTTTAAATACCTCATAGCTTTGTAAAGATGGTATGGTTCTCTACATTGTCTTCTGAAACTCAACATTTTTTTCCTTATATCTTATTGCTTGTCTCTTAGTCTTGTAAAAATCTCATTAATCCTTTAAAACAAAACTCAAAATGACCTCCTCTGTGAAGCCTTCTCCAGCTCCCCAGGTAAATTTGATTCCTCTGTCTCTGTGTATCCTTGGCCTTTTATAAACATAACTGGATCATAACACATATCAAATTGCCCTGACAGCTTTTGATGCATAAATGCTCTAAATATTTACCTGTAAGTTAAATGACTGACAGAACAAATTTAAGCAGATTCATAATTTTAAATGTTTAAACATTTAAACCTAAAATATTTAAATCCACGTGTAGAAGTAACATTCAGAAATCATCATCAAATCTTTGACTAGTATAAATTTCCCCAGGGCCTAATAAATAGAAAAGATGGACCAGACTTCCCATACAGCATGTTTTGCCAGTTGAGAAACCACCTCCTGGTATTCACTCCCACTCTGTCAGCTCACTGTAGCAGAATATGGTAGAACTGATGATATTTGATTTCTAATGGTAGGTCATAAAATACATCATGATTTCCATCTTGGTGTTCTCTCTCTCTCCCTCTCTCTCTGATTGTCTAATTACTCACTCTGGAAAAGCCAGCTGCCATGTTGTGTAAACAGCCCTATGGAGAAGAACTGAGGCTTCCTGACAACAGTCATGGGAATGAGCTGGAAAGTAGATTCTCCAGTCCATTCAGGTAACTGCAGCTCCACCCAATTATTTCACTGCACATTCATGACACACCTTGGACCAAAATCACCCAGCTAAGCTGCTCCTAGATTCCTGACACTCAGAACTGTGTGAGATAATAAATGTTTGTTGTTTGAAGTTGCCAAGTTTTGGGTTGATTTTTTATGCAGCAATAGATTATAGATAATACAGGATGGTTTAACACGCTAACTCTTCTCCATTTGATTACGATTAGGAGATAGGGAAGAAAAACTGAGAGAAAAGGAGGCTACTCTGAAGCATCTGAGTACTTCTACAATAATCCCGAGATGAAGATGGGCATTAAATATTGTTCAGTCCAGCTATATCTCTACAGAAACCAAAAGATTTGGCAGTAACCCTAAGTCTGAGAGAAAGTCTGTGACTGAAAATTTCTAGAGATGGAAATAATCAGCTATTTCCCTGCCTTAACTGTTCTTCCTTCCTTCCTTCCTTTTCCTTCCTTCCTTCCTGCCATCCTTCCTTCCATCCTTCTCTCCTTTTCTTTTCTTTTCTTTAAGGTTTTATTTATGTGAGAGAGAGAGAGTGAGCGAGAGAGCACAAGCCGGGGTGGCGCTATGGTGGGGGAAAGGAGAGGCAGAGGGAGAAGCAGACTCCCCGCTGAGCAGGGAGCCCAATGCAGGGCTCGATCCCAGGACTCTGGGATCATGACCTGAGCCGAAGGCAGATGCTCACCCCTCAACCGACTGAGCCACCCAGATGCCCCTCAGATGTTCTTTCAAATGTGTAAAGCCTGATACCTTGGTTGCACCTATACTAACTTCTACTTTCTTTGCACATCCCTGAAGAGAAGGCCATTCCCTTGGTGGCCAGCAAAACCTGTGCTCCCTGCCAGACAGCCAGAAAACTCTGATAGGGTGAAAAAAGAACAAGACTGAAATAGTTTTTATTGAGCACCTATTATGAATCAGAATTATGTCATTGAACTTGTCATTGAAACTTCATGACCTGTACTTGCTTCCTGTCCTTTTCCAATCACGCTCTCAAAGGCTGTGGAACTTGCTCGGCCAGGCAGCCCATGCAGGAGAGGGTTGGGCTGTATTTTACATCCTGGCTGCCCAGCTTCAGACAGGAGTGAGGTCACAGCTGTGCTCTGCAAGATAGAAGCTGCCAGAAGCTGATTTGGGGCAGATTTTCTCACATCTCTCTCTGCCGCTTTTACTCTTCCATCAAGTCTCCAGTTCCTCAAAGGCTTGGAGCCCTTCTCTTGCCTCCCCCCTGCCCACTGTTCCTGTCCTCAACACTTCCCCTGACTTGGGTGTTCCCCAAGGGCCTCAAACTTCAGAACGACCCCCGGGCTCCTCCTCTAACTGCTTTCTCCCAATCAAGTCAGACATGGTTTGACTAGGAAAACAGTTTATTATTGCAGTCATCACAGATGGGCAAATATAATGCAATGAAGTTACAGTTACAAATGGCACTGATGTGTGTCAGATCAATTATATTGAGTTTTCTTAAATGACAGCTCTCATTTACTCTCACATATGCTTTAAACTGTTTGGTTGTACACAGTACCATTAATGATGCCCTGAGACTAAAAGAAAGCAAATGAGATGCTTTTATAGAGTGTTCTAAAAGCAACAGCAAGAAATACCAGACGTCCTTTACATGGATTACCTTATCTATGTCTCACCATAGTAGCTAAATTTTCTGGTTCTCACTGTTTTACAGATTAGGAAATGAAGACTCCCACAGACTGTGTGGGGCCAGAGTTACCCAGTGAGTGGCAGGAATCGATTTAAGCCCTCCATACAGTCTTGGCCCACAGCCCCAAACTGAGTGTGCTGAGGAAATGGATTTCTCTTTTCCTCCACTCTAAACACCTCCTCAAGGCTTCCGAATGTGCACCAGAGGGCAGCTGCTGTGTAAGACCTCTTTCCAGGAGTCTGAAGCAGTAGTTACTCCTTCTTTTCTCCCCTGAAGTCATGCTAAACTTAATATTTTAAAATGTATTTCCTAAAATAAAGCAAAATAAAATAAAATAAAAAAGTAAAATAAAATGTATGTCCTCAGTACAACCCTGGCTGTTCAAAAAGTTTCAGTCAGGGGCGCCTGGGTGGCTCAGTCGTTAAGCGTCTGCCTTCGGCTCAGGTCGTGATCCCAGGACCCTGGGATCGAGCCCCACATCGGGCTCCCTGCTCCACGGGGAAGCCTGCTTCTCCCTCTCCTACTCCTCCTGCTTGTGTTCCCTCTCTCGCTATGTCTCTCTCTGTCAAATAAATAAATAAAATCTTTAAAAAAAAAAAAAGTTTCAGTCGTTTTCAATCGAATTTTTAGTTAAGTCTCAAAGCCTCAAAGTAAAGAAAATATTTGCAAAAGAGAAGGAATTAGTACTACTGCTAACTGAACTTTCATTTTTATAAAATCTTGTTTCAAAACATGTCTTCAGCAACTCAGGAGGGTTTGCTGGGAATGTTACGGAGTTGCCTGTTTGGATGTGGTTAGGTTTAAAGCCAGAGGGCACACTAATAAGGCAGAATTAAACACCGGATACTTAAATATAAGGGAAACACAGGGCCATCTAGTAGGTCTTCCAAAAATCAATAAAGGTATTTTTAAAGATAGACTACTACCAAACACAATTTTTAATTTAATTAGCTTAGAATAAATCAATATAATTAAAACAACTCAGGTCTATGCTAGCCAGGTAAAGTGGACACCCAAGGAAGATATTTGAATTATCAAAGCCAAAGTACATGTTTTATTCTTTCAAGCTAAATTTGGATATGAAGTCTGTGGTTTGGTGAATTAGACATGTCTTTATTAAATTCAGAAAAGTCTTGCTAAAAAAAAAAAAATCAAGATTGGATGTGGCTAATTGCACCATGATATTAACAAGAGTTTTTTTTTTCCCTCTCTCCTATTGAGCCTAGGTAGGAGTATAAGAACATTTTCAGTTATGTCCCATGTAATTCATTCATGTGTGGTTTTCTGTGCTATCCTTTTCCCCAGGGCGGCTCAATTTGAAGGTCAGAATGATTCTGGAGGCTTACTTCCCTCTCTCTGTGCTAGTGCAAAAGAGATCAATTTTAGTGACTGTTTAAACAAAAGTGATCATATAATAAATTGCAATGCCACTTTTCAGCAGCTGATTTGAATTATATGCCCTTTTACTGCATGCGAACGGTAAGTCCTGATTGCCCAGTCATCATTCTCAGTAGGCCTGGTACAGCAATCCTGGTATTATGTGCTACAGTCTCCAGACCAGCAGCCACTACGTGACATATATTCTTTAAAAAATTACTAATTATCTACTGTGTGCAAGGAACTATTGATAGAATTACTGAACTATTAATAAACAATTCATCCTAGCACGTACTTGATTTTTCTACCGTGTGACAGACAAAATGAAGTACCAGGGTCTCTAAAGATAAATTGCCCAAATCCTCTGTTCTTAATTAAGAAACTGAGAGTTTAGTTCAGCGATTCTGAGTTCTTTTGGGCTCACAAGCTCCTCAGAGAATCTGAGTAACTATGCAAATTCTCCCAAGAAAAATGAGTGCATTTGCACATTATTGCATGTGATTTTGAGGTTAGTTTTACTCCACTTACATCCTTTAAGGCAAACCAGCTCGAAAATTCTAACTCAGCTACTGTGTGTATAAAATTTAATAAATTACTGATGTCCCTGTGATCAGGTTTCTTTATTTGTAAAGTCGGTCTAACATCACCTACTTACAGGGTTGTTGGTGGGTTAAATACCATCATATATATAGAAAATACTTTGCACAATACCTACGACATAGTTTAGTGCTGAGAGAGCGCTAGTGAGGAATTACTTCTATTTCTATAATCAATAGACTTTATAAACTTTTGAGTTAGAGACTAAATTCTTCATTTTACATTGGCTTATTCAGTCAGAAACCTAGTAAGTATCAAAACATGAATTTAAAATATCAGTTCTGACTTCACCAAAACCCATGCACCAACTGGTTAAACACGGTCTTGATACAAATGTGAGTGAGTGACAAGGTTGGAAAATACGTTAGGATCAAGTATGGGGGAGTTTGGGATGCTAGCTTTAAGAGTTTGATCATTATGAAGGAGGCAATAGAGTACTATGAGAAGTTAATATCAAGACGATATTGCTTAGGGTAACCTGGCATCAGTATGCAGGTATGATTGGAGTGGGATATGGCTGGAAGTTAAGAGAACAGGTAGAAGACTCCTTCAATAGTCAAGATTATTAGGTGATGAAAACCTAAACGTAGATAGTGATGAAGGGAATAGAAAAGAGGAGTCCCTGAAACAGGAAAAGAAAATACTTGGATGCTAGAATGATCAAAATAATTCTTTGAGTTATGCTATTTTCTATTATGAAGTTAGAGTTCATCGTAAGCCCTTGAGCAACAAAATCCATGTAAAAACTACCTCATATTTTACTATCATTACTGTTAAAGAGAGAAAAATTGAACCTAGATTCTGATTTTCATTTTCAAAGTATACTAAATGGTTATGATCTTAAAAGCTGTCCATTTAAGACCTTTATGTAAGTATTTCACTTATATAACTTATATAAATATGTCCACATAGCACCTTTATATAAATATAAATGTTCATATATATAATTGTTTTCATGTAGCATCTGAAATTGGATTTTTGCTGTAATTGTTGTACTGGATAAAGAATAATTAGCAAGAAATGGTAAAAAAAAAAAACACAAGATTTCATGCAGTTGCTTATAGCAGCATATCTAGACTGTAATTCCTATTTGCACTTGGCTTTAAGCATTTCTTTACCGACATGAGTTTATCCTATGACAGAGGTGCTTGAAAGGCTTACTGTAACACCACTGCTATTCAGAAGAGCTAATACACAAGGGCTGGGTCACAATAATGAGATAGGTTAGCTCTTTTTGAGTAAGAGCTCTGGGCTTACGATGATGCAAAGAGGCAGAATTAGAAAAGGCAAGGGCCCTAAATAGCATACACAGCTGCAAGCTCAAGGTCAGTCCTTTTGTGCATGAGGTGAGAAATGCCTGTTTCCTATCAGCCTATCTATCAAAACCTTCATAAAGCTGGAATCCAATATATCCTTACATATGCGAAGAATAATTTGCAAAATAATACCTACTTGCTTTTTCAGACTAAAGGTTTGGGCACCAAAAACTTTGTGTTTTTTTTGTTTGTTTTCTTTTGTTTTACCTTGGACAACCTCCTCCTTACACTTACTAAAGCCAATCATGAGTCTATGTCTTCAGAAAAATGTTGGGGAAGTTTGTTTGTTTTTTTAGGATGGGCAAGGAAGAAGCCTAAGGGAGTTGGCATGGGGGTGGGGCTCATTTGGGCACCTGGATAGACCTGGTAGTTACCTGGCTCATTTCCACTTCCTGAAGGAAAACAAAAATTAAAGAACAGGTTAAAATTATCAGCTCTTGAGGTCTAGAATACAGTCCCTCACAGAAGGGGTGTACCAAGGGAATTAGGTAGCAAGAGGAATTAACAGGATAGGAAGTGAAAGGGTGTTACAGAAAGATTTGAATAGATTGTGTATTGGGTGGGTGTGTATTGCCCTAAGAGTAAAGCCATACAACATGTTTCTTTGCACCTGGATATGTTTACATGGGTAGAAGGGACTGACTTAATTCAAGTACAACTGCTTGTTTTCTGAGAGATAGGAGCAGAGTAAAGAATTACAGAATTTAAAATCTGGGGGGAGGATAAAATTTTAGTTGTTTTCCGAATTTTGCTTTTTCTAGTTCATTTCCACCTGATAATTCATTTTTCTGCTATGACAGACTTAGTCATTTAGGTATGGATAATCTTATTTCAGAGGGAAAAAAAAGCAAAAGCAAATATATATAAAAACAATCCTCTATACCCAAATATTTATATAGAGATTTATTAAAAGATTATAAACAAATGTTTTTATAAAACATTTATATATAAATCAAATAACAGCAAGTACAGTAAAGAAGCCATAATAACTTCATGACTCATTCAGAACTCCTGCTTCCTCTTCTTTCCCTAAATGAAGCATTTCCCCAGAAGAACCTGTTTTTGCTCAACAAGATGATTTTTTAATATATTAATTTTTAAAAGGAACCTTTTCATATTTTGCTTTTTTTCTAAAGCAGTCTTCCTTTCTTACTCTTGCCAGCCTTTCTTTTTCCACAGAATAATAAATAGTGAAACCAGACCAAAAATGTGCAAAATGTAAAAGTAATTATAAGCTTAACACCTTAACATCATCAAGTATTCTTACAGCAGGCTTTCTATCATATATATATATAATGCACATAATACTATATATAATACATACATAAAATATGAATTCTTATATAAAATAATATATATGAAATATATAATATATGAAACATATGAATTTATTTATAACTACTTATAGCTATTGATGCCAATGAGAAAAGGTAAATGTGTTTGACTTTCTGCAATTCTTTTTTTAGAACAGTGATCTGAGCTCACATTTGTGTTCTGAGAGTGATAAAATAAATGCATAATTTTAATTGAGTAATAATTTATCCTTCATGTATAAAGAATTAAAGAATCACAAATTTGATAATTACTTGTGCAATCAACAATGAGTATTAAGTGAAATGGCTCATCAAAAATATTTAAATCAAGTAGTGGACTTAAAAATATACATCTATATGGCACATATGAACAAAATCAGAAGATTCATGTTTGGCCTGACGTTCACACAGCAAATTTTGAAGAAAAATATTTCTGGATCTTTCAAAAGGATGTAATGTCACCTAAGTGTCTTCCTATCTATTTATCTTTAAGTTTGCTTTTAGAGAGGTGAAACCAAAATAGAGAATGAAAATGAAAACAAAAATAAAAGGACATTTCTTTTTTTTAATAATAGAAATGCTTTTCCTCTGGCTGTGATTTAGTCAACATATTCTGTAATTGTCTCATTTTAATTATTTCACCATAGGTGTAGCAGAACAGCTTGTTTCATTTTATTTAGTAAACAAATATTTGAAAGGCCAGAGTTTTAGCTTAGAAATTGGGAGAAGAGTCTGTTGGCAATGTGCTTATGAATTTCAAATGTTCTGAAGAATTCCCGCCCCCCCCCCAGGATACATGACTTGGAAGGAAACCATAACCTAAATGTCTTGACGTGTGTATGTGTTTGTGTGGTGTGTGTGTGTGTTACAAGTAAAGCAATGAGCAAAGCATCTATGTTTCATGAATTTCACAAACTCTACAAAAATAAATTCATAAAACTTCAATGTAGTCTTGGGAATTTCTTCCAGCCGACAGGAAGACTTAAAAATGTATCAGAAATACAGACTTTTAAAAAAAGTTAGGCATGTAAATTCCTGATTTTGAAATTTCTTCTACTACTAATTATCTTTTAATTGCAAAATGCCTAATTAACTGGGAAGTAGTTTCCTCATTTACTAATGGGGAATTAAAATTAACATCCATGGAATAGTCACTAGGGCCCAGAAAGTTAATCCTCACAATACCCTTTTCGGTAGGTACGATAACCCCCAAATAATAGCAGAAGAAACAAAGGTTTGCAGTAAATAGCTTAAAAGCCGGTGAGTGGCCCAGGCAAGTTTGTACCCAGGTCTGTTTGAACCTAGAACCTTTTCCCTGTGCTGAATAGGACTCTCAGTTAATTTATCACCCCCGATTCCACCACACACACAAACTTGTCTTAAATAAACTTCATCACGGAAACCAACACAAAAGAAATTAAGGTAACCTTATGACACAAATGAAAGAGAAGAGAAACAATGCTGACACCAAAAAGAATATCATTCCCTTTAATGTCTGCTCATGAACTGTTTCCATGAATTTTAATAACATACAGTAAGAATTTACTATCCACTGCATGCCCAACCAGTGATAGATGTCATTCACAAGAGATACAGAAGTCTCTGAGGAACTTAAGTATACTCTTCTAGAGAACACCTACCAAGCTATGCCATATGAAGAGGTGTTAATAAAATATCCCTATCATCACATTACTCCATTGCTCGAAATATTAAAATTGTTTCTTGCTATTACAGTGCAATTAAGCAATTAAATACTACCCTCCATAATCTGGTCCGGCCTTTCCTATGCAACCCATCTGCCACTGTTTGTTAATATACAGTTTAATTCTTAACACTCCTCCTTACTCTATTAATTTTCACCTCTTGCACTTTTTTTCATGCTTCCCCCCCATATATAGGTAGTAAAAAGCATTAACTACTTTTCTCTTATTGTTTAAAATTTTAGTATCTGCTTTACTGTGATCAAACAACCTTGGACAGTCAATCCTAAGAAATGAAAACTGAACTACATATGAATGATTCCATTTATTCCATCACATCACTTATTGCTGCAAGGGATATGTCTTCTTCAGAAATAGAATTTCCTTTTGAAACTACCATACCTATTTTCATTACTCCCTCTGGCCTTGTTCTGCTCTGTTTCCTTAGTTATCCTAACAACAAAGTGATACTTACCAAAAGCTATTTTTTAGCTGTGGAGACGTGGAAATTTTGTATATTCCACTAAAATTATTAATATATCCTCTGTAAAAAAGTGGAAATTAAATATTTTGTGTATATATATATAGAAGTAAGTTTTAATAATTGAAAAGCCTTGGGAAAAATCCTTAAAATATGATTTTTCCGTTATTCTTTGTAAATAACTTCAATAATGATAACATGGTTTTATTCATTGCTACACAACAAATGAGCAGTTTAAAACAAGTCATTAATTATCTCACAATTCCTGTGGATCAGGAATTACAGAGTGGTTTAACTGCTCAAGATTTTTCATGAGGCTGTAGGAAAGCTGTTGGCTGGGCTGTCAAATCTTGACTGGTACAACTCTGCTTCAAAGCTGAGTCAAGTAATTGTGGGCATGCCACGGCTCCTGCCAGCTGTTGGATAAAGACATGGTTCTCATCACATTGTCTTTTCATATGTTGCCTAAGTGTCCCCATCATATGCTCTCTGTCTTCCTCTACTGTGACTGATGAGAGGGACAGAAGGAATATCTTAAGACAGAACCTGCAGTCATTTATAATCTAATCTTGGAAGTGATTTACGATCACTTCCTCCATATTCTATTCATTAGATGTGAATCACATCCAGCTCTCATAGCTGGACAGGGGTAGGGGATTACACAAGTGTTTAATTGCCAAAAAGTAGATCACTGGCAGCCATCTTGGAGGCTGGTTACTCCAACATCAATAATAACAGTGGATGCTACCATTTTGCTACCATGTTCAGATATTGTGCTAGGTGTCTGCACTCGTTACAGTAACTAAGGAAGGAAGGTTTTTCCAACTGCATTTTCCATACGAGGAAATTGGATAGCTAGGATTGTTAAATAAATAATAAGGAATATTACTGGTAACTGGCAGAACCAGAATTCAAATTTCAGGTCTGTTTGTCTTCAAAGTCAGCAATTTCTCTCTCCTTTAACACTGTGCCTTCTTTATTTTCTACAATAACAATGATAAATGATCTAAATTATTTATGATGAATTTTATTTCACACACTGTTTTGGGAATTCATGTTGCTTAAGCGTAGAGGAAATAAGAATCCTATCAAATTATCCTGCTGTTAACTTTAATAAATTGGTTCTAGGGGAAAATTACAACCTTCAAAATCTGCTACTTTTCAATATAATTCTTAAATAGATATAGAGCGGATCCAACCTGCCAAATTCTGAAATTAAATGTTTATGTTCAGAATTGTTCTCCCAAGAAGCATGCAGAAATACAGGGGCTTCTTCATCTTTATCTGCACACTAGGAATTTACATGAGCCCTCCTCAGTCAATTGTCCTCTAAACAGTCTGGAGAATCAGGAAGTAAAAGATATAAAGGGACCAGTAGTAGTTAAACTGAACTTTACTGGATGAGTAATGATATTCATTGATTTACGAAGAATATACTTTCCATTTAGTTCTGCCACGGTAGTCACACTCTCCACATGTTATAATAACGAGCAATCTAGAGTCCTCCCTCTAAATCTTTGGCAAAGAGATTATGCAGATACATTTTCAGATTGGTGACTCTTAAGGTTCAGTAGCCAAATTTTTGGACAAACAAAAGTAGAGCTAGAGATAACGATGTAGAATTAAATGTAACACTTGGAACCTGAATTAACAATGTGACAAATATTATTTAAAAAGTTAATATGAAAATCTCACTACATTTTTCTCTAATTATCATAGTTCCTATTACAACTATCAAATCATCAACTAACATGTTAATTATGTTCACTTTTTGTTATTTTGTATCCTGCTGACCTTCATCTTGTGATAATCATCTTCAAGTCAACTGTGTGAAAAAAAAAAAAGGAAAGAAAGTGGATTGTAATTCATCACCAGCATGCAGATCATTAAGCATAGCTGTCTGTTATATAGAAAATGGAATGCAAAAACAAAGAAAAGTCAGAGCCTTTTTTGAGGATCAAACGTTTAAAAAAGCAAGACCCTCGTGAATAAAAATGTAAAACACCTGTGGAAAAATGGACATATAAGTATATAATTTAAAATTATTTTATAACATATACTTCTTACTCAGCTAATTAGAAAATTCCAACAATATGTTACCAATTCTAACAAAAATACTATCCACATGCAATCACTTTAAAAACTCCAGAGTTTCCTTTGGGCCAATAAGCTATTAAAGACACATAGCTCCTAGATTACCAAAAGCACCTTTTGTTTTCACATTCACACAAACAGATTTGGGTTTTATTCCTTTATATTTGAATATTCAATATCTAGGAGAGTTTAAATCATCTTAAAGATACTCAAATTTCTCTAAATTATATATGTAGAAAAGATATTCCTAAGAAACACTATTTTCACACAGTGAAGTGCTTGTGTTTTCCACACATTTCATTTTCTGTTTCTAAGCCAATTTTCTTTTCTTGATAAAGTGGGTCCATCTACACCATAATTTGATAGCAGTCACCTGTTTTATGGTCCTTAGGATTAAGCACTGTCGAAGATTTCTGAAACTCTAAATAATTTTAATCCACATATCTCTTCTACTTTCTTACGTGTCTTCTCAACACATACCAATTAATTAATAGGTCATACCTTTCTAGAGATAATACTGCTTTTCCCCTAGCAGCTAATTTAATACAAATGTTCTTTGTATCTGCCCTTTGTTATTTTCACCTTTATTCTTTCCTTCCAAATTGCCTGGCTATATATGTGACCTGTTAATCTATTCTTCTGTCCCACCCTATAAAACATGTGAATCTATTGCCCCTGACATATGTAGGCTTATTGTGATGACTTGTCCTAAAATATCATAAGACTGACAGCTATTTGGTTTGTTATTCTCCAATTTGTTCATTTCTGGAAAAATTATATGAATAGAACTTTCACCAATAAGCTTTTCCATAAAAAAAAAGAGATAACAATAACTCTTTCCTATTTCCATAATGAATCCACTATCTCAAAATCTTTCCACTGATTCTTTATGCATTCTCTTCCTTTAAACTATTTGAAGGCTTAGTTATTGATCTGTCTCTTACAAGTCCCTAATCAAAGTTTATTCAGCCAAACCTAATTCCACTACATGCATTTATTCATTAAGCAAACACTTACCGAGTATTGGATTAAGCACATAGAACTGACTCTCAATTAGCTTAGTCTGATAGGGAGACTTATAAATAAACAGAAAAATACTAACAGCTAAAATCACAGAGATATCAATTCATTCAAAAACCGTATGCTTAGCATCTAAAGTCTTGCTAGCATAGTGGCACCAGTGACCAATAAGATAAAGTCCCAGTCTCAGTCCAAAATTGTTAGATACATATGTTAACAAGTAAAGAAAGTCTTACAAGTGTTACAAGTGCTAAGATAAAAGTCTGTATAGACTAGTTGTATGAAGAGACATGTAATAGTAGCATGTTCAGAAGCAGCACTATTTTTAGTAGCCCCAAACTAGAATGACTCCACTGCATATCAACAACATGAGATAATTAATCTACGGTATTATTTATTCAGTAGCATACTACACAGTAATGAGAATGAATAATATACAAAACCACGGATTAATCTGTTTACTTTAAAAAGTGATTCACAGAATACAATATACAGTTTGATTTCCTTAACGTAGAGTTCAGAAACATGCAAATTAATCTTTGGTGATAGGAATCTGACAACAGTGACATTGGGGATTTAGCGACCAGGAAGGTGTCACAAGAGATGGATTATAGCAATATTCTATTTCTTGATCTGGGGATTGATTACATGGGTTTTTTTTTAATTTGTGAAGATCAATTTTGCTGTACGTTTAGGATCTGTGAAATTTTATAATATGTATATTTTACATTAATAAAAAAGTTTACTAAAAAAAATTAATGTTACCAAACTGAGGGAGACATGGGAACCCACAAACTATGACAGTGCTCTCCACTTTACACCCAAGTCCGAGAGTGCTTTATATCTCTCCTACTTCACTTCCCCCTTATCTTTCAACTTAAATCCACCTTCCATCTCTCAGGAATGGTCATCACTTCTTAGTTGCCAAATCCAGATCATTTCTTTCTGGACATCTACTTTTATTTAACATCTCCTTTCTTAAAACTCAGCTCTTTTCAACTTCCCACGAGGCTATTTTATGTTCTACTGTTTCAACTTCTCCAAGGTACTCTTCTTCATGATTTTTTCTCTTCCACCCTCTAAATATTAAACACGGGTTTTATTTTATTTTAGTTTGTCTTCTTTCTGTACCCTTTCTATGGCTCCTTAGTCATTACCATGCTTAAACTACTTATACAATAAAGACTTGTAAGAGCATAATACTAAGCCACTTTTTCTTCTGAGTTCGTAACCCAAATTTCACTGCATCATAGGAATCTCAAATAAATATATTCAGAAGTTACCTTATCGTGTCCCCCAGACCTGCTGCAGTTTTAATATTCTCTTTTTTTGTTGGTGTGCACACACCCACACAATAAAAATGCCTATTCATTGGGCCTGCATATACTCAGCTGAAAAAGTGACAAATAGTCTTCTAAAATGTCTGTATTAATTTTCATCTCCTCAGGCGGCACCGTATGAAGCTACAATTGTTTCACATTCGCAGAACAATTGCTATAGTCAATCTTTTCTATTAGCCGTTCTGCAGGATGACTGGTATCTCTTTGTGGTTTTAATTTATATTTCTCAGAAGACTAATGATGTTGAGCAATTTTCATACAGTTAGTCACATATTCCTTATTGCAAAATACTTCTTCGAGCCTTCTGCCCATTTTTATATTGGGTTACCTACTTATTTTTGATGTGGTGGTATTCTTTATACATATCTAGGGCTGTGAAGGGTGAGATTTTGCCCTATTTGGAAGGTAAGAAGTTAGCCTGCCATGATTTCAGGCTGGAAGAAGACATGAGACACCCGGGTCCGAGACAGAGGACAGTACTACTTACGGCTAATCATGCATCATGAGCATCAGTGTATTTTCATTTTACCCCAAGTCCTGTAAGAGTCACATGGATAGGTCTGGATGTATTTCTGCACATTCAATGTGATGTATTAAAGAAGAGAAACTCTGAGATTAGGGAGCCATTTTTTTTTTTAAATAATGGGCACTAAGTATGCCTACTCTTTGTTCTAGAGGAAGGTATTATACTTATTACACTGAACCTTAAGTATGACTGCTCTTTGCTCCGGAGGGGTACATTGTCGGCATCTTTCCAGGCTGTTTGCTATACAGACACTGTAAAAAGATACCCCAGGAAAAAATGAGTAGTTAGTACTTGCAAGAAATTCAAGAATCTATAAAGAATTCTATTCCAACATTATACTCTCCATATTGTTCCTTTACATATAGGTATTAGAAATATCTCCTCCAAATAAATAACTTGTCTTTTCATACTCTTAATGATTTTTTTTTTAATGAAAAAATGGCCCTAATTACAATGAAGTCAATTTATGGCTTTTTAAATGTGTTTTGTTTAAAAAAATTCCTATACATACTTCTATACATACTTACTTCTATAGATACCTATACATACTTCTGAAGATATATTCCTATGATAGACTTATAAACTTAATAGTTCTACCTTTCACATTAAAATGTATGGTGTGAAGTTAGCTGTCAGTGTTCAACTTTTTGCATCCATATAGATATCGAGTCAAATTAGAAATATTTGTCAAAAAGGCCATCTTTTCCTTATTATACTACTATATAATGACAGTCATTAAACAATGGATTATACATGTGAGGATATATTCCTGGACTCTATACTGTTTCAGTAATAAAGTCCTCTTATATATCCTTATGCCATTACAGCACTCTGGTTATTATGGTAGCTTTACTAACAGTCTTGATACCTGGTGGTAGAAATCCTCTGTTGGGAATTTTCCTACTTGAGGGCTATTCTTGGACCTTTGCATTACCACCTGCCTGAAATCCTTTAGGATTTATCTACTGTGGATCTGTTACCAACAAGTTAATTTGGATTTTCTTTGAGTGGAAACTTCTTTCATGTTCATTTTTGAAAGACATTTTTGCAGAAACAGAGTTTTAGGTTAGCTGTTATCTTCTTTAAACATGTTAAATATGTCATTCTTTTATCTTTTGACTTTCATGTTAATGCTGAGAAGTCAGAAGTCAGTGCTATTGTTTTTCTCCTAAGGAAATTTGCCTTCCTCCCCTTTTTGACCCTCTAATGCTTTTAAGATTTTCTCCTGTGATTTTAGTAGTTTTATCATGACGTGTCTTTGAGTAATTTTCTTTGTGCTTAATCTTACTGGGGTTCCAACAATTCTTTAATCTGTGGTGGGATATTTTTTATTTGTTTTGGAAACTTTCCTGCCATTTTCTCTTTAAATATTGCCTTTTTCTATTTTCTCCCTTTTCAGGATCTGAATTTCCACACGCTAAATCTTTTTCAGTGTGACCTATTTGTATATCTCTGATTTGTTCTCTATTAAAAAATTAGTCTTGATTTCTCTATGTTTCAGCTGGATATTGATCTATTACACATCATCTCTTCTACTATGTCCACTCTTCCATTAAATACGTTTATTAAGTTCTTAATTTCAGTTATTTAGTTCAAGTGTTTCTTTTTGACCCTTTGTAATGAATTCCATTTAATACTGCTGAAATCCCTCCCCATCTTCTAATCTATTTCTTAGATATATTCATCCCTGTTATTTTAAAGTCTATGAATGATAATTCCAATATTTGGATCACGTGTGCACACGTGCACGCACACGTGTTTATCTCTAGGTCCAATTCTTTGGGTTGCCCAGTAATATTATGAGTGCCAAGCATTGTGTGTAAGAAATCAGAAGATTCTAGATGATGATATTTTCGTCCACAGACTAGTCATCATATCCTCTGGTAGGTACCTAAAAATGAGGGCGTATCTCTTGAAATCTTTCAGACACTGAGTGGAGTCTGATTTATATTCCCTTTAAGATCCTGCTCCTGATGTGTATCTCTCTACATGTCCCAGCTGGAAAGTGTGATGTTTACCAGAGTCTCTCATCCTCAACAGGTCTTACCCTCTAATTTTGTATATTCACCACCATGAATCAACTAAAAGCTCTGCTTGGTGCTTTAGTGGTTTGGTTGTCTCTGAGTCTTTCATCCTGTGCGGTTTACAAATTTGGCAACAGCCTAAGGGGTACAACCAAGTATTGAGGCTTACCTCTCAGTGTTTCCCTACTTTTAGGAATCTTGGCCCCTCAATCCTGGCTCCCTTCATGGCCTCAAACTCTAATTTTTTTTTTTTTTTTTTTGTCTTTCCATCTTTATGAGATTCTTAAAAGTTCTTCTGGATTCTCTGCATCATAATAGCATCTCTACCTGAAGCCCCAACCAGAATCTGCAAAATGCTTCAAAATTACCTAGTATATGGGTTCACCTTTCTTTCTTTGGCTCTTTTTTTACCCCCCATCAGGATCTTCACCTCTCAAGTCCTGGATTTCCTGATGGCTCTTTGATATCTTTAAACACACACGTGATTTTATCTTTTCTTTTTCTTTTTTTTAAATCTCAATGGGAACCTCCTTCTGCCATAAGCTCTGCCATAGGCCCTGCTGTATATGTTTTTAAGGTACACTCAACTACTCTTTTGACTTCGCCAGCAAGCAATAAAGACATTTTCAAATGCTTCTGATAATTCAAATTCTAAGCATACTTTTTTGGACATAAAAAAAATTTTCCCCCTAAATTATCTCTAAGCTATTTCAGCACCAAATAATAAGTTCTTCACTTATAGCTGATTGTTCACTTTCTGACATTTTGTACATCTCATTTGAATTATTTTTCTACAGATAAATTCCTACACATTCTCATAATAAGCACATCTTCCAATTTTACGCCTAATCATATTTCTGTGAGTTCCCTTTTAGCTTTTCAGACTACCTCAGCATTTTTCTTGATTGTGTTTAGGGTTCTTAAAAAGTCAAGTGCTTCTCAATGCATTCTCATCTTTAAGTAATTTGTGAAATCACGGGTTATAGAACTTATTCTCAGTACCCCATTATTAAGCATTCTCTTGTCAAATGTGTAGCTATTTCTACATATTCTACATCTTCCCTACAGGTTATTCTATTTAAACTCACAGTATTTCACACATGTGTATTACATAAACTTTGGTCTAAGACTCTAGTAAAATCCTTCTTTGGGAAAAAAAGATTCATCTTTGTATATTTGGGCATATTTTCCATTCTTTGTCCACATAATTATTGACTTTCCTTCTAAAAAATATGGGAAAAGCAGGAAATATGGCCAGTTCTCTACCCTGTTCTTTATTTTCTGATGTAAGCAGAAGAATCAGTTAATAACACTATGTTGTTTTACATGTTCATTAATGAACAGAGGTAAGGTTAAGACCATTGGAAAAACTGGCCATATTTCAATTAGTAATTTATATTAATTTTCCCTACTTTTCCTGTATTTATTATCTACAAAATATTGCTGTGATTTTGTTTTGAATTTTCTGGGTAATTTCATAAATGTCCTTCTTTGCCTTGGTATAAAGTTGTGTTATTTATTTTGTGCTGTATCACTGATCTCCACAAAATGGAGTGCATTTAAACAACAATAATCATTCACTGTCTCTCATGGATTTTGTGGGCCAGAAATTTGTAAGAAGCTTGGCTGGGGAGTTGTGCCCTGGTGTCTCTAATGAGGTTGCAATTACACGGATGCTGGATCTGTAGCCTTCTGAGAAGCTGGCTGACACCGGAGGGTCCACTTCTGAAGTGGCTCACTCACAGACCTCGCAAATTGGTGGTGGAGGTCCATCTCCCCCTGGGTCTCTCCATATGGCCTGGGTTTCTATGAAACATGGTGATTGGGTTCTACAGGCAAAAGTCTTGAGAAAGAATACGGGGAAAGAGAGGAAGGGAGGGAGGGGTCTTACAAGCTCCAAGCAGAAGTTGTATCCTTTTTATGACCCAGACTTAGAAGTTACATAGTATCACTTCCACCACATTCTATTCATTAGAAGTGATTCACTAAATGGCCCATGTTCATTGAGAGAAGAATTAAGCTCCATGTTTCAAAGGAATAAGTGTCAAAGAGTTTGTGGACATACTGGAAAAGCATCACAACAACTACATGTGCCTTAAACTCAAATTATAATTTATCCAATTATGGAAACTGGAAAGATATAATTAATCTGGTTTCCCCTGTTGACATGAATACAATTCTACTGAATTAGTTTTTTGTAAGATTCCAAATATATAACAAAATTCTTTACAGTGTTTTTATATATTTTGCAAAAGTCTTAATAACCTTACTGAGTGCATTTCATAACATTTTGATTAGAAAGCACTGCTGCCTACAAGAACTCAGAAAAGCAATTATTTCACATCAAAAATTTAAAAAAAGAAAATGAATAAAGTACTGTCTGCTAAACCACATTCTACGCTTGAAGAAATGAAGAAATATATATTCTATTACAATAGCAGGAGTTTTTAAACTCCAAAAAGACAAAAGGATGTACCATTTGAAAAGTCATCAAAGTTAAAATATCATTGAGATCAAATATTGCCACTGGCCTCATCCAAGTTATCAATAAAGTATCTGTGATGAAACAGAAAAAATGTAATACACAATATGGAAATAAACTACGACTGTCAACCTGGTACACAAATAAAGGAAGGTTATTCCCCATCAGCAAGCCAAATAGAGGTAGTAGCCTCCTACTCTTCCTCATGAAAGAAGGCAGTTTTGCTCTCTCCTACTTCCTGAAAATGAGCAAGTGGGAGAAAATGAGATAAACAATCAATATCCTTTCTATTTAAAGACCCCTAACAAATTAATGAAAATAATTTAGCAGAATAGTCCAACAGGAACAAAGGTGAGAAATAGCTAGTGAACATTCACAAAACACATGCAAGTGAATAACATATACAAATGTAAGTGCCAATCATTTAACAAATATGTGCCAATCAACTAACAAAATATGTAAATGGGTGAAATTAAACTTTTCTCTATTCAAATTGGTCAAAGTGAAAAAATTAGGTATTTTAGAGTTACATTCAGGTGGGTGGCTTTAGGTGCTTGAATTTGCATGCTGTAGAGTTATCCTATATGGGCAAATGACCTGGATCACCACCTAAAAACTATTACATTGGACACACTACTTAACCCTTTGTATTTCACTTTCCCCATCTGTAATCTTGGGACAAGAGCAGAATCTACATAATAGAGTTGCAGTGAGGACTAAATGAAAATTGATCTATGGAACCTAACAGTGCTTAACAGCTAGACCATACTAGTATCATTGTTTTTTATTATTATTTTTACCACTATACCATGGTTATTGTTAAGCTCATGTTCAATAGGTTGTACATGCTTATCCACTGCTGGTGGAAGTGTAAATTGGTTCTGCATTTTAAAAAATAACCTAATAACATATCAAGTTCTTTTAAAAAGTTTATGTTTCTTGGCCATATAAGTATGTGACTCTATTCCTGAGAAATAACTAGGAAAAATAAATAAAAAGCTAGAGTGTCAACAAAAATTTATGCAAAAATATGTTCATTATAACTAACAGGTAAAATTGGAAATAACCTAAATTTCTGTCCATTGGTATAACCGCCATAAATTATATTCACTTACATGGCAGAATACTGGGCTATACTGTAGATGTTTTAGTGAGTTTAGGAAAACTATGGGCAAATAATGTGCAGTGAAAAATATAAATATTTTAAAATCATATACAATATAATAATTATATGTATATCTGTCCAGATTTATATCTCTATTTTATCTAGCAATCAATATATTAGGATATTAAATCTCTCAGACCTTGCAATGGTTGTCTTTGAGTGGAAGTGTTGAAGATGATTTTAATGATTTTCTTTCTAACTTCTGCATTTTATTAAATTTCACTCCAGGAATTCATACATATAATTAATCACATTATAAACTATATCACAGTTAAAGAGTTATTAGAAATTATGGGTTCAATATTAAATCAAATATGTAGTCAACACTACAGCTATCAGGAAGAAAACTATTGTTTTAGCATTTACTTTGATATTTATTATGTTCCAGGCATTGCAGTAGGTGTATTGACATGTTTAATGTGTTCAAATGGT
Source organism: Phoca vitulina (assembly GCF_004348235.1). Taxonomy (NCBI): domain Eukaryota; kingdom Metazoa; phylum Chordata; class Mammalia; order Carnivora; family Phocidae; genus Phoca; species Phoca vitulina. Next base: position 35,647,131 of record NW_022589728.1, read on the forward strand.
GGTTATAACCTTGATAACCACCATCCTCTGCCTGTATTACAAATAGGGAAACAAGAATTTGGTTAGTTTAAGAGATGGCTAAATATGGTAGAATTGATATCTCAATTGGTCTATTGTTAATAGCCATGATATAGGCACTGAGAAATACAGTTTATCTTTATCTGAAGGTTAATAATCATTTTGCTCTTTATTTGTAAGATATGGAGATATATAGCTATTTTAGAGTAGGTTTATGCCTATACTGGTACTTTGAAGAGAAAAGGATTTGATGGAACCCATTAGATCAAATCTAAGAAGAGCAAAGCAGGAAGCTGACTGCATCATCTTAAATGAAAACAATCTAGGTAAATCAATGTCACAAGGTCATTCTGAGTAGGAAGTGTGGTTACTCCTAGATCAGTGCCATGAAAAATAAAGGTTGAAGCTGCTTCAAAAAAAAAATGAAGAAAAGTTCACTTTATTTTTGAACCTTATCATTTGAGATCTACTTACACAAAAGTGCATGCATATTTTCTGAGTATAAACTCATGGGGTCCTGAATAGAGATGAAGAGAACATTCAGCTTGAGGGAAGGGTGTGATGATACTGATATCCTTCCTCCTATCATTGCCCCAACCCCTCTGTCTTGAAGATGAGACGGGTAGAATAGGAAAAGGCTGGGTAATTGCAGGAGAACAAAAGATGGGGAACTGAGTCTGACTACTGACAGAATGTTTGACAACTGAGTAAACCCTGTGATACCTCTGTGTTTTCTCAGGGCCACAGGCATCCTGTTGTTGCTCCAGCCAACAGGCAGGCGTGTGCACAAAGACCCTGTTAGCTTACAAATGATGAGAATGACCCCACCACCAGAGGTGCTAGAGGACCAATTGCACATTCAGAGTATATTTAGAGTATATGCCAAAAAAATTAGACTGTGCCTGTGCGTAGTAACTTGCATAGAGCATGTGCAATGATATTTGAGTTCCTGGAAATCTCTGCCTATTTGTAGAACCATACTACATGTATATTCCACCCCTTGATTATAACTGCTCATAAAGATGAAAGCCCCCCTCCCCCCATCTACTCTTCCCAACTCAGATCCTCTGAGTGTGCCTGCACTCCCCCTCTGGAATGTGTAATTTTGCTTTGCAATAAAGGTTCCGCTGCTATACTTTACTCTGACTTGTACTTGAATTCTTTCTCCCAGTGAAGTCAAGAACCTGGTACCAGCTGGTGTGCTGGTTGAGGTCTCAGGGCCCCAAAACTCCCCCAGTCTCCAGTATCAAAGGGATAATTTTTAGGAATGAATATTCTCAGGGTTGAACATAAATCAGGGTGAGTTAGGTTAGTCTGACTTAACTCATATGAGTTGATAATAAACATAGGTAAAGGGAACTATTTCCCAAAGCTTCCTGATAGATTCTCTAATTTCCTTCTGGTGACTTGGGCCAACTGACCACAGGCTGAAGTGCAAAGAGTTCTACTTGAAGTCCTTCTATTACTTGATTAAAATGATTATTTTAAATATATTAAGCAAATGAAAAATTTATGATCTATTCTGTCTGGAAATGTATTTTGTAAGATATCCTATCTCTAGTTTTGATTTCATTTATTCCATAAGAATTCACTGTTTTTTTTTAAATAGTAAAGAAAATGTGCTATACTTAGATCAATGGAACAGAATAGAGAACCCAGAAATGGACCCTCAACTCTATGGTCAACTAATCTTTGACAAGGCAGGAAAGAATATCCAATGGAAAAAAGACAGTCTCTTAAACAAATGGTGTTGGGAAAATTGGACAGTCACAGACAGAAGAATGAAACTGGACCATTTCCTTACACCATACACAAAGATAAACTCAAAATGGATGTAAGACCTAAATGTGAGACAAGAATCCATCAAAATCCTAGAGAATACAGGCAGCAACCTCTTTGACCTCAGCCACAGCAACTTCTTCCTAGAAACATCGCCAAAGGCAAGGGAAACAAAGGCAAAAATGAACTATGGGGACTTCATCAAGATAAAAAGCTTTTGCACAGCAAAGGAAACAGTCGATAAAACCAAAACACAACCGATAGAATGGGAGAAGATATTTGCAAATGACATATCAGATAAAGGGCTAGTATCCAAAATCTATAAAGAACTTACCAAACTCAACACCCAAAGAATAAATAATCCAATCAAGAAATGGACAGAAGACATGAACAGATATTTCTGCAAAGAAGACATACAAATGGCCAACAGACACATGAAAAAATGTTCCACATCACTCAGTATCAGGGAAATACAAATCAAAACTACAATGAGATACCACCTCACACCAGTCAGAATGGCTAAAATTAACAAGTCAGGAAATGACAGATGTTGGTGGGGATGCGGAGAAAGGGGAACCCTCCTACACTGTTGGTGGGAATGCAAGCTGGTGCAGCCACTCTGGAAAACAGTATGGAGGTTCCTCAAAAAGTTGAAAATAGAGCTACCCTAAGAACCAGAAGTTACACAACTGGGTATTTACCCCAAAGATACAAATGTAGTGATCCAAAGGGGCACCTGCACCCCAATGTTTATAGCAGCAGTGTCCACAATAGCCAAACTATGGAAAGAGCCCAGATGTCCATCAAAAGATGAATGGATAAAGAAGATGTGGTATATATATATACAGTGGAATACTACTCAGCCATCAAAAAATGAAATCTTGCCACTTGCAATGATGTGGATGGAACTAGACTATTTCACGTAAGCTAAGCGAAATAAGTCAATCAGAGAAAGACTATTATCATATGATCTCACTCATATGTGCAATTTAAGAAACAAAACAGAGGATCATAGAGGAAGAGAGGAAGAAATCAAACAAGATAAAATCAGGGAGACAAACCATAAGAGACTCTTAATCATAGGAAACAAACTGAAGGTTGCTGGAGGGGAGGAGAGGGGGGGATGAGGTAACTGGGTGATAGACATTAAGGAGGGCATGCGATGTAATGAGCAGTGGGTGTTACATAAGACTAATGAATCACTGACCTCTACCTCTGAAACCAATAATACACTATATGTTAATTAACTGAATTTAAATTTTAAAAAATGTGCTATATATTTTGTGGACCAAAAAGTTACAACTAAAGGAGATACTGATTAGGACAAAGTGTAGTAGGCTGATTAGATAAAGGCAGGGTCTTTTTCTTAAATTTTTTTTTTTTTTTTTTAAGAGAGAGGGGGAGGGAGGAATAGAGGGAGAGGGAAAGAGGGAATCTCCAGCAGGCTCCACATCCAGCGCAAAGCCTGACCCGACAAGGGGATGGATATCACCACCCTGAGATCATGACCTGAGTGGAAATTGAGTCCTGCGCTTAACCTACTGAGCCACCCAGGCACTCCAGGGCAGGGTCTTGAGGACTGAGTAGGACTTTATGTTGGAGGGGGTGGTGAACATAAAATGTAGCCATTTTTCCCCAGAGGCAGAAATTCAGTAAGAAACAATGCGTAAACGTCAAAGAAGAGGTAGAAAGGAGAAGTGTGAATATAATTATATAAACTGATTTCAATATGAGATGCGTGGTTGTCTGTTAAGTCAAGGGAATTAGGTTGGAAGTTTAAAGGTTTAAACATTACAGCTAATTTAATTTTTCTGGATCACTTTGCAAAGAAATAAGCTGCAAAAGAGAAGTGAACATTTCCTCTGCATGTTTCTATTAGGTAGAAAAACATGAATACCACTCATCTAGCTAAAATTTTTGTTGATAAAATCAGTTTCAAAAAGGACTCTTAATGAAAAGTTTCATTAGGTAAAAAACTTTTATTTTAAACTGGGGTTACTTGCCACTCGTTTAATATTTAATTGTAAAAATGTGTTTAATATACCATAAAAATGTATTTTCTTGTTAGTATTTCCTACTTTGGCACTGTCCTGGATGAGTAAATCTACTAGAACTAAATGAGTATCAGTTTTCTTGCTCTCATATTCTACCCAATATGCATCCTTTAATAATAAAATTAAAAGGATCAGGTGGTTCTAAAAAAGTAAATGTTGGCAAGTGGAGGAAAGTTCTAAAAAAGCACCAATTTTGCTCTAAGAAAATAGTCTGAATGTACCATTTGCACACACACACACACACACACACACTTTGGAGACTTCTGCTATAAAATAGGAAAAAAAATGATAAAAGTTTGGTCTAATAAGTTAAGATAAAATCAGAGAAAGGGGAGTTTAGACTATTTTGTATATATTCTAGATTAATATAATCAGGAATAATCTTAGAGTGAAGTCCCATTTCCTATGTGTAAAAATAAGCTGCAGTAAATAGGAAGTAAGTTATTATTCTGAGAATTCTTATATAATAATATGCTACTTGAGATGACTTTTCTAACTCCGAAATTGAATACCTCAGTGTTTAACCAGAAACAAATATTTACTTTTATGCAGGAGCAAATTTAAAATTAAATGTATTCAAAACATAATTTGAGACTCTGATCAGAATATTTTTTAAAAAACTGTAAATAATGACTTTAATAAAGTCATTGAACTAGAATTGCCACAGAGAAGTAATCAAAGATTCTTGCTTTTGGGTAGGGTAGAGTCACCACCAGAATTTTTACATTTGAAAGTCAAACTTTACAGCTAAAAATTAAATTGTTCCTTATATATAATTATATCTTCTTATTTTAATAAAATCTACTATTGCTGTGATGTGTTTTCAAACACTATCCCATTTTTATTTTCTTTTATTAATTTTTTTACTCTCCCATTTTTAATATTCTGTATTTCTCTAGTACATGTTTTGAATTAAATGATGGTATAGGAGATAATATTGAAAAGAGGCTGCACAATTTCAATAGAGAAACTAACCCTGAACAGATGCACCCTCAACTCCTCCTATTTTCCTCCTTCTGAGGTAGTTTATATTCTGCAACCTGAGTAAAATTTCCTAAATCATCAGTATGTTCATTTTATTCCCTTGCTCAAAAGAGTTTAGTGGATTCTAATGGGCCATAAAAGAAATCGATCTCATTAACATGTCACTAAATAATTTCAACAAATTAGATAAAACCAAACTTCCTAGTTTTAGCTATTACTGCTATTCACTTTTAATTATCCTGTCACCTAGAACCTGTGTTTCTCATGTGAGGATGATTTTACCCCAAGTGGACAGTTGACAAAAAAGAGACATTTTTGATTGGAAGAAAGATTTGGGTTCCTACTGGCATTTATGGACAGTGGCCAGAGATGATGCCATTAACGTATACAGAACTCCTCCCCACAATTTTTGAAATCTGTCTACTTCGAAAGAGATAAACAGTGTCATGGTTAATGGACTCTTTATATTTACTTGTAGGATGGATTTATTTATGGATCTGATTTCGTAAATTTTGCAGTGAAAGCAATGACTTTGAATTGCATAGTACTCTCTTATTTTAGAATAAGATGTTTTTGCTATTATGTGTTTGTATATTTCTTTTGCTTAAATTTCCCACTCTTCCCTCCTTTGGGAGAATCTATAATTCTTAAGCTGGAGCTATCTACCAGGTCTTCTTTATCTATCCTTGAATTTCACATCATTTTATCTTATCATGCTTTTCTGAAAATGCTTACCAAGATTTCCTTCCATATGACAGACTCAGTTTTTACAGTAATAATAGGTTTCTTTTCCTGTTCCATAAAAAGCCTTCATGGGTATTCAGAGTTGTTTTCAATATTGTTGTTTTGATTCACTTGATAAAATATTTTCAGTGATAGGCTTTTCTCCTGAGTCTTCAAGTAGATTCTCCCTTTCCCTGGTTCTTTAGTATCCTTTTAAGGCTCTCATTTTGTTGTTACCAACTAGATAACCTTTGGCTAGTTACCAAACTTTCTGTGCCTCAATTTTCTTGCAAAATGGAAGTAATTCCCCTATCTACTTTATAAGTTTGTGGTGAGGAGTAAATGAGTTAAGGACATACAATGAATTTAAAACAGTATTTGAGACATACTAAAAGCTCAATTAAATTTGTCTCTATGAAACTTTGAATGAGATTGATGATAAACCAGCAGAGAGGGGTCTTTTTTTTTTCCTTGAGAGAGAGAACAAGTGCAGGATGAGGGGGGAGGGGCAGATGGGGCGGGGGGGAGAGAGAGAGAATCCCATGCAAGCTCCATGCCCATCATGGAGCCCAACATGGGGCTCAATCTCACAACCCTGAGATCATGGCCTGAGCTTAAATCAAGAATTGGATGCTCAACCAACTGAGCCACCCAGGCGCCCCAGCAGAGAGGTTTTAACTACTTCTTGATTTCCCTGTTTTCTTAGGTTCTTGATTTCCCATGATCTTAGGTCAATCTTCATTTCTGAGTACACATGCATCTATTATAGCCTTGCCTAAGAGAAGTGCAACCTTCCTCGAAGCCCACAGTGGTCTTCTTCTCTGATGCATTAAATCAATGACAAACTACAATTTCCACTGTGGATTGCACCAAGAGCTATTTCTGCTGCTGCCCTGATATGCAATCAATACACTGGGGAGTAGGTGAATTATGGCAACATTGGATTTCAAATGAAGAAGCGAGTTATAAATTAAATGTGAGAATAATTACTGGATAGTTTTGTTGTGCTTAAACTGTAAGGAAATTATTAAAGTGTTACTATGCCAGGTTTTGTAATGGTATGGTTGTAATTCTACAAAAAAATAATTGTGCAAAACTAAGGTAAAAATTAATTACTAATCTTAATAATTTAGACAATAGAACACTAAAATTATTAATTTTAATAATTGCATTTTCTCAAAAACTCAAAGGCATTAATTTTTTATATTGGTAAACTAATGGCTAAATTTGAAATTTCTACTATATTTTGCTTTGTTGATGACCACCTAAACGTAAGGATAAATAACATATACGAAAGTAAATTACATAGCAAATTCTACAAATCTATATAAGGAGAGGAATAACAGAAGCTAAATAATGGTCAATATTTATTGGTCAATAAGGCAAATTATGATTAAGCAGCTAATTCACAGATGCAGAGTGTATCTAATGTCAAACTAGTATTATTTTTACCTGCTAACATATTGGTGTGGCAGACACAGGCTAGTTGCTCATCAAACCAATCACCTTTCTCCAGCCTTTTCCAAGATTAGGTATGGCCATGGAATCGAATTCTAATTCATGGAACTTGTCCGGAATGTTATTTGCCACTTGCAGGTCTGGCGCATAACACCACTCCGTGAGCAAATCTATCTCAGGTCTCCCAGCTACTGTTTGGATGGTAATGCCCAAGGCAATTCTGGAAATCATGTGTTGATGATGGCTGAGGCTCGATTTTTCTGGGTCTTAGATCAAGTGAGTGGACAGTCCTCTGCCCCACCGTATGAGCAAGAAATAAAATTCTATTGTGGTAAGCCACTGAAATCTCTGGTCTTGCCTGTTTCACTTATTAAGAGTTCTATACTATATGTATTTTAATGTTCACGATCCATCTACATACTTCATTAAAACTGATATAATGAAATGTTTTGAGTATATGACACCAATTCATCTGCTTTTCTCTAACTGCACACAAGGATCTAATAAGTAAGGACATCCTGCATAGTAATCATGTGAAGCGATGTAATTGAGAGGTTTTGAAAAACTCAAGACTTAGAGTCACCAGTGCACTGAAATAAAATAAACTCAGTGAAATTAAGTTTATTCCAGGAAAGAAGTCAGAAGGAAAGAAGTCATGTTTTTAAAAACACACAAAAATATCTCTATTATAGTTTTGAAAGCCAAGTTAATTTGAGAGAGAGAGCTTCCAAGTTTTGGTAAAACATGGTAAGGTAAGAACTGTGTGGGAGAAAGCTAATATCTGTAGATTTTAAAATCTCAGTAAGTACTCTGTTTTTAAAGATAGATTAATGTCCTCAACTGCCTAGTCATATCAAGTGATTCCCTTATCTTCAAAAAAGCACAGGAAAGGGGCACCTGGGTGGCTCAGTCGTTAAGCGTCTGCCTTTGGCTCAGGTCATGATCCCAGGGTCCCAGGGATCGAGTCCCACATCGGGCTCTCTGCTCACAGGGAAGCCCGCTTCTCCCTCTCCCACTCCCCCTGCTTGTGTTCCCTCTCTTGCTATGTCTCTCTGTCAAATAAATAAGTAAAATCTTTAAAAAAAAAAAAAAAGCACAGGAAAGATTGATCTAGACAATATTCCCACAGACTATAGCACTTCCAGGCCTCTTGGTAAATACCTATTTGGCATCCAAATTTTCCTGTCCTCAAAGATCAAAGTCAAGATCCCATAAGCAACGGAAAAATATTATAAAGCAGTTATGGTTGCAAAATGAGCAGAAAAAGTTGGGAGATGGCAGACAGCTGGTTAAGGCCTAAGTTTACTTCTTGGCACCAATGCATCTCTAGTGTGCCAACGACAAAATATCTCCTCCAGAAAGTTAACTCTCCCCAGTCGACACAAATCAAGTCCATTGACTCAGGCATCACATCATGAAGATTTTTAACTTCACCTAGGTTTATTCAAAGAATGAGCTGGCTTACATGTAGAATTTGACTGCTTCACATTTAATGGTTATATTAGCCAGGATTCTCCAGAAAGACAGAACAAATAGGATATATACAGATATTTAGGAGGAGATTTATTATAGGAATTAGCTCAAAAGGTTATGGAGGCTGAGAAGTCTCACGATCTGCCATCTGCAAGCTGGAGAACCTGGAAAACCAAAGGTATAATTCAGTCAGAGACTGATAGCCCAAAAACCAGGAGTTCTGGTCTCCAGGGGCAGGAAAAGATGTGTCTCAGCTCAAGAAAAGAGAGAAAATTCCCCCTTACTCTTTTTTTTTCTATTTTGGCCCTCAGTGGATTGGATGATGCCTACCCACATTGGGGAGGGAGAATCTTCTTTACTCAGTCTTCTCAATCAAATGCTAATCTCCTCCAGAAACACCCTCACAGACACATCCAGAAATCATATTTATTTGCTATATCTGTACCCCTTAGCCCAGTCAAATTGACACATAAAACTAACCATCACAATGATGTAATAGATTTAAGGGTTTTGATATCTTGATACAATTTTTATCATCATTTCTCCCTCCCTAGTTTTTAGGCAGACTGCCACAACAGCCTTGAGCACCTCCTGATCATCTTCTTACTGCAGGCAGTGATTTTTCTGATAATAAACAGAGCCAATGCAATGTATTCCTCCTGTTAATAGAATTGCAACGCTATGGTATAATAAGACTTGCTTCTAGATATTTTTCTGTTGTAGTTTTATATAACATTTTAATAGGTAACCTTTTTGCTTAGAGATTATCGATTTGAAATCTTACTACTGCAGTACATACTTGTCTAATTAGAAAGAATCTTTGTGGTAAGTTTGTGTTTACACTGATAGTGCCATTTAAACTTTATACCGTAGCCAAGGAAACAATATGATAATGATGCTCAAAATGAATCTTAACATTTTGCTAGAGTTAAATTTTCCAACTCACTTTAGGCAATGTATACTTTTCAAAAAAAACATCACAGTAACATTTTCTATTTAGAATTACTATGCATATGTTTTGCTTATCCACTCCATGAAAAAAAAAACTCTTAGAAAAAGTGGCATTATTTTTATTAGGTGGGGGAGTGTGTGTGTGTGTGTGTGTGTGTGTGTGTGTGATGTATTTATTTATTTTAATATGATTATTGTGTAATTTACTTAATGGGTTTTAGTTTGAGTTTTTGAAAGGTATCATGACTATAAGCAAATTGATAGGAAAGTGGGTAACAATGAATTAAAGGTTACTGGCAGCCTGAGACACTGTTTATCTCTTTTGAGGTAGACAGAATTCAAATTGCCTTCATTAGCTGAGCAATATGCTGTGGAAAATAAGCTGGGTACTTATCAAGAGGCTCTTTTCATTTGCATTTTTGCTAAATTATCAAGCTGCTCTGTTTTCTAGGTGCTTAAGAGCTGTGAATAGGAAAGAAAGAAAATTTTTCAGTTAAGTAAGCTTGGGGGCATTTGAGGACTAGAGTAAAAAAAGAAATTTATCAATGAAGATGTCAGAATTGTTCCTTGTATGTATGTGATACGAAAAGGTAATCTTACAGACAGTCAGGATGTAGGATGTACAAATGCATTAATTCTCCCCACACACACCAGTAACACAGCAAAGCTAGAGGCTGTTCTTTTGATAAATGATCAATACTTCAGTATGACACCACCTTAGCTGTCCTGCTGTTGCTAGTTAAAAGTCTGAATTTCAATTAAGCAGTAAATCTTTATGGTATTACATCTTGAACAGACAGTAACTTCTCCCTAATCCCCTACAATTCTGAAACACTGTGATTTTGTAGTCATTTTCCTTAAGCTCACTCAAAAGAAAAAAATATGTTTATATGATCAGTAAAGAAATATTTTCTTCCAAATGAAACACTAATTATGAAATAATTTGTTTAACAGTATGCCTATGTACAAAAATTATTATACTTCTACAGTATAAATTGTATTAATACATAACCTGAGTCAAAAGTCCATTGACATGATTGTATATCTTTAGCTCATATGTTCTATTTCAATTCTACCCCACATATATATTCCTTGGAAAACCTCTTAAGTTGTGCAAAACACAGAAGCATTCATCAGAGCAATCATACTTAAATCAGTGTAAACATTCTCATTTCCTCTGTCAACTCAAATGTCCCTACAGATTTTTTCTCAAAGCTTTTTGTTTATTTTCAAAAAGTATTTCTTGATACCTAAAAAATGCAGTTAATAGAGGATACATCTAGAAAATGTGTGCAGCTTTCTTAAGGATTTCAATATTTTAAGAGAAAATATAGGCCATTTGATAGGCACCATCATCCAAATTAACACGACTTCAAAGATCCAGATTTATAGTAGCCTTAACAATCAGATCTATTATTAGAATAAAATATAATTTTGGAATTATAATTACTGGAATAAAAAATAATTTTCTCTGTTTAGAATTTCAGAAGAAGTCTTTTCCCAGAAACAAATGCAGTTTTGCCTCCATCAGCAAAATTCTACCTTTATAAGTGCTATTATTCTCAATCATTTAGAATGCAAACATTTATATTAACAATTGACTTGAAGATGTCTGAACTATTTCATTAGAATGCCTGTGTAATTTTGATAAAAATAAGATAGGGGCGCCTGGGTAGCTCATCGCTTGAGCATCCGACTCTTGATCTCAGCTCAAGTCTTGATCTCAAGGTCATGAGTTTGAGCCCCACATTGGGTGTGGAGCCCACTTAACAAAAAAAATTTAAAAAATAAGATAAACACATTTAATTTTAAATGACTTATGTATCAAACCAGTGTGGGCCTACTATCACGTTGCAGATATTTTATTATTGGATGCTCAGGCATACAGTAGGTTAAACATTCCTGAATAGAAAGCATGTCTACTTGCAATGTCCCAGCCCTGCAATACAACATACAGAGTGAAAATAAGCACACAGCATGGTAGAGGCTTCTTGAGCTATGATCAGTTAGCCAGGAATTGAATGCAGCCTGCTCAACTTCAAAGTTTTTGGCTTTCATTACACTACTATATAGTGAAATCTCTCAATATACTTGCCATTTGTCTCCAAATCAGTTCTTAAAAATGAAGTCATAATTTCATAATCAATATACCTATTAATAACAATGCAAAAGGCCATTTTATTGAATACTAGATGTTTTATTTTCTTTTGGAAAACAGGAACAGGTATTTATTATATTTTCTTTCTTTGGAAATTGGTGTTATTTTAAATTTAACTCAACTTATTTCATTCTACCCATAATATGTTTGAACGCTGTGCATTCTCAAAATGCAAGGCTATTACACTAATCCCGCTAACTAAACTTTCTGATGAACTAACAAAGCTTAATTTGATGGCTGGGTTTAACTCATCAAGGAGGAATTAAGAGTTTTATTAGCTGATTAGCTGTCACTAAAACAATGCATGCTGTATTTTCAACAAAATTCTACTGTGGTGAGGAAGAAAAATATTTAAGTCTTGATTACAAGAATTGCAAGAGGTGGATGCTTAGGAATCTTCTAACTCTAGGATCCTATAATTATGTGAACACTTTTTAAACATAAAATTGAAGTATGGATTGTTATCTAGGAAGGAACACATGCTTCTTATATGAAGTAACTATTCTTTTAGTTATCGAGTTATTTTAAATTTATTTTTGCATATCAGAAGATTAAAAATCTGACAGATTTGTTGGAACAGATTTGCAAAAGTGGTTTTTTGATAAAAATAAAGATATAATATAAAAATAATAAATTATGTAGTCGTATCATATTGGGAGACCAAGAAAATGGATGAAAGGAGCAAAATTTTACAAACTAGAAAGGTGATAATAGAAAAGAACAGGAAAGATGGCAGAAGCTACACCACAAATGTCAATCAGGTTAAGTTTTAAGTGGAAACACTGCAATATAGTGTAGAAAAATAGCAGAATTTCCTTAAGCATGTTCTATGACTTAAAATACTATGAAGTCTTTTAAGTGACATTTTATAGAAAACAAAATTCACTTTATTTACAGAACACAGTGTAAAGTTCTAATCTCTAGGCAACAGACCACACAAAAAACTAGTAACGTCTACTGACCCATACAAATTCTTGTTCTAAAATGTTATCAAAAAGCCTCATATCATGTTTTAACATTTTAAAAACAAATTTAGAATCAGCACCTTAAAAGTTTTTAAATTACTAAATCACTTGGGCATTCCAAAAATAAAAATAAAAACAACTATTTGCAATGAAAAAAGCTATGCAATGCACTTACCATCATGATTAGGATTTCCTAGTGTCCATGGCTCATCTGAGTCAAAATGAGTATCTCCCCCAATTCCTGGTCCAGGGAAATAGGCATGTGCCAAAAACCCTCCCTCTCCATCAAAGGGAGAACTATCTCCATGAAAACCAGATGCGAAAATGATGGTTATATCCACATCGCGTTTGCCACTTTCCAATTCGCTGTAAGGAACTTCTTCAAATGTCAGAGGAGTTACATTCTGCCACACATCAAAGGCACGGCGAATAGCTTTGCGGGTTTCAGGGTCTCCTACTTTAGGAGTTACGTTCTTTATACTGAAATTTAGAGAAGAGAATAATAAGTATGGCTTTTTAATATACAATCTGACTTATTACAGATTGGCTTTTTACAGATTTTGATCTATTCAGTTGAGTAAAATACTGTAAAAACAGCCTTATATTAAATAGGAAAGAAATTAATCAATGCCTCATATCTTTATAGCTAGGTTTCACTACACTGGGGTTATTTAATTCTCAGCAGTATAGTATTCATCTGGCAAGGCTATAGATAGAAGTTCTCTGCAGAATGGGTTAACAGTAGGGTAAACTGGGTCAATCAGTCACTCTGCCTCCCGAACAACAGAAAGGTAGCTTTGCCAAATGATCAAACAGGTGCAACAGTCTCGAGCTGAAATTAAAAATTCAGTTTCTTTCTTGTTATCATTACTTTTAGGGGCACATCATTGTGTGCACACATGTTACTTCCAAACAATGTCGTTGTGTTATTCTTTATCTATGAACACCAATTCAGCAGACACAAAGTTATTTCTTAGTTTTTAAAGAAAAGGTTAATTAATTATAGTTTCTTATGTTCTATTGTTTTCTTATGATATACTTAATTCTTTCTAGTTATAAAAAGCAATGTGAGTGAATGGCTTTTTAATACAAAAATTTAAAATTATATGAAATTAAAGAAGTGACTTGGACATTATTTATTTAGTTTACTTTTCTTGAGACTAATATCAAATGGCTACTTCGACCAACAATCTTACATCCATGAATCCACATATTTATACTAAAAAAATCTTAATACATAAAAGAAGGTATAATATTCAGGTGAATATTTATTGCAAAGCAGTAATAAAAGAGAAATGGAAGCTAAACAATTTAAAATGATGGAGTAGTAGTTAAGTTATGGTGTCTCTATTACATGTTATAATATAAATAGGACTCAAAATTATTTTTTGCCATTTAAGGCTATTTAGCAGCATAGAAAAAATTTCAGATATACTTTCCCATGGAAAAATAATATGCAAATTATATTTTTAGCCCACTTGTAGCTATGTCTCAATAATTACAAATATTAGGCAGGTATCATACCAAAATAATAATAATGGTGTTAACTGAGCATTTACTATGAGCCAGGCAAGCATTTTACAGTAGAAAACTTAAGAGAAAATTTAGAGTGGTAGAGCTGGTTTTTCAACTTAAACATTCTGACTCAAGAATCCATTATCTAAGCTAGACCAACACATCTAAAAGAAGGTTGTCACTATTTTCTAATATATATATATACATTGATTATTTGATGGTAAATATCATTCATTGTATATAAAGAAAATGAAGAAGCAAACCAGGTGGAAATGGAGTGGGGGCAGGGAGTGTTCCAGGAAGGAGAAATGACAAGTGAAAGGTCTTGAAGTTGGAGACATGCTTAGCGAGTTCCAAGAATGGTGAGGTGGCCACAGCTGGATATGAGGCCAGAAAGGAAGCATAAAATCAAAGATTTTGGCCACTGTAAAGAGTTTGGCTTGGGGCGCCTGGGTGGCTCAGTTGGTTAAGCCACTGCCTTCAGCTCAAGTCATGATTCCAGAGTCCTGGGATCAAGCCCCGCATCGAACTCCTTGCTCTGCGGGGAGCCTGCTTCTCCCTCTCCCTCTGCCTGCAGCTCCCCCTGCTTGTGATCTCTCTCTCTCTCACTATCTCTCTCTCTGTGTCAAATAAATAAATAAAATCTTAAAAAAAAAAAAAAAAGAGCTTGGTTTTTGTTCTAAGTGCGAGGGGCAGAACTGGAGCATAATGAGCTAAGTGATACTGGACTTACACTTTTTAAACAAAAGACTGTGCATTATGTGGAAAACAGATTGAAGTGAAGCAAGAGTTGAAGCAAGCAGACCCACTGGGAACTCTTGCAAAACTTTAGGTGAGAGATGACAGTGGGGGCCAGGGCACTACCAGTACAGATATGGAGAAGTAGATGAATTTTGGATAAATTTTGAGGATACACCTGCCAAGATGTACTGATGGCTGGACTAAAGCTGTGAGAGAAAAGGAGGTGCCAAGGAAGACACCATATTTTCTGAGCTGAGCCAAAGGATGTTGGACAGAGTAAAATAATTCAAGCCTGCTCAAGGAGAATGTTATACAGTATTTTGTTATTGTTGTTTTACTTGTTTGTCTTAATTTCATGTCCTTTCAGCATGATGCTCTGAACTCTATTTTGAGAAAGGGTAAATTTCTATATTGAGACATCTGGTGATGCTTCTGTCTGGCTTGTTAATCTCTAAATTTCCTGTCTGATGGCTGAAGAGCATTCAGATTAATGTAACTTTGAATTTCGTCTAAATTAGTTTTCCTAGTAGTCTTCTATTTTACTCCCACCCTACAGGAAGACCCTCATTAGTGGGGAAGTGTTTTTATGACACATTATTTGAAAGAACGTACTACATAAAGGCCACTGCTCTAGGAGCCTAAGAGATACAGCTGTGAATAAGACTCTGCTCTTGTAAAACTTACGTATTTTAGTGATAAGAGATACACACACAAAAACCCAACAACATCAAAAAGATAAATACAGATGGCAACAAGTGAAGGGTGAGGAGGTAAGGTGAGTAGATGATAAATGGGATTTCAGTGACAAAAGGAGCCACACATGCTTAGCTAGCATGAGTTTCTAGCCAGAAGGAACAGTGAGCAGCCCACATACATTTGGCCAGTTCAAAGAACGGGAGTGCTCAGGGAAATGGTGTAAAATGAACACTCAGGACAGTGGTTTGAGATTAAAGAGAATGGGCAGGAAGCGAGTTATATTCTGTGAAAGGAAACCACTGGAGAGTTTTAAGCAGAGAAGTATTTTGGTATTATTCTAGTTTACAAAGATCACTGTTTCTGATGAAAAATGAATAAGAAGACAAGCATGGAAGCAACGAAACATTTTGGAAGTCCAAGCAAGAGAAGACAGAGACATGTCCCAGAGTGGTAGTCATGGAGATATGAAGAATTAGACCATTTCAGTGTATATTCCGAGGGTATTGTTAATGGGAATTGGTGTTGTATTCAATGTGTAATGAAGAATTTATTTTGTTTTGAAATAAAAGATAATCTTACAAAAGAAAAAATCATTAGTATGATATGTATATAAGTACATAATGGTTCTGAGAAAAACGAAGCTACATAATGAAGAATAATAAATGGGGGGGGGGCGCCTGGGTGGCTCAGTTGGTTAAGCGTCAGACTCTTGATTTGAGCTCAGGTCATGAGCTCAGGGTCGTGGGATCAAGCCCCATGTCCGGCTCCATGCTCAGCACAGAGTCTGCTTGTCCCTCTCCTTCAGCTCCTCCCTCTGCTCCTCCCCCTGCCCCCTGCTCTCATTTTCTCTCTCTCAAATAAATAAAATCTTAAAAAAAAATGTAGAGTATCATATTGTAAATACATCACCGTGTTTTTCAAAGCCAAGCTCGATTAACTTCCAAAATATACTTAACCACAACATTTGTAATGTCATTAGTAAATACAAGACACATAATGGGTGCCTGGGTGGCGCAGTCGGTTCAGCTTCCAACCCTTTTCAGCTCAGGTCATGATCTCAGGGTCCTGATCTCAGGGTCATGAGATCAAGCCCCACCTGGGGCTCCTCACTCAGAACAGAGTCTGCTTAAGACTTTCTCTTCATCTCTTTCTGCTCCTCCCCACCGCGCTCTCTCACGCGCGCTCTCTCTCTCTCTCAAATAAACAAATCTTTAAAAGACACACAAGTGTACTTCCAAGTTAGAGTTCTGAATGAAGTACAAAGACATTTAGGAATTTTTATGCCATTAAGATGTATTTTGTATTTACTAATAATTGAAATAATAAGGGCAACAGAGATATGTGATATAAAGAATAATAGGACTGTTATTCTTAGTAGTTCTAATACATGATGCCCAAAGTTATTAATATATATATTTGCAAAACAAAAAATGCTATAAAATGAATAAAATGAAGGTTATGTTTCAAAAACTTAATAGAACTAATTTAATTTTAAAATGTTTTGGGGCGCCTGGGTGGCTCAGTCAGTGAAGCGTCTGCCTTCGGCTCAGGTCAGGATCCTGGGGTCCTGGGATGGGCCCCGCATCAGGCTCCCTGCTCCGCGGGGAGCCTGCTTCTCCCTCTTCCACTCCCCCTGCTTGTGCTCCCTCTCTCCCTGTGTCTCTCTCTGTCAAACAGATAAATAAAATCTTTAAAAAAAATGTTTTTACTTTGCTTTTCTGTAAACAGAGTACTTAGAGTGAACATACTTTTCATTCTAATAAGACAATTGATTTCATTTTTCGAAGACTTTACCAGGTTTTTTCATTATGCCATTTCACTGATTCTTTTAAACCTCCATGTTGCTAAATTTTGAAACTTTCACCTAAAAAAATTAATAAATGTTATCATTAATTCATTAATGACCATGCCTTATACAACCCTACATAATAAAGCTGATCAAGTGGAAATTTTTCAACCTCTTTATTCATCGGAACAATTGGTAGTGAGGGAAAGGTATGTCAATTGACTTACAAGATAACTATGTAAAGTCAGGATTCCCTAGCTTTAACTGCACTGAATCCATACTGATTCATTTAATAACAATTCTACATATTAATCATGGAGTATTTCCTCTTTAACTTTTTCAGAGAGTAATAAATCTTTTCCAAAGCTAGAGCATTTTATCTCTAATATGAAAGTAAGAAAAAAAACTAAATATTTTGGCATTTGTATTGTGTATTAAAGGTTAAAAGAAGCTTATACTCTGCCTTATTATTCTCAGTAAAAACATATAAATCTCACAATGATAAGTGAGAAGTTTACTACTTCTTTTTATTTATTTATTTATTTATTTATTTATTTGACAGAGCGAGATACAGTGGGAGAGAGAGCACAAGCAGGGGGAGCAGGAGAGGGAGGAGAAGCAGACTCCCCGCTGAGCAGGGAGCCCAATGCAGGGCTCGATCCCAGGACCCTGGGATCATGACCTGAGCTGAAGGCAGACGCTTAATGACTGAGCCACCCAGGCGCCCCACTACACTACTTCTAAGATAATTTTTAAAAGGGTAAGAATTTGACATTCAGAGAAATAGTAAATTTTGAGGGAATGAGACCTTTATTAACAAAACTCTACTGAAATATGTATGTGTTCTCTTTATTGATGACACTGGAGGAATTATTTTGCTTCATTAGTTCTGTAAAATAGATGAATATAAAATGTAAAAATACCAAACATTGGTTCATTTGAACAGATGTTACAGTAAGTGTGAAACAAGGCCATTGTAATAGGTTTTGTCCTTTCAAATGAAGTAAACTCTAATAAGTTACTCGAGTGACATAGTAAATATTACCCAGTGCCTAGTATTACTGTGTAAAGTCAGGATCCTCTAGTTTTAACATCACTGGATCCATAGTAATTTATTTAATAACAACTCTATATATTAATAATGATTATTTGCTCTTTAAATTTTGACAGAGTGATAAATCTTTTTCAAAGTTAGTGTAATGTTTTATCTCTAATTTTAAAGGAAGTAAAAAAACAAACAAACCTAATACTTCAGCATCTAGTTAAGATCCAGAACTTGTATATATACTTGTGTCAAAATTATTTTGGTATGGTCAAGGATAAATACTAAATTCAACAGACAAAAATCAGTTGTCCAGAAAAGCATACTTACATTTTGTGAAAAATGATTGGCAATGAAATGGAATTTATTGTAACTGGGAAAGTAGACAATTGCTAAGAGTATAATAGAGTAAAAATAATAAAATATATAGTTAAGTTATTTTCAGATCCATATCCAGAATGTATTATAACATTCTATCAAGAGAGAACTAAATAGACTAATATATTTTCATTCATATTATGTTTGTATGGTTGATGTGGCTTCACTTTTTTTTTTTTGTACAAGAAATGGTCAGAGAATAGAGATTGAATATGGAGTCTCTTTCTCTAGAAAAGCTTATATTAAATATTTCACGATTTCACAAGATGCTAGTTTTCCAGGTAAGGCAGACTAAAGTACATATTATTTTGGGTTTTATTTAAATAGTCTGTTTTACTACCTGCCATGTATCCTCTGGACACACAACCTGAATTCTATGTGAAGTCAACAGGATCATCAAATTCAGTGACCTAACTGGTTTTAGAGAATAAGAAAAGCTTCTGGGGAGGCACTGATTATTCCTCAGCAACTTCTAGGTTTCTTTTCTCTGCATATATTACGTTTTTTAAGATTTTTATTTATTTATTTGTCAGAGAGAGAGAGAGCACAAGCAGGGGGAGTGGCAGGCAGAGGGAGAAGCAGGCTCCCAGTCGAGCATCAGTCAAGCCTGATGCGAAACTCGATCCCAGGATCCTGGGACATGACCTGAGCTGAAGGCAGACGTTTAACTAATTGAGCCACCCAAGCATCCCAACTCTGCATATATTATGAAAGTAAAATAATAACTTCTGGTGTGTATCTTCAGGAGTCACACAAACATTCATTTAAAATCAAGCTTAGTTAAAGGAGAATTTACTAGGAAAATCAATACCAATTAATGTAACATAATATAACATACTATTATCACATTAATTAATATATTATGAATACTTGTTAATATAATCCAGTTTAAAAAACAGATGCATCAGGCAGTTTAAGTACATATTCCATGGGATACTTACTACATAAAATATTATTTTGGAATTTAGATTTTATGAAGAAAAAGAATTTAGGCTAAGCTTATTTTACACAATATTTAATAAATGGGAAATAAAGATATATTTGCTAAACAATGAGCTTACTCATTACATTCCTATTATTATTTTGCATAAAGCTTAACCAAAGCCTACAAAGAATTCATTAATTTATCCAACAGCTATTTAATTAGGGCATAATACACAGCAGCACTCTGCTAGGTTCTAGGGAACATAAAATGGATATGGTCTCTGATGTAATGAAGTTCCTATAAGGTCCGAAGTAACAATACAGTATACTATTCTGTAATTATTCACTTAAATACACCTGTCTCCCACATTCGACTGTATTTTCTATGAGTGGGGGCCTTGCTTAACTCATCTACCTATTGCCAGTGCTGTCACATAATGCTGTTCAATAACCATTTATTGAATGTACAACATCTAATTACCCAAGAAGCAAAATTTGCCAAAAGAAAAATGGATCATAAAGATTCAATTAAGAGATGAATGGCCACCTGTATTTATACTATAATTACTACCAGCATGTAAATTATGTATCAGCCAAAGTTATATATACCCCTAACTACTTAAATGATTCTTCTGGTACAACCTCAGAAGTTCCCATTCCTAGGCATCAAGCACCGAGGTCATTAAAGTGGAAAGCATGGGAGCCTAGACCTTCCCTCGAAATGGAGTCATTATGCAAGGTTCCTTCCAATTCCACATTTTAAAGATAGGAAGAGATTTTAAAATTATATAGTCTAACTTTCCAACCATTCCACAAATGGTCTCTAATTTCCTTGACAAGTGAATAAATTGCTTGGTTTATATGCTTCCAACAATGAAGACTTGTAGGGTGAATGATTTAATTTTCCAATAGCTCAAAATATTAGGTTCTTCTGAAAGCCGTTAAGTATTTGAGAATAACTGAAAATTTCTCCCTTAAATATTTTTTCCATCATACTGAGAATCCTTGGCTCTAATATTGAGCCCTTTCTCATGCAGACTGTTTGTAAGATCTCTTAGCATTTTGATTTCTTTTTTAGAGGTGCACTTTAATTTGCCAAGAAGTTGTTGGAAATGTGGTAGACCAAAGAGAAAAGGATATATCAGGTAAAGCTTGGCCAACAAAGCAAAGAGAAAAAATTGCCATCATCACTGCTTTGGACACTCTGCTTTCTATCAATCTAAGCTGTTCATTTTAGTTCTTATTTAGCCACACTGTACCCTTGGCTCATGATGAGTTTGCCATCAAATAAAACCTAGATTCAACCACCCCCACTCCGACTCATGGCTTCATTCTGTAATGGCACATTTCTGCTATCCTTTTAACGAGTAATTTTTTTTTTTAGCTGAAATGTAGTATTTTGTTTTTGTTTTTCTAAATATAGTAATAAAAGTAGCAGCAAAGGCTTATATAGTACTTATTTTACACAGGGCAAGTTTTTAACACTTTACATACACTAACTTTAAAATTTAATATCCTTAGTTCTCACCCTCAATTTTCTATAATTCTGTTAGAATATTCTCAACAATTTCCATTAATTGTCTCATAAATTAAAACAAGTTAAGATGACAGTTGGCATTTACTAAGCACTATGTTTCAAGCACTGTGCTGAGCTATTTTGTTTGTTTCTGGGGGGTTCCCCCCACCATGACCTGACTTAACTACCTCCTAAGCTTTATGAGGTAGGTAGTGTTACAATACTCACTTTTCACACAGGGAAAATGAGACTTAGAAGATTAAGTAACTTGATCCTGGTCTTACAGGTAGCAAGTATCGGAGCCAGGATTCAAATCCAGATCTTTCTTATCCAAAATAGGACTCTTAACCACATGATGTGTTTATCAATAACCTGGAAGCTTACAGGGATAGACACCTAATTATTTGAGTATTCAAAACTCGCTGAGACAATTGTCAGTATAGGGACAGAGCTTCAACGGAATTATGATTAGTTCTGAACATAATGGCTCTTAACAGTTTCTTTCTTACTTTCTTTCTTTCTTAAATGAATGGTGTAGTCAGTACCTAAGTACGCAGAGACACTAAACAGGGTACACCGTTAAGTCTGGAAATCAGGCCAGAAAAAAGACACTATCTGAAACGAAAACAATAAATATCAACATGCAGAGCTGTGTGTTTTGTACTTCTAAAGTTGATTACACAAATTAATCTAATTAATACTTACTAATTTTTTATATGTTATGGGGTAAGAATCTAATTTCATTGTTTTCTATATGGATAACTAATTACTACAGAAGAACTTAGTAAGTAAAAGAGCCTGTCCTTTTCCCCAATGATCTATAAGGTTTTCTCTGGCATAAATAAATTGAAGCCCTAACCCCCAATGAAACTATATTTGGAAATAGAGCCTTTAAGGAAAGTAAATAAGGTTAAATGAAGACATAAGGGTGGGGTCCTAATTTGGTATGACTTCTTATAAGAAGAGAAAAAAAAAACCCAGCAGAAATCTCTCTCTCCACACATGCATAGAGGAAAGGTAAGAGGTGGACACAATGAGAAGGACACAATCTACAAGCCAGAAGGAGAAATCTCACCAAAACCAACCTTGACAGCATGTTAATCTTGGACTTGTAGCCTCTGGAACTGGGAAAATTAAATTTCTGTTGTTTAAGTTACCCAGGCTGTGATATTTTGTGATGGCAGCCTGAGCAGACTAATACAGATTTAATGGACCAACTCCTTTGAAAAACACAATCTATAAAAACCCACACAAAGAGAAATAGATAATCTGAACAGGACTATATCTATTAAATAGATTTAATTAAAAATTAATAACTGTCAAAGAAAAAAGAACCAGGCCCAAATAGTTGCATTGGGTTTACTAAACATTTCAGTTACAAATCATACCAATTCTCTACAATCTCTTCCAGAAAACTGAAGTAAAGGGAACACTTTCTAACCCATTCCATGAGGCTAGCATTAGTCTCCTACCTAACCCAGATAAAGACTTTAAAAGAAAGAAAAACCACATATCAATATTACTCATGAACATACATGTAAAAATCCTCAACAAAAAATTAGCAAGTCAAATCCAACAATGTATAAAAAAAATGATTCATCATGACAAAGTAGGATTTACCCTAGGCATGAGAGGCTGGTTCAACTGAAAATCAATTAATGTAATCCAACACATTAAAAGGCTAAAGAAGAAAAATCATATGATCATATGATCATATGAATAGGTACAGAAAAAGCATTTCATAAAATCCAACACTTATTTATAATAAAAACTTCCAGCAAACTAGGAATAGGGTGAACCTCCTCAACTTGATAAACATCTAGAAAGAAGCCTACAGCCTATATCATACTTAATAGTGAGGAACTAGATGCTTTTCTCCCAAAGATTGGGAAAAAGGCAATGATGTTTGCCTTCAACACTCCTATTCAACATTTTACTGACAGCTCTCCCTTATGTAAGAAGACAAGAAAAGAAAATAAAAGATAAACACATTGGGAAGGAAAAAATACTCCTTTTTTTCAGGTGATATGATATGAAGTTGACATAGAAGAAAAACTAAGTGACCTCAGATTTGGAAATGATTTTTTTGATATAACACCAAAAGCACAATAAAGGAAGAAAATAATTGATAGGTTGGACTTTATTAAAATTAAAACTTCTGCTCTGTAGCAGACAAGCCACAGACTAGGAGAACTATGACTCCCACTGTCATTATGGACTTTAGTTAGTAATAATATAGCAACAGTGGCTCAGCAATTTTAACAAATGGATCACACTAATGCAAGATCTTAATAGGAGAAACTATGAGTGTGTATATGTGGTGGGGGGATGTGATATATGGGAACTACTTGTATTATCTGCCCAACTTTTCTGTAAACCTAAAATTGTATTACCTAAACTTAAAACATGAAATGTATTATTTTTTTAAAAAGTTGGCCATATTCTTTTATTATTTCTGAAAATTATCTAGAGTTTATTCTGTGTTTTCTATATAGAAAATGATATAAACTTACTAATGATAGTGTTATTTCTTTACAAGTCCTTATATCTTTTATTTCCTTACAACTATAAGTAGCTGTGCAATGTTGCTGAACAGACTTAGAGGTAGCAGGTATTTTGTTGTTGTTCTTTAAGGCATTCTTCCAACACTTCACATTTACTACATGGGCTTGGCTTAAGACTGCTTCCTCCTTGATTTTTCTTATCTGCAGAAATAACTGAAATGAGTTGCATAAAAAATCTAGGAGCATGCTATCTGGGAGGATTAGCTTAAGAATATAAAACAACACTGAAAAGTGTTCTCAAGGGGCGCCTGGGTGGCTCAGTCATTAAGCGTCTGCCTTCGGCTCAGGTCACGCTCCCAGGGTCCTGGGATGGAGCCCTATGTTGGGGCTCCCTGCTCGGTGGGGAGCCTGCTTCTCCCTCTCCCACTCCCCCTGCTTGTGTTCCTTCTCTCGCTGTGTCTCTCTCTGTCAAATAAATAAATAAAATCTTTATTAAAAAAAAAAGGAAAAGTGTTCTCAAAATAACTAAAATAAGTTCAAATGGCACAAACCAGATATATTGGTAGAAAATCTATATATTGAGTTTTAAATTTTATCCTTAAGCATATGTGAAGGGTTAGTTATACAAAGAATGAGAATTATAAATGTCTTTTATTCATGTATTCCTGACATCTTACCCTTCCCCTGACGTGCCCTGCCTCTTCCCTTGCCCTTTGGTCTAACACATGCTTTCTCTTTCTGTGAGTCTTGGCTGAAAGGTCATTTCTTCAGGAAGCCTTTCCCTGGTTTTCTAGAGTGGGTTGGATGGCCCTGTTTTACATTTCTCTTGCATCTTGTTCCTCCCCTTTCGTAACAGTCATCACATTTATATGATTCTTCAACTTAACCACATAACTGTAAATTCCAAGAGGACAAACAGAATCTCCATGTTTTATTTATTTCTATATCCCCAGTGCCTAGAACTGTTTTTGTTCAAACTGAGGTTCAATACACAGTTGTTCAATGAATTAATGAATAAATAGGAACATCTCCAATAGCAGCAAATGTCCCTCCAGGTTGGAAGACGTTGGCATCCCTTTGGCATCCTTCACTGAAGACAAAACAAGAAACAGTGATCCATCTGCACTGCTGCCAATAAGATAGAAAGTAAAATGACTTGAGTTGATACTAAAAGTTAATTAATAGTAGATCCAAAGACATTTTGTTTAGATGACAATTATTTATAAACTTTATTATTTGATTACTTTTAGATTATGAATCCTTATTAAAGAATGTAATGGGGCACCTGGGTGGCTCAGTTGGCTAAGTGTTTGATCTCAGGGTCCTGGGTTTGCGTCCTACATTGGGCTCCCTGCTCAGCAGGGAGCCTGCTTCTCCCTCTGCCCCTGCCCCCTGCATGTGTTCTCTCTCTCTCTCACGCTCTCGCTCACACTCTCTCTCTTTCAAGTAAATAAATAAAATCTTAAAAAAAATAAAGAACGTAACGTGTTACAATACTCATCTCAGAGTCCCTCAGGATTTGGTATTCTTTCAAGAAGCTTGAAGGTACAGTTTACAAATGAGACCAAGTATTTAAGAAATATTTAAAAGGCTTCCAAATAGGCAATTTATTCTCTTCTCAATGGCAGTTCTCAGTTCCCTATGTTAACATTATATATATTGTGTAACTATATGTTACCATGTAGTCAATGTGCATAAGATGTCAAACAAAATGTCAAAATAAATAGTGGTGAAAAATGGAGAAAACAGCAATTCATCATCAGTTCTTATACCTGTAAGTGATGTGTTTGTGTTGCCACTTCTGTCCTGTTAATGCATATCGCTTTCGACGAACATTAAATTTGGAGCTACCTCTTGTCTGGTCAGGTACACCACATCGAGGCTTCTTCATCCAGCTGCAAAAAGCAGTATTTTCCAGTTATTTACCAACAACCCTAATCATGAATTTCAAAAGGAAATCAATTGAGAAGGTAATCTATGACAGTGATTATGAAAATGGGAAAACATAAAGAAGAAAGTTGTCAATTTCCTTGCAATTTAAATCTAAGTAGAAAGCATATTTTGTCCCTGAATGATCAAGAATCAGTGGTTTCGAACTCAGCTCTTTTAGATATTTTTTCTTTCTCTAATTCATTTTGAGCTTGCTGTAGACTGAGGTCCTCTTACGCTTCTAACTAGAATCTGTTTTTAACAAGATTTGTGACCTTGGGCAAGTCACTAATTCCTAGTCTCATTCATAAAAAGAGGCTTTTAAAAATAAATTTTCACTAAGGTCTCTTCCAGGTTTAACATTCAACAATTTTTAAAATCTGTTACATGATCTTAAATTTCAGGATTTGAGAGGGTATATTCTATTCTCTCTTCTAGCTTGCATAGAAGTAAATTATTTAAATAACATTTGCCTTTCTCCATTTTTTTTCTTCTTTTCACTTTGATCATTACCCCAACTTACAAGTAAGAACCATCTGTTTTAGATCAGTAATTAATAACCAAATTCAATGCTTAATTTTTTTTTTTCTGGATATGAGGTGTTAGCATCACACAAATAAGGTTTAACATAATTATATTAGGAAAATGACATGCTGTTTTTTGATTAATTTTTAATACTTATACAAATACAGTCATGGAACTTCTTTTCTACAGTCTCATTGGTCAAATGTCCTGTTTTCGATGTAGTCTTGCTTCTTATCTAAGAAGAAAGATTTTCATGATTTTGAGTAGTGCTTCTTTGGTGACTCATAAAATGGCTTTACCATTCATTAGCACATTTAATTTAACAATTACAAAGCTAATGCAAAATCTTCATGGTGCTATATGCTTCAGCAAGTAGAAATGAGAAAAGAATCAATTTTTGCTGTATTTCATCAGATATTTTATAATTTCTATACTCTTTAAATGGAAAATAATTGACTATAGAGATGACTATCTAAAGATGTCCATTTTGTGAAAATGAAAGAAACAGTTTACATGTTACATGGATAAATCAGCTAATTAGCTCTTATAAACAATAATAACCTCATACAACAATGAAATCATGACTTTTGTTTTTTAAGAAAGATGACACTTTTACCATAAGTATTGAAAAAATTTCTCCTTTTTTATTCTGTCCGTAGACAGACAATGTAGACATTGCGGTTATCAAACTTAAAAAATTCCATCCTAGTTTATAATGCATTGTGGAGTTACTTCAGAAAAATCGCTTTCCCTTTATTAAAGTCTCCCAACTCCTAGGAGGCTATATGGTCCTACGGAATTGAATTCTATAAAGTTGAGAATGGAGATCTCCTATTTTTAACTAATACTTCAAGGGCATTCCTCAACCACTTCATTTGAGAGATATTTCACTAGACTGTAAACACTCAAGGGCAGGGGATCTATATACCAAGATCTATATGTCTATATACTATATACAAGGTGTATATATATACTATCCACCTTGTACAACCCCTGGAATATGAGATATTCAATGAATAAGTGGAGAGGGACACTTTGTATTTTTTAAATGAAAAATCATTAATTGTTATTACATACTGTAAGATACAGATACAGATTTAACTAGCAAATATTAAGCATTGGAGAGGTTATTATGATTTAAGTGGCTTTTACATATGGGTATTTCATTAATTATATTCTCAGCAAAAATTGTAATATTCCTAAGGCAGGTTTTATGCTTATTTATTTCATTAAAAGCACTAAGAGAATAAATAATATATAATTATTAAAAATGAATAAATTTACTAAGTGTGGGAAGTAGTTACACTTACATTTTGCTAAGAAAAATATTTAAGTTAGCATTCTGGGAAGAGAAATAATTTGGAAATGGATAGTGGGATGATATTTGACAAAATGCAATTACCTATTATCAGGATAAAATGTATTGCTAATGAGGACATACTGTCTAAAATTATTTTAATAATCAATAAAATTAAAAGAGGAAGGTAGCAATTGAAAAGGAAATTAAATTTATTAATATAAATTTCCATTTTAAGTCATGCATATGTTGGATCTAGTAAAAATTTTTCCAGTGAATCACTGCATCTTCCAAAGGATAGGGTTTATATGGATGAGTATTAGATTCTTATGCTGAAAGATATCTCTACTGAATTCTTTATGTATTTCTTAGGCTTTTGCCCATTAAATATGTATTTTTTCTTATGTTCCAACTTCTTTGTTTATTTACTCAATAAATCCTTATTCATTCATCTTGTAATATTTTTCAGCTTTTATAACATGTTAAAAGATATAACGAAAAAGTGTGACTGGAAAGATAAACAAGGCAAGAAGCCCTTTTTGAGTTCACAGTCTACAGGCAAGACATGCATGATTAAAAAAAATTACTATATAATGGCTTAAATGCTGTCATACCTTTGTCAAGATACCCTGTCATTATTTCAATTTACATGTAAAAAATTTTTGATTTTCCTACCCAGATTTGTAACAATTCCTCTGATGCTTTATTTCAGCCAAAAGTCTTAACATCCTTCTAATGCCTAAGTTAGATACCCAGGTAATATTCTCCACTGCTCTTTCCTCACATCTAATCAAGCAGGATGCAGTCTTTTTTGCCTCCAAAATTTCTCTTCTCTCTCTCACTAATGCCGTCCTTCTCATTCCTAAAGACAAATCTTTCCAGAACACAGATGTGTTCTCTATATATTCTGGGCATGAAAATGCTTATATAGAAAGAATCTGACTCAGGCTTACTTAAGGAGGATCCCCTGTCACCCCCCTCTACTTTCTAAGATCCACTCAGGTTCCTACAGAACTAAACCTCTTTCTGCCTTTGTATGCAGTGACCTCTGTCTGGCATAACTTCCTCTTTTTTCACACTGAGAATCCTAAACATCCTTCATTATTCAACTCATAGAGATACAGTTTACCATCTCAACACTGCACGGATTATACTATGTGTTCCGACTTGTGTCTCTGTCTTCCACTGGCCTGAGTCACGGCAGAGAGCCAGGAATAATGGGGCCTATACCCAGAGAAGTCTTCAATAAGAAAATGAAGCAAATGAATTGAGTCTGCATGTCTCTTTTGTACATGCTGATCCCCCTTACTGTCCACATTTCTTGAAGACTTCGTAACTCTTCCCAGGTGTGTGCCTTGAACAAATGCTTATTGCATGGACACTGTGTAGACATTTTTATGTAAAACTAAATCATAAAGCAGATGACTTAAGTGTAAGAAATAAACATAAGAACAGGAATAATCTAATATCGATCAGTAATTTAATGCAAAAAACTCTTAATAAGGGTTGGTCGAGTTGAGAACACTCTATGTTAACTTTGCCAATATTTATATCCAAATATTCTGGCATAGATATATTAGCAGAAATTATTTATCAAATTATGCAAAATCCCCAAAATATGATAGAAGCACATCATGCCACTGAATATGACACATGGTATCTGAGCTAAATTGGCCTTTGGGCCTTTTATGTGACTCGAAACATTTAAATCATTCTTTAATTTCATAAGGAGTCAGGTTCTTTCTACTACAATTTTTGAAGTTCTTGGTGGATAAAAATGATTAGTGTTTAACAGGACTCATCAATGAATTAAATGTCTAATACTAAAGGTAAAGTTGGCATGTTAATATTGTTATTCAGGTAGAGTCTGACTCTGGGATTTATTTCATTATCATACACCAAATATTAGTTGCATTCATATATGAATTTGATAAAACCCATATATACTTGTACACGAGAGTGCGAAACTCTCCATGTACAAGTAGAATTGATTGATTGTTTCACCTCAGGTAACAAATGTATCACCTGAAAGAAACATGGATTAAAGAGAATGTGTGTGTGTGCATGTGTGCGGGCTATTTTCAAGCAGTGCTTCTTTTGTGAAAGTTCCATTGCTAAAACATACTTATTTTTCTGTGTGTCAATACACAGCAGCTCATACACATGTGCTTCATTACTGACTCATTTGCTAAGAATTTTAAGTTGACATTCCAAAGCAAACAAAGACGTGGGAACCGGCCCTGGCAGTGGGAGGGAGCTACAAGAAAGTCATTTTGTACTTTCAAGGTGTAAATCATGGCACTCCCTCCATTTGCATAAATGCAATACTGATATTCAGTACTGATTTAATTGTTTAGAACCCATGGCATTTTCAGATTAGCTGGGCAGAGCATTAATGGTTTCCTTAAATTAACTGAACTGAGAAAGGAAAAACATCTGAAATCAGTGTTCTTGACAGGAGTGACATTGCAAACGTTAGGAGCAGGGATCCTAGAGCCAGACTGCTAGGGCTCCAGCCCCACCTCCACCACCTCTCCAGCCCTGGGACATTGGTCTGACTATTGTTTCTTTCTATTTCTCCGTTTCCTCATGTACAAAGTGGAAGTGAGAATATTATTGAATTAATGTGAGGATTAAATTAGTTAAGTCACGTGAAACACTTAGCACAGTGCCTGGCAAATAGCACCTGCTATGGTTATTCATTTATAATAATTATTATTATTTTACAAACATCAGGAAGCGGCTGGACTCGTAGTAGAAGCTGCAACAATAGCAACATACTGATATTAGCATGTTTCAGGTCACCTTGACCTATGTGTTAACATCCCTTGTTATTTAAAACAGGGATAGCCTGGTGTTTTCATAATACAGATAGCACCAGAGACACAATCCTCTGTTTTATGTGAATAAAGCAGCCACAAACTTCTAAACAAATTTGCAGTAATTAGAGCCACTATGTATGAAACAGTGTCCGTTGGTTTCGGTAACTTTTTTTTTAGAGTTGGGTATTCGAGTCAAACATACCAGGCCTCTCATCGCATGACTGTAAAGGAAGCCTTCAGGTTGAGTCTACACACCTGGTGCCCCAGTAGTGGGGCTGAAGGAAGACAGCATTTCAATAAAATGCGTACAATCGAAATGGTGCCCCCTGGAGTTGGAGTGGTACCACACAGCGGCTCTGGGTTCATATGCCTACCTTTACCGCGAGAAAAAAAAAATAACTCACAAAATTATATCTTGTGCCTTATGATTAGTAATGTAAGAAAATGTTCATCTGCATAATTAACAGGTTTCTATCCTCCAGACTTTTCCATGTTCTACTGGAAGGTAAGAGTAATATCTACTATTTATAGTTGTCCCCAAAAGATCTTTTTACAAAGTTTTAAAAATGCTAATTTTTATGACTTTAAAAATCCTTCGGTTTTGTTTGTACTCATACAGCCAAGTGCAAGAGTCATGAAGAAGATTTTCTAAAAGTGAATTAACTTAGTGCTCAAAATGTTGACATTAGGTTGACAGCTCACTCTGGTCCAGAGTTTCTTTTTTCGATCAACTCATGAACTACTTGCATGGACACAGGTTATTCACAAAGCTGAAACTGCAGTTAGTGTACTTGAAAACCTGATCACAGAGAATAGATGTAATAAGCCTCCATGATCCGCAATGTGAAGAAAAAGCTCAGTTAGTGTCAGCTCTCATTTAAGCTTTCACCTTTCACCTTCCAGAAGGGGAATGAGGCTGATTTAGCTATCAGCCATCCTTCCATAGTTACCAAAATAAGGATTGATCCATCCTATAATGTAATCCTATAGTGTTTCAGTCCCATTGCTATAATCAGAAATAAAAAGAAATTTAATTACTGATGAACTTATCTTTTGTACCTAGATTGAAAAAGAGTCTTATCTTAACTCGATAATTTAGACAAATGACTGAAAATCATGAAACCTATTGAAAATTAAGCCCCGAAGCTTATGGTTCTTGATATAGCTAAATAAATATTTCGATTCTCAAATTAGGAGAATTCAAATACCACTGTGGTTTCATAATAATTATTTGAAAAAAGCTACACATTCAGTCTTAAATTAATTTTAATTAAAATAAATTAAATAAATTAAGCAGAATTACTCAGATCATCCTACATATGTATGAATATATGTGTATATTTGCATATTCATGTGTGTACACATGTATGTGTGTGTATATGTATACACACATATATGGAGGGAGATAAAAAAGAAAGATCACCTTAAAAATGATATCTCATCAAGCATGCTTCAATGCATGATAATGTGCACACATAAAAGATGAATTAAAATTTTAAAATACCTACCATTAATATTGTAAAAACACATTAGACTCATTTTCATTATTGCCTTGCTATCTTTTTCCCTCCATGCTAAAATAATCCTTTTTCATGCATAACATAAATTGCTTCACTTATTAAGGAATTTAAGTAAGCTTGCTTATAAAAATTAGCTAAGCAACCCATAATTTTGAAGAACCACTGCAACATATGATAATGAGCTCGTTTTAGGGTAGGGGGATAAGTATGCATTACTATCTCTCCAACACCAGTGCTAACTGATATGAAAGCAATATAATAAGCCATTTAAGGTAATACCTAAATTTGTTGCTGGAAAATGGTTAATTTCTTCAACATAATATAGGGATCACCACAACTGCATCATTACTTTTAATTACCCAAGAATTACAGACTGAATGCATCAAATGTCTGTCTGACAAAGGAGGACATAATTATTTAATTTAAAAACAACTGATCTTGACAAGAGCCTACAATTAGATAAAAGTTTATAGCATATGAAAATGAATCTTAAGACATTATTTTAATACTGAGGAGTAATTTTAGGTCTATAATTGTAGTCCATATTTTATGTGATAAGGTTTAGATAAAAATTCATACTTTATAATTTGACTATGTAACATAATAGAGTACAACTTCAGCATGGATTGTTACGACACATTCATTTGGGATTACAAAAGCACAGACAATTCCTTATGTAGCATGATTATGGGGATTATACTTCCAAAAACAGGACACTATTTGAGCTGAGTACCCTGTGTAACACCACCTCAAGACTGGGGATACATCAGTGGAAAAACCCAGACAGCAGGCCAGTGAAGCCATAGGGTTTCTAGTGTGAGTGACAACGTGGGTGCCATAGGGGACAGAAGAAGCAGGGCAATCTAGGAAGGGCCGATGAGGGTTTAACCGGGCTTTAGTGGGCTCATCTAAGAATAACAGTGTATGTAAAGGAAAAGAAGCATTTCCAATTAAAAAAGAAGAAGAAGAAAGGAAAGGAAAAAAAAAAAACTGAATTAGAACAAAGTTTGGTTGAAGAAAACAGATCAAAACACTGGTTGGTTTTAAATTAAAGGTTTGCCTATACAGTTGATCTTTTCTCTACAAGGCTATAACTCACAGAAATGCTACTTTAACTCCTACACACTGACACAATCATTTCTCCTGGGCTGGAATCTGAGCCACTGTGTGGCAGAAAAAGGACACAGGGTCTTTTTCTGCACCTCTGCATTTGACATTGTCCTGCCAGAGAACAACTAAAAACTGTTCAGACCCTTTCCACATAAGCGGCCTAAATAAATCCTACGCACATTCCTCTTCCATCATCTCCTGACAAAGACCTTTTTCCAGCTATCTTGGGAAATCAAACCTATCCATCTTGAGTCCTTCCAATGACCAGCAGGAGCTCTCAAAATGGAGAGGAAACACAAATGCCACCGTCTATAGAACTCTGCTTTCTGAATTTTAATATCTGGTAATAAGCAGATTCAAAGGAATTTGTTTTCCAAGCTCTCAATTTATTGTATTTTTAAAAACTGTGTCATATGGTCCAAGAAAGTCAATCAGAAGATAACAGCTCTGCACTAGGGAGCATAAAAGCTGTTCAGAGCACTTTGTAAAATGTTGGGATTAAAAGTATGATTTAAATGGAATTCTGTACTATATGCAGCAACAAAATGTAGGACTTGTTGGGTTTGCTTATTAACTTAATAAGCCATCTTTAAAATTAATTTATAATTGTAATTAAAATGAATTTAAAACTGTATTTATTTAGGACACTATTAACAGAGAATTGCAACGAATAGAGGGCAGCAGATTCAAAATATCCAAGTCCTATTCCCAATATTAATAACAAGTTTCTCATTCTTGCAAAATGCATTATATTAATTCTTGGTTCTATTTTCCCAAAGGGTATACCAAAGTTAATATTTATGTATCTCTTAAAAATGCTAGGAGAGGTAATTATATTTATTTTTCAAAACTGCTTTGACGTTTAATCTTCAAGCCTTTTATTATGTACTCGTCCTGTCTTGATGAAATAGGAACAGTATGACTAATACCATGCTGTAAGTATTAGAAGGCAAAATATAATATTTAAATTATATTTAAGTTAGTTTAATATGTAAAAATTATATATACCTGAGTCAAATAATTTCAGGTATTCAAGGTTTAAAAAGAAAAATCAATGTGTCATTTCTTGAGGTTCACACCTTGGTATAGTAGAAAGTTCTTTGATTAAACACCAAAAGGTCTGGATTCTGCAACTACTCTGGACTTCACTTAGCCTTTGACTTTTAGTTTCTTTATTTGACAGTGTAGAGAGAAAAATATATCCTTGTCTTCCCTACTGCGGAGGGTTGATGTATGATGATCATATTAAATGATGAAGTAGATTTACTTTGTGAGTATCAAGGACTCAATAAACACAGATGATTCTTCCCTGCACTGACAGAATTAATCACGTCCTCCTTTGCTGTCCAAAAGCAATAATGCTGTTTCATAATGTCACAGAACTTACAGTGTACCTGTGGTAAAATAATTTGTGATTATGTCTAGCTACACAGTTAACTTGAAGTTCCTCTGAAGAAGAGACTCTGTCTTCTGATCTGTTATATGCCTCTTTCACAGATGCAATGCCCAGTAATGAGTTACTGGTTGAATAAATAAATGAACAAATGATTGATGAATCAATCCATAAAATCACAAATATTATTAAAGAGTCAAAACAAGCCATTTGCTAATGAAAAATTGAAAGGAGAGACTTGCAGGAACCTCTCCTTGATTTAACTCCTGTAGAAAATTACCACAAATAGGAGGCTACTAAACTGTTAACTGACTCTCTAATACCCTTCCCCCCCAAAAAGAGCCCTGATTTGTATTGTTTCCCATTTTCCTTAGTGTCAATATTTCTACTCTGGCCAATTTCAAGCTACTGATATCATGTCACTTAACAGGGAAGAAACGTGCCCAATATGTCCACACCAGCAGAACAAGCCAGCTCCAACACATCACTGACGTAGCTCTTCCTAAAATAGCTTCAACCATTTACTCTGACTCTTATTGTTCCTTCTCCCCCCCATTTTGAAAAAGTGCCGCTAAAATCAAGTGAGTAAATTTGACTCTGACAGACCTGACATCCTAGCGGAGTAGGGTTGAAACAGGTTAAATTCCAAAGAAAAGGGACAGGAGACAAATGGCTCCACTCATGGTTGGCGGAGTTCACTTAAACTTTTTCAGCTCAAGGACCACAAAAAGAAAGAGTGTGGATGCCCATTACTTACTCAATTGTGTTTCTGTCCACTTTTCCTGTCATGTTAATGCCGTAGAACTGCTGCATGGCAGCTAAGGCGGCCTGCATGGTCTCCGCGGAGCGCAGCACCGACATTCTGGGGTCAGTTGGTGGAAGGTAGCCGTACTTTTGTAACCAAACCTGCAATAAGGACAGTTCCTTTTAGATCAACCTCAAAATTGAACAATAACTTCACAGTAACTAGTGGATCTTTAAACTTTATTTCCTCTACAAGGGCATATATTATTTAAGTGTTTTATCTCTTTTTAACATATATTCTGTAGTTTAATATAATTTTGGTGATCGTTGTAGATCTTTCTAGCACACCTACAAAAACTAACTGAAAAGAAAAAGGTTAGTCATTTGTTGCAAGCTTATTGTTTATAAGGAACTATACTCAATACTGGATAAGATAACAAATAAAATATGACCGCTGCCCTTTAGGAACTCAACTTCCCAAAATAAGGGATGATACCTTTTCAACAATAACCCCAATGAGACATCTATGCTGGAAGGGGTAGTTAATGTGCATATACCACATCTAAAATGTCACTTTCCTGAACAACTAACCAAGGGCTGTAGCCATCATGAGTAGCATCAATAATATAGACCATATTATTCCGTCATGACATTTTGAGTATAAATTTCATGTGATTGATCTATTTAATTGTAGTTAGATGTCTTCAAGGGTAGGTAAGTGTTTCTCATGTAAAGAATAGTCTTCCATTTATTTAAGGTGACTCACTTCAATCCAAATAATGTAAGTGACCAAAATTCTCATATATAGATGAATCAGACTATCTTGCTAAGTATGTTTGGGTCTCTCTTTAAGGATCTCATGATTTTTATTCTCCTCTTCCCCAGAGAAGGGAGATCCTGTGTGGATAGCGAGAGAAAGATGTCTGAGTTGAGCTCACATCCCAATCGTGATTATAGCAACAATTCAGTCATTTAAGGTCAGAATTTTAAAGTAACCTAAAACTCAGGGTATTTGGGGAAAAAAAATTTTCACCAGAGAGCAGATGCTTTCCAGTTCTACAATTCTATGCATTCATTTTAAATGCACAATCATATGTTCAGCTCATATCCCATCCTCTGTCCCTTACCTCAATCTTCCATGGGGCACTAAGATTTCTTGAAGTGCAGTGAACTGCCTGTCAAATTGAGAAAGGCCAAGTAATTCTGCCTGTCACACAGAATAGAAGCTGTGCTATTTAGTGGAAGGTATTCACCAGTATGTATTTCCCTTGCCACCTGGGTCTATTCATCATACAAATGATGATCCTATGAAGCTACAGCTTTTCCCCAATACCTGATATACTTCCGCTATGACCTGACCACTAACACAGAGGAGAGCTATTTTCTCAGTGAAAACAAACAGTAATTATATAAATTAAATTTCACCAAAAGAGACTGATATTAAATATACCAAAGTCTTAATGTGTGAAAAAACAAGGTGGATTCATTTGTAGTATTTCCAAGAAAATGATGCCCCCCAAAGCTTAGAACTCTAAGCACAACCCTTTGAAAATAAAATAAAACATTTATTCTAAAACTGTTTAAGAGATCAACAATACCTCACTGTCAGGAAGGTTTACTTTCGAAACTCCATCTAGTAAATTCACCTACCACTTGGTGAAAACATGCCAAGACACTCCTCTCATCTAATCTGTAATGAATAGGCTTCCAGGGAAGACACATATATTCAGAGTTACCTGGTCAACAGTGCTGCAGTCTGAAATAGACTCCATTTGTTTTCTGAATGAAGGAGACAAGATTTCACTGGCAATGTATTATTTACCAGAAAATTCAATACCTATATTGTAATGCAATTTCCCCCAAATTAGAAGATTTCATCTTGATATTTAACAGTATACATGCACTAATATTCTGAAATTGAACTCTTTTTCCCATAACACTTTGTTTGCATTTATTTCTTACTTGTTAGAGAGCTGACTTGTTGCTAGGTTACTCATGGGTGCTAAGCTACAGGCAACCACATCGTTTATGGTGTCAGCAACGAGAAAGCTATACAAATAAAAAGACTATAAAATATATAAATTTTAAATGGATAATGAAAAAATAGCATGTTATAAAAATACATATTGATCTATGCATTACCCTTTAAAACAAATGAGTTGGAATAATAAAAAAATAAATTGTGATTTTTCTTCAAAATCTCTTTTATATTATGCCATTTATCATGAAAGTCAATTTTTTTCTAAATGATTGAGAAATGAATAATTCTTTTTAATTGAAAAATATCAGAAAATCTATGGGACCTACCATTTTATAGTCAAAGTTTGTTTTTGTCTGATAACTGTCATTGAGATTATGGGTCACCTTGAGTTTACCATTCTTAATATCATTGTTATTTGTTAATTAAGAAATCTTTGACATCATCAAGAATTAACCAAGAATAATTCTCAATGGAAACTTGCAATGCATCTTTCCACAAAACAGTGGAAAATCAAGCATGTCAGTGTCATGTTAAGAGTATGAAACCAGCAAGCCATCAATAACATTTTTTACTAAAACTGCTGTGGACAATCATACTCTACGTGGATATAAAAAACAAAACCTAAAGTATTAATTTGATCCACAGTGCATCTTTACATCCAATACTCAAAAACTGCAGGGAAAAACAAATACTTGCTTAAATAATCTTAAACACCGAGAGAGTATAGTCTCTTGAGTTGGTTTTTGTCTTACACTAACTACTTAGTTTAAGCTGTTGACACCACAGAATTCTGAGAGTCTGATCATTTTTGGTATGATAGAGAAAAGAAATCTGTACCAAATAGCCCTACATAAGGTGCTAACGCTCCTTGGAGGAGACTAAGTTGGTCACCATGGTGATGTAAAACTGACCAAATACAAGGAGGACAGGACACTCAGCATCAACGGTAGAAAACCACTATGGCCAAAATCCAGAGAGCTTTGTAAACACTGACTCTTAAGTCACCATTAAATGACGATCAGGTATAAATAGTGTAAATCAGATTCAAACACTGGTCCATAACCATCATAGAGGTATAGGAAACTCTGTTATAAGTCATCTTATTCTATGTATATAGAACAAAAACCCTTGTGTTATATAAATAGAGCATGGTGGGTAGCCTTAGCACCTTATCAATCTAGAGTAACGAAAGGAAATTTTAAAAATTCAAATATGAGGGCGCCTGGGTGGCTCAGTCAGTTAAGCGTCTGCCTTCGGCTCGGGTCATGGTCCCGGGGTCCCAGGATCGAGTCCCACATGAGGCTCCCTGCTCAGCGGGGAGTCTGCTTCTCCCTCTCCCTCTGCTGCTGCTCTCTCTCTCTCTCTGTCAAATAAATAAATAAAATCTTAAAAAAATTGAAATATGACAGAAGTGACATAGAAAACATTTCTCTTTTCTACTAAATTACAACCTTTAATATCTTATTTGATAGAAAATTAAATTAAATATACAAAGTAATATTTGAAGGTACACCTTATCCCTTAAAGACTATACCATAGACTTCATCCTCATACATTGTTATTTGAAATATATCCCTGTTTTAAACATTGTTTTTAATGTTTAATGTTTAAATTTCCTGGATGACAGGAAATAAGTTTGCCTTCTGAGATTGCTTGTCTCTTAATATTTTTTCAGTGCTCTCAAAAGCATATAATGGGTAGTTAAGGAATAATTTCCTCATGTATGCATTTGGGGGAAATGTTGAATTTGCAGGTTTGATGTGAGAACTGAGAATACATAAAGCCACCAGCACATTTTTTGCTCAATCATATTATTATTTTATGCTTACTAATTGCTCTGAGTTCTTGAAATTGTTCCTGCTGTCCTTGGAATGAATGGGGCAAGACTGAAATGCAGGTAAGATGTAAAGAATCAGAGTTGTGAGGAAAGACAACTTGTTTTTATTTTGTTTTCTTTGTTTTGCCTTCTTTTGCTTACTGGATAGACACATGCATTTGAGAGCACTGGAAAACTATCAAGAAACAAGTTTCTTTGGAGGCAAAACTTGTTTTACTGTCTGGGAATTAGCCCGTGTCATTATCATGAGGACAAGCAACCACAGAACCTCAAATACAGCAACAAAGTCTAACCTTGAATTACCTTTCCTCTTTTACTAACAGTCAAATTATCTTGCTATCTTGGAGACAAAACCAATTTCCTGCACTTAGTGACTATTCAAATGGAGGAACAACCAGAAGAGTGCTGGTCTCTGCAGAGTAAGAGGACTTACCAAGCAATAAAAGGTAAACATTTAAATATTAAATTCTGTGCCAATAGATATTGCCTTTACCAGACTGTAGTATAAATAGCAGGAGCAGGCATGCAAAGTTTTAGTAAATCCCTTAATAAAGAATATCTTTGTCACTAATATTTCATGTAACCATATTGGGAAAACCTGTATTAATCGACTCAGCTATCCACACCCATATATCAGTGTGGTATCCTGAAAGATGGTCATCAACAACAAAAAGGAGACATTAGCAGTTCTCATGACTAACAACAAATATAAACAGAGGATTTTTAGAATACGTATATATTTTTTAATTTTTTTTTTAAGATTTTTATTTATTTATTGAGAGAGAGAGAATGATAGAGAGCATGAGAGGGAGGAGGGTCAGAGGGAGAAGCAGACTCCCTGCTGAGCAGGGAGCCCGATGCGGGACTTGATCCTGGGACTCCAGGATCATGACCTGAGCCGAAGGCAGTCGCTTAACCAACTGAGCCACCCAGGCGCCCTAGAATATATATTTTATTTAGTCTCTCAGGCCAGTACTAAAATCTAGAGAAGTAGATTTTCCTCCAGTTGTTAAAGCTAGTAAGTTTATCAATGCCTTAATATAACATTAAGATACTCCTATTCATTTACTCAGGTGACTCACAAATGCAAGAACCAGATTAAAATTCCATCACTGGCAGGACCCAACATACGGAAAGAACATCTTGAAAGGATGCTTAGATATTTTTCCAAGAAGAATTTAAATAATTAAACTAATGAATTTATTAGGGCAGGGAGGGATATATTTTAGAATATATGTCAGACCACATGTCTATTTGTGACTGAGCAAGTGATTTCAGGTAAAGCTCATTGCAGCTCATGTGTAGTATGGCCAAATGCAAAGTCCATGGGCCCCGTGATCATATGATCCAAATTATAGCACTCAATATAGAAGGAAAAGGGCAAAGGTAATAGTTTTATTTATAGTATTTACTTTATAGTATTTTATGGTATTTTAGTAACAATCACTTCAATTTACACAATTATATAATTTTTTATTATTTTGGGATGTCATTTTTAAAATTATTGAATTCATATTAAATTTTAACATATTAACAAAAAAATTTAAGTATGTAATGATTAACATATAATCTGATATAATTAACTGACTTTCTTGATAAAATAAAGGAAAACATTTTTAATAGTTTTCAATATTATAAAATTATTTTCCATTTTTCAGTATGAGACTTCTAAATGTTAAAATTCTGTTATTAACTAAAATTAACAACTAAAAGGTGTCCCTCCCCTATTTTGTGTATTACCCACAGAGTTAGCAAAGGTTTAAGGACATTTTCCCCTGAAATAGCATATATTTCATAGTTACAAAGAAGGGCAGAATTTAGGGGCTAAATTTTCTAGTCTGAAAAGTGGCTATAAATATGAATTATAACTACCTATTAACCAAAAAACTAAATTGATGTGGGAGTAGTCATTCAGAATTGGTCAAATTGAAAATTCATAGGATAAGTTAATGAGGCAGAAATTAGCCTTTCTGTTCATTCAAAAATCTAAATGGGTTCTAAATCACCATCCCATTCCTACCATGAATGAATCAGTGTATGAAATTGCACATATAGAATTCAATTCCTTTAGAATTTTACTGTCTATTTAAATGGCTTCTTAAAATGGAAATCAAACAGTGGAAGGACCAAAAGTTACGCCATTGAACATCTTAGCAATCAAGAGACAATTGCCTTTTGGACAAGGAGATGGAAAATAGCTGGATCATTAGTAAAAATTATAATGATCATGATGACCATATTTTTCACCTTAACATGAAATTCTTTAATTTGTGATAGAAACTAAAAACTTAGGATATAAAGGCTAGGGAGAGATTTTTCCATTCTGCATTTGAGTGAACTGCAGTTGGTATTTCATAGCTCTGGGAGGTAATAGTAATATTAGCTCAAATAGTAATGGCTGAGCTCCAGTGATCAAACAAATAAACAAAAACAAAACCCCCCACCAAACTAAAAAAACAGTTGTTTTTAATTGGGATTCTATCATATGCTAGTCATTGTACCGGAAAGTTTGAGTACTATGCTATATTGGTCTCCTTATGGTTTTTCCTAAGTATGTTTTACATTTTTAAAGATGAATATATAGTGTCCATGCACATACACATACACACTGACAAAACAAGACCAAAAAAACTCAAAAAGACAAAACTCAACCAACAATGAACAATAGCAGGGCATTATGTCATCTCACTAACCCCAGTTTCTCAGGTGGACAGAAATAATTACCAAAACAGTAACTACTTATATTAATCATTAACATGATACTACTTTTTATCAAAATCACCTCACAAAGCTAAATAGAGTAAAATTCTCCTCAAATCTGTGCTTCCTTACAGTAGTGAATGAAGTGCTGAGCAATGCATCCTGTGAATTTTCTAAAAGGCATGTCCTTGAGCCTGAGTCAGGTGGATGATCAACTCAACTCGCACTTATTTTCTGGGGGCAGATTCAATCTCACCAACACCAAAAAATGATGAGGAGATTAATCTCAGGGTCTTCAAAGTAGGAGTATAAAATGTCCCATTGAGATGTAGGCCCAAAATGCCACAGCATTTTATGTAATGCGTGTATCCACACATTCATGCCAGAATACACCTATCTATAAAATAAGAAGAAATCAACTTCACTTTTATTTAATGTTCAGATTGATACTGGGGCCCTCACGTGGACAGCCATTTATTTGTCACCTGCGTTCCAGCAGGTGTCCGGAGGAAGGAGGTAGAGTTCCACAGTGTGGAGGGGTTTACAGAATCACTGACAACAGTTAGCTTGATTCTAGCACATTATAACACCACTATTTTTCTGTGACAGATTAAATGAATTTATGGGTTATATCGTCTTAAAAGTAGAAATTTTATGATACTTTGTGATATGATGGGGAATGGCCCAAAACATATTTTGTACCATATATATGTTTCCTGGTTATCTTATGAAAATGTACTTTAAAGAGTTGTCAAACTTGAATAAGCTATGCATTTCTTTTACAAAAAGACAACAGTGTTGCCTTTTTCTGTAAAGGGAACTGGCTGCAAATAGTATGCTACTCAATTGCTACTTTGAAAGTAATCTGTCTCAAGATAAATGTGATGTTTTAGTAATGTAGGAGAAAGAAACTACTTTTGAAAGAAAGATGTGCCATGTAGAGAGTATGTTAAAAATGTATGTTTAGAAATGTTTCCATTATCACAAGACTTTGGTACTCAAAAAGATATAAATACTTCACCTATTAAAAGTCTCTCTTAAAAAACAAAAAACTCTCAATTTCCTACTTTAAAATTGCAGCAACAGGGGCGCCTGGGTGGCTCAGTCCGTTAAGCATCTAACTCTTGATTTTGGCTCAGGTCATGATCACAGGGCCGTGAGCTCGAACCCCATGTGTCAGGCTCTGAGCTGGGTGTGGAGCCTGCTTAATATTCTCTCTCTCCCTCTCCCTCTGCTCTCCCCTCCTCCCCGCCAGGGTGCTCTCTAAAAATAAATAAATAAATAAAAATAGAAAAAATAAAAATATAATTCCAGGGGGTGCCGGAGTGGCTCAGTTGGTTAAGTGTATGCGTTTGGCTCAGGTCATGATATCAGCGTCCTGGGATAGAGCCCCGCATTGGGCTCCCTATTTGTGGGGAGTCTGCTTCTTCCTCTCCCTCTGCTCCATCCCCTTCCCACCACCCCCTCCCCCAACTTGTGCTCTCTCTCTCTCAAATAAATAAAAATTTTTAAAAACTAAAATAAAATAAAATTCCAGCAACAGAGTTTTCTACCTATAAGATAGCCTGATAAAAAAGAATAATTTTACTGGGATTTTAAGCCCATTTGTTAAAAATATGAAAATGCAACACCTGATTAGTTTTCA
The DNA here is from genome assembly GCF_004348235.1 of Phoca vitulina. NCBI lineage: Eukaryota > Metazoa > Chordata > Mammalia > Carnivora > Phocidae > Phoca > Phoca vitulina. The sequence goes on from NW_022589728.1 coordinate 35,690,299, forward strand.
GGGACAACTGACAGACATCATGGAATATGGAAATTTACTGTCTGAATTTTACCAAAAAACTTTTGCATAATTGATGGGTAGGATTATAAAACGAAGTTCATGAGTTGCAATCAGCTAATGATGTAACTTTTTCAGTTGCATGTACGTTTCCTTGTGAGGTGGTGAGATGTCTTTTTTGGCCATGGTAATTTTAAATGGGTCTTGAAATTGCTGTATTTCCAAGTGTTAAATCAATATTATAGTGTAATCAGTGACAGAATTCTCCAGGATAATAATTAGTGATAGTCCTAATAGGAGCAAAACAATATAAATACAATTAATAAGTAAAACAAAAAATATTTTTTTTAATTTTATGACATCCTTAGCTCATCTTAATTTTTCTATTCTGAGTATGTTTCATAATATATACAATGTTTAGTACATCTGTTCATGAATAGAATTATAAATAAGAGAGGGTAAATGTTTAAAAAACTGGTTGATGGAGATATGCTATCAAAAGTGTGGAGATCACTGATCTGATAGAAAGTACTCTATTTTTAAAAATGAAGCTACTTCCTTAAATTCTCTCCAATGTGATATACTTACTCTCCCTAAGGGATGAGAAGACAGTTTATCAATATCTATATATTACATTCTGACTGTGACAATTCCCAAGCTCTTCCTTTCCGTCATACACTATTAAAGCTACTCAAGTCCTATAGAATAAATTCCTTAGGATGATTTCCAAGCCATTCATTTAGTCTCAAAGTGTGCCTTTAGTCTCAAAGTGTGCCTTTGTTACTTTGCTCCATGGAATTCTTTGGTCACACTGAAATTTGAGTCCCACTCCCAACAGACGTCCATAAGAACAGCAACCATTCCTTTATTGCCCACTATGTACCAATTTACATGCATTATCTTTATCCCTTAAAACACGTCTGTGAGTTAAGCACTATTATGTTTTCAAAATGACAGAATACACCCCAGAACGATTAAATAACTTTCCCAAGGACGCACCAATATAAGAGGAATGATCAGTATTCAAACAGAGATCTGACAGATACCCACGCTTGGCTCTCTCTGTTATTCTAGGCTGCCTCTTAGACATGCGAGAGACCCAGCTGCCTATCTCTATCCTGGGAAATCCTAGGAGACCTATTCACATTTCAAAACAAGAAGGCAGACCATCTGAAAATACATCTACAGTAACTGACAGTGTTCAGTTTTTACGCAAACAAACCATCCCATTTTATATCACGGAAGTATATCTTACCGTGGTTGCCTGTGTTCTGGGTGTAACACTCACTCCTACCTCCAAGAGCTTCTCTAATTGCCAATGCAAAACAGGCTCACACGGTCCAATCTGCCCCGCCCAATATTCTTATTTCCATGCTAGACTATTTCATGTATGGCCACTTCAGTTTTACAGTTAAAAAAAAAAAAAAAAAAAAAAAAAAAAAAAACACTGAAACGCTCTTTGCCAGAGACTTACCCTTTCTTCACTAACCCTTTCACGGCACTTTCTTACTGTAGCTTTGACACTGCTGGTCAGCTGTATCTACACTTTCCTTGGTTATCTCTTCTAAAATTAATCCCTCAAATACCATCTATTTGCTGATGACAGACCAATTTAACCCTCTAACCCTGACCTTGCCCTAATGCCAGGACTGCTATCACACTGATGTTTAAACCCCAAATACAGAATTACCCTTAATCCTGCCTTTTCCTCATCACTCACATCTAATCCGTCATCACTCCTTAGCTCCAACTTTACCTTGAAAGCAAACCTTATTTCTGCTGACACCCCTTTGTCTAGGACACCATCATTTATCACCAAAAATTACAAGATTCTCCAACTGGTCTCTGCTTTCATATTGCTACTTCACTCTCATCCAACGAGTTGTTGTTGTTGTTTTTTTTTTTTTTGATAAAAACACAACCCAAAATTTACCATTTTAACCATTTTCAGTTTAACAATCCAGTGGCATTAGGTACATTTACATTGTTACGTATCCATCACCACTATTCATCTCCAGAATTTTTCATCACTCCAACCTGAAATTCTATATGCGTTAAACAATAACTCGCCCTTTATCTTCTTCTCCCAGTCCTTGGTAACCACTATTCTACTTTCTATGAATGTGACTACTGTAGGTAACTCATGTTAAGTGGAATCATGCAGTATTTGTCCTTTTGCATCTGATTTATTTCATCTAGGATGTTCTCAAGGTTCATCCACATTACAACTTGTAGTATGTAACATTTTTAAAGGTGAATAATAAGACATTGTATGTATATACACCTTTTTGTTTACCCATTGATCCATCAAAATTTTAGTTGCTTCCATCTTTTTGGATATTATAAAGAATGCTGTTATAAACACTGGTCTACAAATATCTTTTCAAATCCCTGCTTTCAGTTTTGGGGGGTATATATTTAGAAGTGGAATTGCTGCATTTTATGGTAAATCTACATATAACTTTTTGAGGGACTGCCTTACTGTTTTCCAGGGGCTTCACCATTTTACATTCCACCAGTAATGCACAAGGGGGTCCAATTTCTTTTCTTCCTCACCAACACCTGTTATCTTCTGTTCTTTGGTTTGTTTTCATTTTTTTATAAGTGCTATATCTTTTTAAATGTAGATCAGGGAATATCATTCACTTGATTATAACCCTTCAGCAGTTTCTTAGTGACTTAATGTAAAATTTAGATTCCTTACTGTGGCCGACAAGTCCATGCATAGTCACTGTTGAAACTTTAACTTCTTTTCATAGTACCCCCTTTTAATATTCCATGCATATGGTCTTTTTTTTATCCCCCCACCCCACCCCCGCCTCCCGGAACCAGCTAAATTCTTTCCTGCCTCGGGGTACTGCATTTACCTTTCCCATGTATGAAATACAAAAATACATTTCTCTCCATCCTTTAAAATTTAGGTCAAATTACACTTCTTCAAAGAAACCTTCCCTGTTTCCACTTTACCACTACCACCAACACCAGGGAGCATCCTGTTTAAGTCCCTCACCACACTTATCATGATTGCTATATGGTAGCTCTGTTTACTTATGTGTTTGTTCTTTATCTTTATATATCTCTTTCAACATGATAGGCACAACACCTAGAACAATTTTCTGAGCTGGAGTAATGGAATTACAAGGGCTAGATAAATGGAGAACCCACTGGGTTGGGTTAACTACCCAATTATTCAACCCCCCCCCCCACATACGCAACTAGGCTCCAAATGTGAACAACAAATCTTAGCTCATCGCATCCATAGCAAAGGTTAGTAACTTCCAGGCACCTCAGAATAATTCTAGGAAATACAGAGCAAGGTAAAATATGGGTCAATGTTAGAAAAGCACTTAGCAGTTTTCATCTTTGCCTTTTCAGATTCAACTTCCATCCCCACATCTGGAGATAAAAATCAATGTGGAATTGTTTTTACAGCTTTAAAACTGCTTTCAGGAAAGTACTGATGAGTGTAAACAACACACCAACAGCTTACATTTATTAAGTCAGGTGCTGTGTTAATCTCCTTAATACACTGGCTCATATAATTATCACAACAAGCCTGTGAGGTTGGTATTATTATCTTCATTTTACAGATGAGGAAACAGGCTGAGAAGGGTTAATCAACTTGCTCAGGGCTTCAGAGCAAGTAGGTGATATCCAGGGATATGAGTCTCATAGGAGTGTGAGTCTAGAATGGCTCTTGTTCTTAACAATTGCCAGGAAGCCAAGAAGAGTGAGTCCTTGATAAACTAGCCTTTATGATATAAGATTAAGGATGGCCCAAACAGGCCATTCTAGGTCAGAAATCAGCTGTCTTATTTCACATAGCTGAATCTCATCCTTGGGTAGTTGGGACATTTTGCTGAAGAAAAAAAAAAAAAAACATAAATTGAATGACATTATTACCTATCTGTCCAACAGAACCCTAGCAACTAGTAAAGAGGGAGGAAAAGTAAGGAGCTCTCAAAAGGCTGAAAAGTATTCTTATTCTCTAAAAGTGAAACTTTCATTTCTTTTGAAACCGCATAGTCCTCTAAAGGCAAATCTCTTTCTGATTTCCACCACATGGTAAGAAAAGAGGTTTGATTTTACCAATTAATTATTATACTGAGATTTTGGAAGCACTAAACTTTTCACTTAATTTTGAAGTAGGGAAGGACAATTAATAATTGTCCTGACAGAACTCCAGAAGATAGAGTGAATATGGAAGAATATTTAAAAACAACAAGGGGCACCTGGGTGGCTCAGTCGGTTAAGCATCGGACTCTTGGTTTTGGTTCAGGCTATGATCTCATGGGTTGTGAGACAGAGTCCTGCTTTGGGTTCCACACTCAGTGGGGAGTCTGCTTGAAGATTTTCTCCATCTGCCCCTTCCCCAAATCCCACACGTGCGTGCACTCTCTCTCTCTTAAATAAAAAAAATAAATAAATCTTAAAAAAATATAAAGACAACAACGAAAACACATGTATTCCAACTGCCAGTACCTACCAATCAGCTTTCTATCTCCAGGGACAATCTTGTGCTTCAAATTGTGAAAGCATCCTTTGCCCCAGAAGGTGTATACTTCTTGGAAATGTGAAACTTTTTTTTAAGGGAATAACATAGTATGAAGGTTGAAAGAGTTTAACATCTATTATAATTAAAGTATTTGGAGAATAAATGCTTTCTAACAATTACAATTAGAAGGGTTTTTTTCCCCCCAAAATAAGATACCTGTGTTTTAAAAATATATATGCTTTAGGATTAATGAGTGGAAATTAAAGTTTCTCAAGGATAAGAAGTATTCCAGATTCTTCTAAAGAGGAAGGAATTTAAAAAAATGAATTAAAAAAAACAACTCTTCCATGTGCACTAATTTTTACTAAAATATTTACTAAAATCTTATTATGTACAAGTTCTTGGCTAGGCCTCGAGGTCACCACACTGAACAATACAAAAGTAGCCCTTGGTCTACTGGAGCGTTCAGACTGATGGCTTGGAAGACCAACAGTAAATAAGCAATCTCCAAATAAATATGTCATTTCAGATTGTAACAAGTGCTTTAAACAGAACAGAGTGTTGTGAAATCTAACTGAAGGATCTAATTAGATTTAGAGGATAAGAAGACACATGAACTGAGAGTTGAACTGAAACTCAAAATATAAGAAAAAGCAAAGGAGAAAAAAGAGAGAAGCTCATACTAAGGCAGAGATGGGCAGGCACATATGCCCAGAAGCATGGGTGGTGGGTTTAAAACATGTGTACAAATTCTTTGACACTTGTCCCATCAAAAGGAGGAGTCTAATTTCCTCTCCCCTTGGTTATGGGCTACTTTTATTACTTGCTTTTGATTAGCAGAGTATGATGGAAGGACGAGATGCTGCCCAACTTTTAAGGCTGGTTAGAAAAGTCTTCTGCCTGGCTCTCTCTTGGGAAAATCACCCTGGGAACCCAGCCTCCAAATTGTAAGGAAGCCCAGGCCACATACAGAGGCCACATGTAGATTCCCTCTGACATTCTCATGTGAAGTCCCAGCCAATGAGCTGGCATCAACTAACTGAGACAAGGGACTAATATGCATTCACATGATTCTAGCTCCCAGCCTGTGAGTAGTGCTTAGAGAAACAAGCTACCCTTGCTGAGCCTTGCCCAAACTACAGATTTGTGAGTAAAATGAATGCTGGTGTTTTAACCCACTCAGCTTTGGGACTAATTGTTTCACAGTAATAGATAAGTGGACTAGCATGAAAGAGCTTTGAATTTTCAAGGAACTGAAAGAAAGCCACTTTGGCTAAGAGGGAATGAGTCTAGGAAAGAGTTATACGATCAAGTCATGCAATAACTTATAGCATTTAATATGTGTGAGTGTGATATAGGAAGCAGAGAAGGGTTTTAAACCTCTAAGTGATATGATCATATTCGGGTTTGGAAAGTGTCATTCTGGCTACTATGTGGGTAATTAATTGGAGAAAATATGAATAAAGTAGGGGCAGTTAGGAAGTAAATGCAATGCTGGCAGTAGCTGGGAAGATGGATAAGTAGATGACTTCAGGATACATTTGAGAGGTAGATACAACTTTGCAAGCTATAAAGTATGTTGCAGTTGTTGTTACTACTATTACTATTGTTATACCACTTAAGTGCATACTGTTTTTTGGAGGGTTGAATGCTAGGCACTAGGATACAAAGAAACTTCAAAGTGTTTGCCATTAAGGAGTTCACAGCCTAGCTGTCAAAGAAACAAGCAAACATTCTGATGGAAGCTTATATGGGCACCAAAGGTGCACCTGGATAGGTCACCCAAACCTCCAAGGGTAGAGTTTTGGGGTGATGGTAATAGAACTTAAACATACCTCAAAAAGCATTTCAAGGCATTTAAATCTCTTTAGTTTATAAAAAGGCTCCTCTGTCCTCTTTCCATCTCCAAGGTCACTTCCTTAGAGTAGGCTCTCCTTTACTTGTACTTGAATATTGCAACACTTGCCTAATTGCCTAATTCATTTCCCTGGCTCCATATTCTTTCCATTTTGATCTACCCTACTTAGTACTGAAAGATTAATTATCCTAAAATATCATTTCCTTTTTTTAACTTTCCTGCTCAAGACACTATGATTGCTATCATTTACGTCCTGAACTGGTTTAAAACTCTTTTCTTATATTTAATAAACTCCAAAAGCTCAGAACGTATCTACTTCTGCAAACTCGACCCTCTTTAAAAACATGTATACTGGGGTGCCTGGGTGGCTCAGTCGTTAAGCGTCTGCCTTCGGCTCAGGTCATGATCCCAGGGCCTGGGATCGAGGCCGGCATCGGGCTCCCTGCTCCGCGGGGAGCCTGCTTCTCCCTCTCCCACTCCCCCTGCTTGTGTTCCCTCTCTTGCTGGTCTCTGTCAAATAAATAAATAAAATCTTTTTTTAAAAAAAACATGTATACTAACTGAATATTACCCAAACTGATTTATGGGCCACGGAATGTGTTTCCCAGGGTTTGCTTATGTTCCTACCAGTCCCATACCATCATTATCCTGCACACACCAATATGTCTTGACCAATCAAGTCCCAGTCTTCCTTGAAGTCTTTATATTTCCTTATCTCTCTCTCTAGTATTTAGTGTGCAGGCAGCTCACTGAGCACTTAAGAAGTCATCACGTGACAGGTAATGTTCTAAGGTGGGTATGCGCACAGCCTCTGAGTCCAGGGGATAGAGGCTCAAGCCTGGATCACATACCCACAAGTTATGGTCTTGAGCAAAACACAGGGCCTTTGTAAGTCTCAGTTTGTACATCTGTGAAATGGAGATAATATCACTACCTAAGGATTGTATCGAGGATTCAATAAAATATCCCTACAAGAGTACTTACCATAGGGTATGGCACCAAATAGTTCAGCAATAGTGAATAAAAAATATATTTATTTTTTAATATATTACAAAATATATATTTATTTTTTAATATATTACAAAATATATAATTATTTATATAACATACTTATATTTCCAAATTATCTGAAGAATACATGACAATTTTAGGTAGCAGATTTGTTACATTCTTGACAAAATATCTCTGATTTCTACACCCCCTGGGAAGAAACCACAAAACAAAAAAAAACCTGTTCCTCTGCTAGCACATACCATCGCTGATGAACATCTCATGAGCCTCTCTGGGATCTTATCCTCTGAAGTTCCAGTACTTTGAGCTGTATCCTCTCTCTACCATGAATCCTGTTTTCTACTTCCTGGATTCCGCTCAGTCTCCTGTCATGCCTTGTAATTTATATTAACAAGATAAGTCTGGCACAGGCAACAATGTTAGTTTTTCCTCTTTTCTTCTGAGAATATGTCCCTAACTGCACTTATTTTATCTATACGAATTGCTACCTTTGCTTAATTCTACACATCCATGGCTTAGTTATCCTACGGGTTCAAGCATTACTTATATGCATCAGCTGAGCTTGCCTTCCCTCACCTTTATTTGGCTTCTCTCTGGTAACAAGGCAGATAAACTACATCTTTGTCATCTTATGTTTCCTGGTGATGTAAACACTCATATAGCAAGACTGACAAAATTATAAGGACTGTGCTATTTGAGGACAATAGTGGGACAGAGAGAGGGAGGTAAGAAGTAAAAGAGAGAGAACACAAAGTAGAAAAATGAAACACCAACAGTTAAGGGGTGCCAAAGAAAAGAGGCCAACAAAAGACACAATGGAGACACCAGAGAAATAGGGAAAGAATCAGCGCTGTCATGGAAGTTGACAGAGGATTATTTCAGGTCACATCCATCAAGACTGATAAAACTTAAAAAACACCCCCCCCCCAAACTTCGCATTACAAAGCACTGGCAAAGCTGTGGAGCAACAGCCCTCTTCCACAATGCTGATGGGAATGCAAATTTATACAGTACGTCGGGAAACAATTTGGCATGTATTAAAGTAGATGTAAATACTCTAAACAAATTTGTAGGGTATATTCCTTAGAGAAATTCTTTTTTTTTTTTTTTTTTTAAGATTTTTATTTATTTGACAGAGAGAGACACAGCGAGAGAGGGAACACAAGCAGGGGGAGTGGGAGAGGGAGAAGCAGGCTTCCTGCAGAGCAGGGAGCCCGATGCGGGGCTCGATCCCAGGACCCTGGGATCATGACCTGAGCCGAAGGCAGGCGCTTAACGACTGAGCCACCCAGGAGCCCCTCCTTAAAGAAATTCTTACATATGTGCACCAGAGACTTGTGTGCAAAACAAAACAGAACAAAACAAAAATTAAAAAGGAAACCTAACTAGAGAATGGAATGGATAAATGAATAGTGCTATAATATTTCAGGGAGATTCTATACAATAGTGTAAGGAAGAAACTATGACCTTCTCTTGGTGTCTCATTTCTTCCTTTCAATATTCCAGGTCTCACCTCCTCAGAAAGCAGCCTTTCCAAGTCATCCTAAATAGACCTCTCCTGTTATTTTATATTTAAATAACTTATTTAATTCCTCTAGAGTAATTTCCAAAATAGATATTTATTTTGTCTCCCACCTTCTGGACTCTGGGCTTCATGAGGGCAGGGACTATGTGTGCCTTACTAAACTGCAGACAGAACCGTTCCTAGCATGGAGTAGGTACTCAATAAATACTGAATGAATGAGCAAATGATTATATTTGATTATTATATACTCATAGAGAAGAATCAGATGGACCCATATGTAGACACATGTACACACATACCTATATGCTATGCTTGCATGTGCATAGAAAACTTCTACCTGTTTACACAAGAAATCATTAAGGATGTTTACCTCTTATGAATGGAATTTGCGGGTAAAGGGTTGAAACAGAAGATTCCAGGTAACTTTTACTTTTACTATTTAACTATTCTAAGATTATGCTTTTAAAAGACCCATTAAATAAATGAAAAATCAGAGGCAATGTCTGGTTAAAAGCAGTCCTTTCTATGTATAACAGATGATTTCCCACATAATATTCAAAGATTGCCTAAACAATGCAATTTAAATAGATTTCAGGGACTGCACTTGCACTGATTAAACATAATGAGTTCTGTATTTCTGTAGCAATATCATTAGACCACTAATCCAGTAAACATTATGTTAAAATCTTCCACACTGATTCTTTTACGTTACTCATTTGTGTTTAACATATTATTTTGACTTGATAAATACAGCAAATTAAAATGTGAAATGGGTCAACCCTGCAATTCCGAATTGTTGGGGAATAAGGAAAACTGCTCCATGAAACAGAATTACATGATTACATTTAGATTTATTTCAAAAATATTCTACCCCATTCAATATATGATGTTGCTCACAGAAAAATATACTCAATAGGATTAAAAGAGATAACACTGACATTTAAGGGGAAAAGAGTAGGCAATAAGATAATGTGCCAGTGGCAAGATTAATATAGATTATTATGTCTACTCTAATATCCTGTATAGATGCCATTCACCTAACTCCCTGAATTCCCTAAAACTCAGAGTAAAGACAGAAAAATGACCAATTATAAGATCAATTATTAACAGTCACAAGATCGCTTTAGAAGGAGCACATTTTTGTTTTCTACTCCTAATCCTAACTGCTGTTTTTCTCACAAGCTTCATGACTGTGTACTTGAGGCTATATATTAGTTTTGTAATTACAGACCAAAGAAAAACAGTCATCACTTAGAATAGTTAACAACATATATCAAGTTGGAAAGAAATCAGATTATTCTTTCTATTTGCTGATGTTTCTTCCTTCCCACTCTCTCCTCACCCCCAAATGATATTCCAAAAGTTTGAGAATAATCTACATATTCCAATTTTTCTACATGTAGAGAACTCATGTTCTCCTAAGGAAGCAACTTACTGAACTTCTCTGATTCTACCAAGCACCAGGCACATTGTGGTTTTTCAATATGTGGAGGCTGCTAATAACAACAACAACAATAATAAAGTCTTGGGGTGCCTGGGTGGCTCAGTCAGTTAAGCATCCAACTCTTGATTTCAGCTCAGGTCATGATCTTGGGGCTGTGAGATTGAGACCCGTGTCAGGCCCTGTGCTGGGCATAAAGCCTGATTAAGATTCTCTCTCTCCCTCTCCCTCCGCCCCTTCCCCACTGTCTAATTAAAAAAAATTTTTTTTAAATAATGTCTTTAATCAATACATAAATATTGATGACTCTTCCAAGTGTAATTCCAGATGAGGCCTCTTCAGAGCTGCCAAACTGCATATCACATTTTCTGCCAAACATCTGCATCTAGATGTTTCCACAGGTACCTCACAGGCACCATGTTTAAAACTGAGGCTTTATCACTGCTCATTTGGTTCCCAGGTAGACAAAATGTGGCCCAGCCCTTAAGTTATAATTTATATAGGTAAATGATACTGTCAAGCAACCAAATTCCAAATCTGCAAGTTACCTTCAACACATTCTTTCTCTTGTCTCTCTTGTACACACCTGACTGCACAGTGAATACATCTCAGACTCAACTTCATTTCTCCACTCTTAGCCTTAGATTAGCCTTCACACTTCTAAAACTGAAAAGTGGTAATGATCTCCTATAAGGGTAATGATCTCCCTGTCACTACTCTTGATTCATCTGCCTATCTACGGTGTGATAATCTTTAGTCAGAAATCTTTCAAACACTTGAAGAAGAGAGCTTAGCATAAGTGGGCAGAATTCATCTGGACTCATTCAATGAATGAACTATCATTCTAATCTTTAAATTTGAAAAGAAACACACAGATAACAAATTGGAGACAAGGGGTACCTGGGTGGCTTAGTTGGTTAAACATCTGCCTTTGCCTCAGGTAATGATCTCAGGGTCCTGGGACAGAGCCAGGCATGGGGCTCCCAGCTCAGCAGAGAGTGCTTCTCCCTCTCCCTCTTCCTCTGCCCCTCCTCCCACTCGTGCTCTCTCTCCCTCAAATAAATAAATAAAAATCTTTAAAAAAATAAAAAATAAGTTGGGAGACAAGTTTCATGACTGAACAGACAGGAAGCTTAAAAGAAAGTAATAGCAAATGAATCTAAAAACATTTCTACAAAATGCTTTGTGGTTTAGTTTCCATCTGCCTTTTTTACAGTGGATTCTATCCCCCTTGCTCTGTACCTTGGGAGGCTGACCTCTATGGGCTGTATCATTTGGGCTCTCTTGCCATTTGACTTCCAGTTGGATTGAGCAAATAGGAAGCTCTAACAGTAGATAACAGAGAACAGAAGAAAGGAGAAGCTGAGATACTCATTCCAATTCCACTACCCTCACTGCATTTCCCTATGGCTACACATCTGTTGGGCATTTATTCTTCCAGAATCTGACTCCAAATCTCACCAGGCTCTGAAAATTGAATCACTCCCCTCTTGCCTTCCTAGTCCTAAAAATAATAACGACTTCCAGCTGTTGGTAATCTCAGGCCACCACACCATCCCCCTGTAGGTTCCTTAACCCACCCTAAATCTCGGGAAACAGTCCCCTCACAAAACTCTTTTTGGTTCAACACTGTCGAGTGCACCACATGTTCCTGCTAGGATCCTGACTCACATGAATGACTAATGCATATACCAAGCTGGGGTTATTCCATGAACAGAAAAATGCAGCAATACAGCATCATCTTTAGATTCCATCTCGACAGCCTTTTAGAAAACCATTAGATAATGCCCATGCCTGTTCAAAAGTACATTTGTGCCACCTGAAAACCATTTTCATAAATAATGAATACATATTTTATCACAAAAGATTATATGTAATCTGGAGCAGTGTTCTTCAAAGTATGGTCTATAGACAGGTACAAATCTGAAGTCATTCATGACTGTTTCTGGCTTATCTGTGACAAGATAGAGTACAGAAGATAAGAGTAAGCTTTTAACTATTACAGTATTTTGATATTATGTAATATTTTTAGTGCATTTTACAAAAGTATTGATCCATTATAGATGTAAAATTTTAAAACTGGTTTATTACCACAGATTTTTTTAAATTGTGAAATAATTGTACTAGTAAAAAATTGCAGGTACAGTACAGAGCTTTTCATAGTTTTGAAATATTTAGTATAGGCTGCCAATAAAATGATGCTACAATACCCTGAAAACTCTATTTCTTATAAATATGAACACTTTCCTGGATAGCTAAATATAATCCCCAATGTCAAGAAATTCACACTGAAACATTATCATATAATCATCAGATCTCATTCAAAGTTATCCAGTTGTCTCTATAATATTTTTTTAAAAGAGTTTATTTATTTATTTGAGAGAGAGCGCGCGAGCACGAGCAGGGTTAAGGGCAGAGGGAAAGGGAGAAAGAGGAAGCAGACTCCCCGCTGAGTAGGAAGCCCAACATGGGGCTCTATCCCAGAACCCTGAGATAACCTGAGCCAAAGGCAGATGCTTAACCAACTGAGCCACCCAGGCGCCCCCTCAATAATATTTTTAATAGCAAAGGATCCAGTTCAAAAGCATGAGTTGCTTGACAATGTCACCTTAATCTCCTTAGTCTGGAATATCACCTCAATCTTTTCTTCACTTTCATGATATTGACACTTTGGGAGAATACCAGCCAGTTATTTTTGAGAATGTCCATCAGTTTTGGTTTTCCTAACACTGTCTCATGATTAGATTTGGTTATGTATCTCTGACAGGACTATCTTGAGATGATGCTATGAGCATCCATCAGGTGGTGCTTTATTTCAATTTGTTCCGTTAATGATAATGTTTACGTTGATCACTTGATTAGGTGGTGTCCACTAGGTTTCTCCACTGTAAAGTTACAGAATGTACTAAAATTAGATAAATACCCTGTTCCCTCATGAAATTTCAAATTATTTACTTATGTATTTACGTCTGTATGGATTCATGGTTTGCTATTTTATTCAATGAGTTATAACCGATTACTATCATTACTTTGATGTTCTAATAGTAGGAGGGTCTTCAAGCTATTATCTGTGTCCTTTTGACATAATTCTTTAAGGATTTTCTTGCATTCTAGCAAAATAAGAGATTCTTTTTTTTTTAAATTTTATTATTTTATGTTAGTCACCATACAATACATCATTAGTTTTTGATGTAGTGTTCCTTGATTCATTGTTTGCTTATAACACCCAGTGCTCCATGCAATACGTGCCCTCCTTGATACCCATCACTGGGCTAACCCATCCCCCCACCCACCTCTCCTCTAAAACCCTGTTTGTTTCTCAGAGTCCATAGTCTAAAATAAGAGATTCTAGGGTCATGTTAATGCTTTCCTAGCCTCAGTCCTGGAATCAGTCATTTCTGTAAGTAAAGTTGCAGTTGCTTTTAATAGAGAATGGTATTTAGAAGGCAATATCTGGAATTTAAGAAACAAAACATATGGGAAGGGAAAAAAGAGAGAGAGAGAGGGAAACAAACCATAAGAGACTCTTAACTATAAAGAACAAACTGAGGGTTGATGGAGGGAGGTGGGTGGGGGCTGGGCTAAATGGGTGATGGTTATTTAAGGAGGGCACTTGTTGTAATGAGCACTGGGTGTTATATGTTAAGTGATGAATCACTAAATTCTACTCCTGAAAACAATATAACACTATATGTTAATCAGAATTTAAATAAAAATTTAAAAAATAAAATTTTAAAAAAGAAGGCAATATCTGGGGAAAAGATAATTACTGGATTGTCACTGATCTTAGCTTTCCCAAGGTATGAGCTAGGGATTGTGTGTGTACATACATGTTCACATACACACATATATTTACATTATTATTATATTGCTTTCTTACATACTCACATATACTTAAATCTATATTTCTTTCTATATCCATTTACATATGTATTTAAAACCATGGCTTACAATTATCAGTTAACCCGCCACAGGATTCAAACAATTATTTTCTCCTTTTGTATTTGTAATGCCCTTCTTTGACAATATGAATACTAGGTTTCATTATCCTTAACATATTCAGTTATCCAGTGGTCAAATAAGAGATAAGAATGTATTTCTTTAAAATCAGAAAAAAAATACTGACCCCCATTATCACCATTTTCATTTAATTCACATAAAGAAATAAAAAATGAAAATGATAAGAAAAATAGAAAAATAACATATTTTACAAATTACATAATTCTTTATGGGAAAATTCAAAGAAGTCACCTGGCCAAGCCAATTAGATGTTTGGAGATACATCTTTCATGTCACAGGAAATGCATATATCTATGTGAAGTGGCCTCTTCATCTCCTGCTCCCCACCCCCACCTTGACCTTGTTCTTGAACATACATGACAAAGCATTGAAAAATGATAGATAAGCTATACTATTTATTTTTATTGTTTTGCTTTGCTCACTTTTACTATGGCCCACTTTATCAAGCAAAAGATCTTACAGTTTTCTACTTTTATTACCTATCTCTTTTTAGTAAACAAAACAACTACTAAGGAAAAAATTGAGGAGGGTGGGTATTATGCATACATTCCCCTTAGGAATAATGGCATAAATTATTAATATTTAGGTCATAATACATTCTTATCTCTTATTTGACCACTGGATAAACATAAACCAAAAACACTACTTGAAAGTATGCATCCATCTATGATGCACAGGAAGTTAAGAAAATCTCAATAATCTAAATTAGGACAATTTAAATCTGGAGCAAGAATTTCAGCAACTGAAAATGTTCACCAAATCTAGAAAACATTAATGGTGCCCTGATGCCAAGTACATCCTACCAGAAATTAGATAGACTGTCAGGAGAAAGACTGCACAGCAATCAAACTTCATAATATGATACTGAATTAACATCCTAAGTAAACTGCAGACAACAAATAATGGTTTATGATTATTAAGTTTTAGAAACTCTTAAAAAATAACTAAGTAACATTTTAGTATGTACCCTAAAATTACCAGGTAATTCATTAAATTTAATCACTAAGTATTTATGGAGCACCATCTATGTGCAAGACACTCTAGCATTGGAGCAGACCATAAAAAAGATAAAAATCTTGGTCCTAATATAGCTCTCAGTTAGGTGAAGTGAGAAAGATAATAAACAATAAAGAAATATTATGACAAGAAGGTAAATATACAGAATATCATACAGAGATAAGAGCCACAGGAAAAAAAACAAAGCAAGAGATGAGGATTGGGAAGGGCGAGTTAGCGATGTGATAGGCAAGCACAACCTCACTAAGAAGGTGACATTTTGAGGAAGACTGGAAGAAGATAAAGGAGTGAGGTATGCAGATATATTAGGGAAGAGCTTTCTAGGTTCCTAGGCAGAGGCAGAAGCAACTGTCAAAGACATAAGGCAAGAGTATGTGTTTGAAGCTACAGTGCAGTGAGAGAGGGGAGAGAAATAGGAGATGAGTCAAAAAAAATTCCCGAGAGTCAAGAAATATTAGGCCATACAACCTGTTTTAAGGACTTTGGCTTTTCCTCTGCATGAGATCATGGACCACTAGAGAGTGATGAGCACAGAAGTGATATAACACATAAAAAGGAAAAGCTATGGCTTTATTATCCCATAAGACTTTTTTATTTTTAAGTAGCCTTTTGGGATCAGAATCTCATTCATTTTAGGGATTCATTGAGCCCTCTGGTACACTGAAAAAGCTAGATATGCAATGGGCTATAGGACAAATAGCCATTTAATGGAATATTTTATACAATGACAATGTTCACTGGAATAAAACAAAACTTCAAAATATTCCAGGGTTATTTATGACTATTTCAATATTTAGCTCTGGTCCATACGCGTATTTCAATGCCCGCACTGTAGTGTCAAATGCAGAGCTTTGCATTTCAAACTGCAGGCCAGCATCCTTAATTCCATTTTCTTATTTTGAATTAGAAGTGCTTTGAATTTGAGGGGTGCCTGGGTGGTTAAGCCTCCGACTCTTGGTTTTAGCTCAGGTCTGATCTCAGGGTCGTGAGATTGAGCCCCGCCTTGCCCTCCGTGCTCAGTTGGCGTCTACTTGGGTTTCTCTCTCCCTCTCCCTCTGCACCAACCCCGTCCCCCTCTTTCTCTTTCTCTCCCTCTAAAATAAATAAATAAATCTTAAAAAAAAAGAAGTGCTTTGAATTCTGAGTTGATTTTTCAGAAGCAGATAACACTCATCTTTTGGAGGGAGTCAAAGCAGTCTTTTTTTTTTTTTTACTTATTATTTTTTAAAGATTTTATTTATTTATTTGACAGAGAGAGAGAGAGAGAACAAGCCAGCAGAGCAGCAGGCAGAGGGAGAGGGAGAAGCAGGCTCCCCACTGAGCAGAGAGAGTGGAAGGTAGAGGCTTAAGGGACTGAGCCACCCTTGCGCCCCCCCCTTTTTTTACTTATTATGCAAATTTTCAACCAAGACCAAAGTAGGGAGAATGGTAAATTAATCTAATGTGCTTATACCACCTTCAACAATTATCAATACATTCCCAATCTTGTTTCATCAATATCCTCACTCCTCCACCCAGATTATTATAAAGCAAATCTAAAAAAATATCACTAGGCATATCATTTCACTAATAATGTATTTCATACCAACTTTTATAGATATGAATTCTTTAAAATAACTACAATACCATTATCATACCTAAAACACATATTATAATTTCTCAATATCTCCAAATATCCATTTTCTTTATTTTCCCAATTACTTTGTAATTGGTTTTTATAGTTTGCTTTCACCAGAATCCAAGTAAGTCCCATGCATTTTGATTATTATATCTTTTAAGTTTTCATTTTTTAGTTCCTAAGTTCCCCCAAGTTCATCTTTCTTTTTCTTTTCTTCTAATTTTGTTGTTATTGAGGAATCATATTGTTTCAATCCATAGATTCTTTCAATCCATATGTCTAGGATCTGCTGACTGCACCTTTATGGTGACATTTATCATGGTCTGCAATCCCCTATATATCCTATAAATTGGTAGTTAGAGCTAAAGAAGATTTGTGTGTGTGTAATATACTTTTTTCAGCCAGAATACTTCATAGGTTGTGTTGTGTACCATTAATATGTATCTAATCAGTCATTGATAATTGTTGCCTAGGTAAATTTATTCATTAGGAGTTGCAAGATCTTTATTTCTTAGAGGCATAATTATCTGCACATAATTATCAGAGAAAACTGATACCAGCAAAAGAAAGAAAAATCACTCAGATGAGGTCAATGTGAGGGGGCTGCTATGAACAAATTTGATTTTTATGCTCTGTCATATCAAAATTATATATAACATATAATACTAATGTTTTGCATATGTACAAAGGGGATATTTAAGATTTCTGGATAAACTTAGCAGATTGAGTATATGCATTTATCTTGCACCCTCCTGAAATTCTACTAAATTAGGAAAAAGCCCACAAAGGATTGTCTAAAAGTCATATAAGAATCAGTCAGACTCTCAAAAATATACTCTGGGTCAGCTGTGTACCCAGATGACTATCCTGCAACCAGATGAGGATTAGTTTCTGGGATATTTAACCAAAAAGCCTCAGAACTCAGGAATGGGAGGCATGGTAGGAGTTAGGGGTGAAGCACAGAGATCAGGCACTGGAATGACCAGTGTGGAGACACGAAGGAGGTTTGGATGAATGATAGCCTACATATTGAATGGTGAGACCCCCCGTCCTTTCCCCACCTAGGTCTCAGGCTGGAAGCCAGGTGTATTTTCCTCAGGCAGTTAATACTTCTCAAGAAAAATCAAATGCCAGAAGAAAACTCTCTATAAATAGTGAAAGCTGGGGGTGCCTGGGTGGCTCAGTCAGCCTTTGGCTCAGGTCATGATCCCAGGGTCCTGGGATGGAGCCCTGGGTCAGACTCCCTGCTCAGCGGGGAGCCTGATTCTCCCTCTACCTCTGTCCCTCCCCCTGCTCTGCTCCTGCTGTCTCTCTCTCTCAAATGAATAAATAAAATCTTAAAAAAAAATAGTGAACACCGAGAGTCCAGATTGCTATACAACTATCTATGCCAAAGCCTCCAAATGGCAAGCCCAGCCCTAATATTCAGTAAATTTTTAGTGACTTAGTCTTACATAGGTACTGATAGCTAAAGATCACCAGATAATTGAAGAAAACCTCCAAACTCAGAATTGAAAAAAAGTAAATAATATGACTTTAAAAAGAATCACAGAAAAACCATACCCAAAGAAAATGCCAAAAAAAAAAAAAAATGAATGAAATTTTGCTATTTGCAACAACATGGATGGACCTACAGGGTATTATGCTAAGTGAAAGAAGTCAGACAAAGACAAATGCCATATGATTTCACTCATATGTGGGATCTAAAAAACAAAACAAATGAACAAACAAAAGAACAATCAGACTCTTAAATACAGAGAATTGCTTGTTGCTGGAGGGGATGGGGGGTGGGGCTGGGGAGACTGGCCCAGATCTGTGAAGGGGATTAAGAGGTACAAACTTCCAGTTATAAAATAAGTAAATCATGGAGATGAAAAGTACAGCATAAGGAATATAGTCAATGGGGCACCTGGGTGGCTCAGTCGTTAAGCATCTGCCTTCAGCTCGGGTCATGATCCCAGAGTCCTGGGATCAAGCCCCGCGTCGGACTCCCTGCTCCGCAGGAAGCCTGCTTCTCCCTCTCCCACTCCCCTTGCTTGTGTTCCCTCTCTCACTGTCTCTCTTTCTGTCAAATAAATAAAAAAAAATCTTAAAAAAAAAAAGGAATATAGTCAATAATATTGCAATAATGTTGTATGGTGACATTTGGTGACTACACTTATTGAGGTGATCCCTGAGTAATGTATAGAATTATCAAATCACTATGTTGTACACCTGAAACTAATATAACATTATATGCCAACTATACTTCAATAATAAAGTAAAATCCTTCTAATTAGCATTCTCAGAGAGAAGAAAATTCATATACATATACAAAAAATAAGAGAAAAATAAAATCCCTTGGAAAATAAAAAAATATTACTGCCAAACTATAGTAAAATATAATCAGTAGACAGAATGAATTGAAATAATTTCCCCCAAAAAAGAAAAATGCAAATGAATGCAAAATAATAGAAAATATATTAAAACATCAAGGGATAAATTAAAAAGTTTTAACACTGATTATCAAAATCCAGAAAGTGAAGAGTATTTTTGATACTCTCACCCAAGGTGTCACTAAGACATAAAAAAGTAAAATCCTATAAACATAATTATTATTTTTTAAAGATTTTACTTATTTGACACAGAGAGAAACACAACAAAAGAGGGAACACAAGCAGGGGCAGAGGGAGAGGGAGAAGCAGGCTTCCCGCAGAGCAGGGAGCCCGATGCGGGACTCCATCCCAGGACCCTGGGATCATGACCTGAGCCGAAGGCAGACACTTAACGACTGAGCCACCCAGGCGCCCCTAAACATAATTATTTTAAACAAATACAAATAAGTTAATGTGTTCTCTTCCATCACAGCTTTAAGAGGTTTTTGGCTTGTTGTATTACAAAATGACCATCTTTTTATACACTTGTTCTGTACTTATTTTAGAAAAGAAATCATACTCTTGCGTCATGTTTTTTTTAATATCTATATTGATAAAATAGTCAATAAATCAACTACAATCAAGTGGACGTAAAAGACAAAAATAGTATTGGGGCGCCTGGGTGGCTCAGTCAGTTAAGGCTCCAGCTCTTGGTTTTGGCTCAGGTGAAGATCTTGGGGTCCTGGGACTGAGTCCCGAGTCAGGCTCTGCGCTCAGTGAGGAGCCTGCTTGGCATTCTCTCTCCCCGCTCTGTCTCTACCCCTCCCCCTGCTTGCATGTTTAAATATTAAATACATAAAATTGTTAAAAAAAAAGACTTAAAAATAGTATTAACCTGCATGAGAAAGAGATCACTTCATTCTGAGACAATCATAAATGGTTTACCAGGCAGAAAGTACTTGCTATGGACCTAAAAAATGCAAGATTTTGATAGAAAAAGTAGAGATGAGCTGTAAGAACATGACAAAGACATGAGGACCAAAAATGCACAGATTATAGAAGGAAAAGTCACAATCTGAGTGGTAGCAGACCAGAAGGATACAAAGGTGAATTAGGCCACAATGTGAGGGCCTCTGGAGGACTGTGAGGAAGGTACTATTAAGGTCTCATATGTAAAACAGTTTCAAACTTTAAAATGCTGGTATTGGTCCTATGTATCTAATGGCAGCTTTTACTGATAAGAAAATTGATCTGTTCTCATTCTGTGCAACAACATCAGGCTATGAACAAATTGAGGTCTACTTTTATCTTTAGTTGCTCTTCAAATATTTAATGCAGGATTCTGGACACCATGTAATAGGAATCATTTATTTGTCTGACTAGGATATACATAATTACCTAGGAAAGACTCAAAATATGGCAATAAAAATAGCTACATATATTATAAACAGATTTTTTTGGTTAATTTTTCTCCATCAACAGTTAGTTACCTTTCCTAATATGCATGTTTGTTGCTTGCAAAAGACTTTTTATTTAGGCAGTTTATGCAAATGATCAACTATGCAATTTGTATATCAAATGCTTAGAAATAAATTTTGGTGACTTCATCCTAAATTACTATTTATTACCTTATTTTGTTCTTATTTTTAGGATGATCTGAATAAATCAGCCATGCAAAACTGTTGGAAACAACTATTTTGACCTGAAAATAAATGTTACTATGCTTGAACTGAAGAATTTAGCACACCATTTCTCCAATTATAGAACTCTACTTTCACATGTGAATGGGAAATCCATGAAAAAGCAAAAAAAAAAAAAAAAAAAGAAAAGAAAGAATTCCATAGTCAAATTTATGTGGTAAATGCTGAATTAAACAAAGTTAAATAGGTTTCTTTCTGAGGGACCTGAGAGAGCTAATATGAACTGAAAAGCAACAGGAGAGGATTAGAGTAGAAAGCATTTCCCAACCTTATTTGACCATACAACCTTTAATTTATATATTTTTTCCAGGATACCCATTAACATCTCTGAACACAATTTGAGAGAGTCTCTGTCATAAAGGATTAGATTAACCTCTGATCTTTACTATGTTTCCTGAGTGAAGTGTTAAATAAATCCTCACTAACACTTCAAATCATTTATGAACAAGTGCCACCTGTTTAAATATGTGAAATAATAACTTTATTTTACAGTGAGACATAAAGGATCTTTTTCAAATCAAAAATACATTCTGAAACCATATAATTTAAAGTTTAACTAGCTTTAATGTGAAACACCCATAAGATATTTTATGTGTTTGGAACAGATGAAAATGCACTGAGAGAGAAAACAGAATAGCTCAACTAACATTATTTAGTTCAAATTAAAACTTCACATTTCACACATGAAATGTTTCCATGATAGAGCAGAAATGTGTACACAAATTGCTGCCTGTCCATTTTCTGTTTTTAAAATTCATCCACTTTATCATCTTATCCCAGTTAAGTAGAATTTATTAGCATATTTATTGGAATTTAGAGGTTATTTATAATCCTTAGAGATACTTCTTTATAATTACTGAAAAAATTTTTATTTTAATTAATTGTAACAATCTTTCTCTACATATAATGAAATACATGAAAACACACAAATGCTTGAAAATATATCCATTGGAGAAAAAATATAATTAAGAAAATTAATCCTGCCTATTCAACTATAGCTATGATGGTCATTTCAATGTACTGCCTTTGAATTTCTTCATCTTTGAATATTTGTTGACACAATCACACACCCATAAACAAGGATACATATCTACAAACCTATATACATACCCCAAACACACACATTTCCATATTCTCACAATTGCCCCAAATCCATAAACATACCCAATAACACACCTACTAACCTTCATATTCTCTACCATACCCACCCAACACTCCAAATACACACACACACACACACACACACAGACACACACACACACACACATATCCCACCCCTCCCCCAACAAATATATAAAAATGATCAGACGTAATTATGCATTAGGCTTATGGTACATATAGAATTGTTTTCATCCTTCCAGTCTACCTCATGAATATTTTTCTGTATCATTAATCCTCTAAAACATGAAGTATAATGGTTACACACATCAATTAAACCATGCCTACTGTTGGAAATTTAGATTGTTTCAAATTAGTCATTATTATACATAACACTTTAAAAGAAGATTTGTTCATAACACTGATTTTTCTCATGTGAAAATTCTTAGAAGTGCCAAGTTAGAATCAATGTGTGTAAATATTTTAAAATTTGATACTGCCACATTGCATTCTAGAAAAGTTGCATTATTTTTCAGTTCTCCCATAATCCATGTTTAAGATCATCCGTTTTCCCACATTCTTTTTTTTTTTTTTAAGATTTTATTTATTTTTTAACAGAGAGAGAGACAGCGAGAGAGGGAACACAAGCAGGGAGAGTGGGAGAGGGAGAAGCAGGCCTCCCGCCAAACAGGGAGCCCGATGTGGGACTCGATCCCAGGACCCTGGGACCATGACCTGAGCCGAAGGCAGACGCTTAACAACTGAGCCACCCAGGCGCCCCATTTTCCCACATTTTTGATAACACTCTGAATTATAATTATTTTTGTCAAAATATGTATCTTATTCTTTCCATTTATATTTATTAGAATATTGGGAAGATTAGACTCTGTGTTTGTGTGAATGTGTGAATTGCAGATTCATACTCTGTCCATTTTTTATTGGTGTGTCCCCCATTTCTCTCATATTAGTTTTTTAATATATTAAAGTTTGAAAACTTTTTCATATAAGTTAAAAATATTTTCCTAGTTAGACATTTGCCTTTCAACTGTGTTCATGGCAACTAATAAATAGGAGCTTTAAAAAACCCACTTCTTGTATAAAACATTTAGGAGAAATTTGTTTCTTGAAACACACTAAAGCAAGATATACTCAAAGGGCCTACTTTGTTTTTTAACTTTCTTAGAAATAAATTGATGAAAATATTTAGGAACAGGATAACAGTAACTTGAGGTTTAATATCCAGTTTGCTCTGTTCCTTCTTCTTCCTACATACAAATACACGAAAGTAACATAGAGAGAATAAACAAATCAGTCAACTATATCCCGTTAGGAAACCATCCTGTAAAAAATGGGCAAGGAAATTAAAATGAATAATACTTAGGTATAATCTGTCAGATCACGGTTTGTCTCACAAAAGCAGTTAAGGATCTCTGCTTTCAGACAATGGGTTGACTCTTGAAGGAAAAAGAAAATAATTCAAATTTCTACTATATACATAGAGCAAAATAATTAATGCCAAGATATTTAAAGCATCAAATATAAAACATCAAATTACATTTTTATAAAGTAATAGGGAATGCTTATTTAATATCTCATAAGGGAGGGGATTTTGATGCAGAAAAGAGATGAAAAATTACCCCAGAAACAATGATAGGTTTTTATAACATCAAATTTATAACTCCCAAACCTAAGAAGAGGTTTAGAAAATTACAAACATCAATATAAAGAAACCTTACTAAGCCAAAATACCCTGTTACAAAAACTTGACAAAGATGTGTCACTCTCAGTTGGGTATATGTTAATTCTACTCACTTCCTCTTTCCCTAAGGTCAAGTGATAGAAATCTTCCCCCCCTATAAATCAGCTTCTTAAGTGTCCAGGCTGTTGCCTTGCCCCTCTCTAGTATACATTCCCTAGGCTCTATGTTTGTTCTCTCTCATGTATAAAGCTGATTGTTTTCTACTCTTGTTCAAAAAAATTAAAAGACTCTATAATGTCTATAGGAAAAAAACTAATTTCTGCTTCATAAGCAGACACTTCATATCTGAAGCACAACAATCACTGTTTAACTTTGGAAAGGAAACTCCATAAAATATCTAAGAACATAAAAAACAATTGTCATTTTTTTAAATGACTTTAATCAACAAAGGGTTAATATCTTAACAGCAAATGGAAAATCATACAACCGCAATTTAGAAATTGGCAATGACTACATACAGAAAATTCCTAGAAGAAATACAAATGACTAATGAACATAGAATATTCAAAGACGACTAATCAAAGAAATGCAAATTAAAACAAAATACTGTTTTCCCTTATAAACTTAGCAATGATTAAAACATTATCTTCAATGCTAAAAAGGGAGAACTGAATCAAGCAATCTCCTGCACTGTAATGGTATAAATTGGCAAACTATTTTAGAAACAATTTTGGCCAGATGTTTCAAGGGTATTTATGATCATACCCTGTGATGCAATTTCAGGAAATTATTATAAGAAAATAATGAGGAACCAGAAAGACACATTGTACAAAAATTTTCCTAAAGAATTATTTTAATGGACATATCAAAATAAGTATAAGCAATGAAAATGATTAAATACCGATAACTTTTAAATGAAATATTGCAAAGCAATTAAAATTATTTTTATGAACTCTAATGACAGGGTAAAATGCTTATGTTAAATGTTAAGAGAAAAATATCAAGAGGGGTGCCTGGCTGGCTCACTTGGAGGAGCGTGCACTCTTGATCTCGGGGTTGTGATTCAAGTCCCACAGGGGGTATAGAGATTACTTAAATAAACAAAAGGTTAAAAAAGAAAGAAAAATATCAAGAAATAATTTGTATGGTACCAAATGCATATAAAAAAATGATTGCCAAAGACTGGAAGTACATTTATTAAAATACAATGTGTAGCTCCTTCTAAACGATGCATTACAAGTGATTTTTATTTACATATTTATAATATTAAATGGAATAACTTCACTTCTGATAATCTACCTTAACACCAAAAATATGAGTACATTGGAGATATACAAAGATTTCTTTATGCCAATATTTATCACAGCCACTCCTCCCTCCCATGAATATAGCCTGAAATAGCCTGCATGTCCAATCAGAAGGCAACTATTAAATAAACTATGGAACATTCCTACTAGGCTATTGTGAAATCAATGAAATTATATTTAAAAGCAAAAATTTAATAGCCTAAAAATTTTTATGGAAAGCACTACATAAAACTGAAAACTTCAAGAGAATGAGAAAACAAACCACAGACTGGGAGAAAACATTTATAAAGGACTACTTTCCAAAACACACAAAGCACACTTACAACGACAAAAAAGAAAATACCCCAAAGAAAATATGGGCTAATGACCTTTTATAGACACCTCACCAAAGAAGATATACAGATGGTAAATAAGCATATGAAAAAACATTCCATATCATATGACTTAAGGGAAATGCAAATGAAAATAATGAAATACCACTATATGCCTATTAGAATGATTAGAATAACCAAATACTGGTCAGAATGTGGAACAACAGGAACTGTTATTCTTTGCTAATGGGAATGCAAAATGGGATAGCCACTCTGGAAGACAGTTTGGTGGTTTCTTATAAAACTAAATGATATATATTGGGGAGGGTACGTGCTATGGTGAGCACTGTGAATTGTGTAAGACTGATGAATCACAGACCTGTACCTCTGAAACAAATAATACATTATATGTTAAAAAAAAAAAAAAGAAGAGGATAGTAGGAAGGGAAAAATGAAGAGGGGGAAATCGGAGGGGGGGAAGAACCATGAGAGACTATGGACTCTGAGAAACAAACTGAGGGTTTTAGAGGAGAGGGGGTGGGGGGGTGGGTTAGCCTGGTGATGGGTATTAAAGAGGGCACGTATTGAATGGAGCACTGGGTGTTATACGCAAACAATGAATCATGGAACACTAGATCAAAAACTAATGATGTAATGTATAGTGACTAACATAACATAATAAAATTAAATTAAAAAAAAAAAAACTAAATATACTCTTACCAGATGATCCAGCAGTCAAGCTCTTTGGTATTTACCCAAAGGAGCTGAAAACTGTGTCCACACAAAAACCTGCACATATATGTTTACAGCAATATTCATAACTGCCCAAACTTGGAAACAACTAAGATGTCCTTTAGTAGGTGAACAGATAAATAAACTGGTTTGTCCAGATATGAGAATATTATTCAGCACTAAAAACAAATGAGTTGTCAATTCATGAAAAGACATAGAGGAAACTTAAATGCATATTACTAAGTGAAAGAAACAATCTAAAGAGGCTACATGCTGTATAATTCCAACTATATGACATTCTAGAAAAGTCAAAACTATGGAGACCATAAAACAAATGCTGGTTGCCAGGGGCTGATGAGAGAAAAGATGAATACACGGAGCACAGAGGAATTTTAGGATAGTAAAAATACTTTGTATGATACTATAATGATGGATATATGTCATCATATATTAGTCTAAACCCATAGACTGTACAACAACAAAAAGGAACCTTAATGTAAACTATGGACATTGGATAATTATGGTGCGCCAATGTAGTTTCATCAATTACAACAAATGTGCCACTCTGGTGGGGGATATTGATAATGAGGAGATCATGCATGTGTGGGGGAAATCTCTGTACCTTCTCAATTTTGCTGTGAATCTAAAACTGCTCTATAAGAAAGAAAGAAAGAAAGAAAGAAAGAAAGAAAGAAAGAAAGAAAGAAAGAAAGAAAGAGAGAGAAAGAAAGAAAGAAAGAAAAAGAAAACGGTGGGAGGGCAAATAAATAAATAAATAAAATAAAAATTAAAAAACTGAGTACACAATAATGTTACAACTATGGGAAAACACAAAAGAAGAAGATAAATAATAGAATTGTTAAAAATATTTATTTATCTATTTATTTATTTTAGAGAGAGAGGCAGGGGCAGGGCAGAGGGAGAGAAAGACTTAAGCAGACTCCACGCTGAGCACGGAGCCCAAGGCAGGGCTTGATCTTTTGACCCTGAGAACACGACCTAAGCTGAAATCAAGAGTCAGATGCTTAACCGACTGCGCCACTCTGGTGCCCCAATAATAGTATTATTAATATGAAATGATAAGCTTGAAGTGACATGGTAAGATTGTATTGTTATTTTTTCCTGTGTATTTTATATATATTCTGAGATTTCTAGCTGTATAATTCTTTTCATATTAAAAAAATGGGTGATATTGATCAAAGGATACAAACTTCTAATCATAAAATGAGTAAGTTCTGGGAATCTAACATACAGCATGGTAACTGTAGTTAATAATATTGTATTATATACTTGAAATTTGCTGGAAGAGTAGATCTTAAGTGTTCTCTCATATGCACAAAAATGGTAACTATGTGAGGTGACTGATGTGTTAATTAGCTTGATTATGGTTTTTGATGTAGGAATGATGTTAGGGTTCGAAGCCAACAACCAAGAAAGAATTCTTGAGATGTCTTTGGTGCAAAAAGTGGTTTTATTAAAGTATGGGGACAGGACCCATGGGCAGAAAGAGCTGCACCAGGGTCATGAGAAATGGTCCATTATATACTTTCAAGTTGGGAGGGGTTTAGGGATAGGGTAAGTCTCTAAGGAATTTTGGAAGCAAGGTTTCCAGAACCTTGAGGGGCTAGCTATTGTTAGGAAAAGGCCATTTATTACTGTCTAATAAAATCTTAGTCATGAGACTCTTCAGATGTATATTGGTGGGTCATTAGCTTGGGGGTGATTGCCAACATGTCTCTTCGGAGAGTAGACATAAAGGAAGTTTCCAAAGGAATTTGTATATGTTAAAGTAGACTTACAGGATCCTGGGGTCAGGCTAAGGTTGCCTTTTGCTCTTAGCAAAGTATCAACACTGAGGCAGTTGAGTCCTTAGAGAAAGGTCACTCTGCCTGCTTCAAGGACTTGTCAATGGGCTATAAGTGGGAAGGAAATTTAATAATTTTTCTTCTGCCTTTGTTTCCCACATCAGTTTTCATTTTGCAATACATATGTATATCGAATCATCATGTTGTACACATTAAATACATATACAATTTTTATTTGTCAATTATATCTCAATAAAGTTAAAAATGTGAATGAGGTTAATGATTCTATTAGATGACCACATTCTGTAAGAACACATATTCTAGGACAAACTAAAGAATAAAGAAACAATGTCAAAATGAGAAATAAAAAACATAAAACATAGTACGCTCCCAAATCTCAATGTGGCTAGAAAACATGAGGAAAAAAGGAGGGGTAGTAGGCAGAAGAGACAGGTCATAACTAGATTTACAGAGAAGTCTTAGCTAAGATAAGAGAGTTGGCTTTCATGAGGTAAGCAATAACTTGTTTTGTTTAGTTTGGTTTTTATTTGAGAATGACAGGGTAAAAGCAATATTTTAGTGACTTTTATCTATACATAATAAATTAAATTAAAACACCTGATTAATTAAGGGGCCAGAGCAATGACTTAATGACCTGGTGATTGTGAGAAAAAAAAGAGAAGAATGGCCTTGAATAAATTGTGAGAGTAGAACTGCTAAATTTAAAGACCAATTAATGTGGATAACAAGGGAGATGAAAGTCTTGTGGATGTGTGTCCAAGTCTAAATGACTTTGAGGGGCACCTGGGTGGCTCAGTCGTTAAGCGTCTGCCTTCAGCTCAGGTCATGATCCCAGGGTCCTGGGATCTAGCTCCAAATTGGGCTCCCTGCTCAGCGGGGAGCCTGCTTCTCCCTCTCCCATTCCCCCTGCTTGTGTTCCCTCTCTTGCTGTGTCTCTCTCTGTCAAATAAATAAATTAATTAAAAAAATAAATGACTTTGAGAATAAATAATTCTGCATTTAAGGCATACAGGGACATGGGGTGGAGAGAATGGTAAATTTACGATGTGGTTAGAATACCCAGTATATTTTAACTGTTTGTCTTATTTCTCCCTCTTTACAGAGTAGTTGTGTCTTTTCATCCTTATATAAAAAGTACCTTGGAAAAATACATACCCCCAAATGTAATAAAAAGTCTTACAATTTTACATGGAAACGAACTGTCATACAACAAAGATATAGCTATGTGTAAACATCCATCATCATTTTAGCATATCCCTAGGATTAGGATTCTCACACTTTACAGTGCCTTAGGATCTTCCAGAGGGCTTGTAAAAACACTGATTGCTGGGTTCTACCCTCAAGTTTCTGAACCAGGAAGTTGGGGTGAGACCAGCAATGTGCATTTCTAACAAGGTCCCAGGTGATGCAGATGCCGCTGGTCTGCAGGTCACACGTGGAGAACCACTGCCCTAGAACCACATCACCCTAGGAACAGTAAAGATAAACGATTTTAAGTAACTGAGGGTAAGTGAAATATTGTCAAGGGCTAACGTGTGTAAAGATAACTCTGGAGCAGATTACACACAAGGCCTTTACTGGAACTGCAAAATGACAATTTGAACAAGTGATGTTTCATTGTTTAGGCATCAAAATTGATGTCCAGAGAACCTCAACTGTAGTTTCAAACTGAACCTAAATACTCACACTGGATAGTCACTAGATCAAATTATGCTTTTAGTGAGGGATAGAAATGAAAGCAATAGAAAAAATTTTAATAACTAAAATTTCCCTTTACTATATTGATTCTTGCTACATGAGAAGCTAATTTATGGGGTAAAGAGTAGAAAGTCATACTACATATGAGCTACTTAAAGTTTGTTTTTTTCAATAACAATATCAATATCAAGAAGCAACATTAATATCTTCTAAGAAATGTGATCATGTTTTATAAGATTACTATGCAGTTTTATAAATGCCACCTGCATATCTATTATCCATAATTACTCTGGGAGTCATATGAAGTTGCATATATTACAAAATCCTAGAACTCAGAAATCAAGTCACTCCAAGACATCTAATGAAAGACCTGTGGTATTTACTACCTGTGCAAATATAGGAAGTCATATAACCTTTCCAAATCTCAGTATAAGTATTGATAAAATGGGAGTGAAAACTTCCATCTTGAAAATATTGCTGAACTGAATTAGGCAATATATATGTCAGTGCCAACATAAAGAAGGATCTTAATAAACATTATTTCGTTATTTTGCTTGAGATATCTACAATATCATCTTGAAAATGTTATAAAATTGAAACACTTGAAAGCTGAAAAAGTTATAAAATTCCCTTTTTGACCCTTCTTTATATCCATGATGGATTTGAGAAAAAAAAGGAGAATTAACAACCAGAAAGAGTAGATTCTATAATGATTCACTGAAATAACTGGCTTATCCAACTCAAAACTGAGCCATTACTTAACCCAATATAGTCATAAAATTATTAATTCTGTAGTTACTATCAGATTTCCATGTGTCCTGCAGTTCACTTGATGAGCTATATATACATATCTCCCCTAGAATCAACTGAAAGTAGAATCTGATATTATCCAGCTTCTGTCTACCTGAAATCTGTAACCAGAAACTCTGTTAGCACAGGAAGGTACTTAGCACACATTCCACTGAGTCTAGATATGAAAGTCCAGTGGTAGCAGAAAGCAAAACAATTATGGTACATGTCACATCTAAGCCATGCAGTTCTCTCCTCCAAGCAAAGCTCATGAGAGCCATAGAAGGTCACTGGGAGGCCATCCAGGTGATCAGCTTATAAATATTAAAGGTTCCCAAGTCTTATACAGCTTAAACAACACTGACTGGTTCCCTCTCTTCTATACCTAAAATATCAACTTCACCAAAATGGTCCTAACTTCTTTATTTTAAAATATGTTAAAGTTCAAACAAGTTCTGTATTAGGATGTGACACTTTAAAAAACTTTTTTCTAAAATACTTTAATGTAATAAACACATATATGTATTTTTAGATTATAACCTTGAAAATATCCTTCTGATTCATCATCTTATCTAAATTATATTAAAACATTCAAGATTCTGACATGAAACCGTGCTAATGATACTTCCAGGATCAAGATATTTTAAAATTCTGGTTTATTTTGCTGCCCAGACATTAAACCACAAAAAGAGGGAATGGAGTGGAGAAAAAAACCTAGATATTATCAAGAATTTATTTCTTGAGCCTTTTATCTATGAAGATCAAAGTTCACATACAGGAAAGTAAAGAAGTGATCCGCATCGTCAATTTAAACCCTGATGGATATTTAATGCCAATTTGAACTTCTGAAATAGCTTTCATCTTATATTTCAAAGTGATCTTATAAGAAACTATGCTTTGACTTCTTTAATTGCATTGACTTAACCATATACTACATAGAAAACCATTTTACAGATGGGGACACTGAAGCAACCATCCAATGAATCAGGAACCCAGAAAAAAGACACCTCTTAGATTATTTAAACTAGCCAAATAGTTTCCAAACTCCACAGAACTATATTTACTACATATTAAACAGACTATACATTGTGATGTTCTCATTATTACATATCAGATCATTTCTCATGATCTTTCTCAACAGAAATGCCACAGGGCCACTTAAAGAATGAGATTTTGTACTGAATGATTCACACATGGTTCTGTATTGTGAAACTCTTCACAGACACACACAGTCACAAGCATATTCTGAAGTTTTTTAAATAGTTTTATTCTTAAGAAAAAGTACTCAAGTTTCCTACACATCTAATATTAAATATATGATTACTGTGCAAACATACTTTCCCCGCAAACAGTTCATGCAAGTCAGCAATACCTAGCTCGCACAGTGAAATGAATCAAATACTGTCAACAGAGACAGCAAATGGACTTTCAATATAAATTGACAATTTCTTTTTGAGCAACAACTCTATTTAGCTTCCAATTAAGGCAGTGCAGAACAGATTCAACAAGAGAGGTAAATTATTGCTTTCAGTGAATTTAGAGTCTACCTAGAAAAATGAAGCATTCACAAACACAAAACAAGTTGACAAAAAGCAGTGTTTAGTACAGGCCAATAAAATATAACATATGCAAATATTGTGGATCATATGGATTGAAGGTGTCATGTAAGTGTACTCTACTTAAAAAGGAAGATCTCCCTTCAGGAAGCAGTAACATCAAGGCCAAGTTCCCTCCTTTGATCTTTGCACTGATGCTAATGCCCATTCCATGCATTCCTAATAATAGTACCTTATTTTCATGTCTCATCACTTTCTTTTTTTAGTAATCCCTAGTGTCTTCTCTCAATGACCTAAATTATACAGTGTTTCTAGAATTATCTTCCTAAGGCCTGAGTCAGATGATGGTATAGTGAATAAGGGCGACAGACTCTGGAGTCAAGGGAATTAAGCATTGAACCCTGGCTCTGTCACTTATTTTATTATCTAAGTGATTTGGGCCAATTTACTTAATGTCCCTAAGCCACAGATTGTGGAATAATAATAACACACCTACTTTTAAATCTTCCATAAGGCTTAAATAAAATATGAAAATTCTTAGCAGAATACTCAGCAGGTAGTAAATGTTCAATAAATGTGAGATGTGATTTTAACTATATCACTCCCCCCTGCAAATAAGGGCTTTTAAAGTTGCCTATCAGATAAATTATGAGCTTCTAAGCCAGAAATTCATACCCTTTCACTTTATGGCACAGACTGTTTTCTAGATTTCTATCATAACAGTCCCCTATTGGCAATCCATGTTGCAGCCAAACCCAATGGTGTGCCCTACTCTACATTTTCCTTATAACATTCTCTCCCTCTATGTTTGGGCAGTTCCTTTGATCAGCCTCAATATCCTTCTCATCCCATATTCCTCTTATCAAGTACAGTTCCTCAATGGTCAAATCCAAGTGCTGCCTCTTGCATGATACAACTCTTATCCCCTGACCAGACTTGGAGTCTATGCTTCTAATTGCAAGAGCACATTCTATTTGTATAGATGAGCACCATCCACTATCAAAGTTGAGCTCTTGAGTGTCAGAGACTGGGCTTTTCTCTCTTTTTGATGGCCAAAGCTGCCAGCATACCATCTGCACAAAGCAAGATTGAAATAAAGGCTGAATGAATGATGAATTCACCGACTTAACAAAAGAAATATCAGAACACAATTGACCCTGTCCCATGGGAACTTCTCATATAGCAAAGCTGATTCACATCTGAACAAATATTTAATGCACAGCATACAAAAGCACTGGGCTTTCCAATATTATTCCATTACTTTACTTGAAAGATCCCCAAAGTGGGTGTCAAATCTGATTATTGCACAGTGATAATTCTATTTTATGGCCAAACATGCAAACTGACATATATTATGTACAACTTTAAGGAGGTAAGTCTAGCTTCTTGAGATTTTTTCAATTAAAGATCAAAAGAAGAAAAAAGAAAAACCTTGCAATGAATGATTAAATCAGTTTCATTGTACGCTTTAATAAATCTCTCAGAAATACAGAGATTTATGCTCATTTTTTAGGGATAGAAAAAAATCTTAAGTCAGTTATCCTTAATAAAACAACATAAAGTGGATTGTGCTTATATTATCCAAGAGCGGATAGATAACTTAGAAATTCATTTAATTAATCAAATAGGCTTATTCACATGACTCTGTCATCTTGCAGCCCTAATTTGATCTAAAATACAAACTAGAACTTGGGGTATGCTACAGGTCAAAAGCGTGGTATTCATGTTTCCCTGAGAGTTTAATAAAAGTTAAAGTATTTTGGCAAGAGTATGATGTAATTCAAATCGAGTGAACACAATTACTTTTCTTACCCAACAATTCCAGGAATAGATTTGTCCTTAGGACTGATGCATCCAAGCTCTTTCTGCTTTAATGGCTCAGGGTTCCATGGGGTCTCCCCAGCAATTATTTTAAAATTAATGACTGCATTCTGATTTAATGATTTAACTAACTTTTCTTCCTTGACCCTTCTTTAACTACAGCAGATCTTTTGTTTCCTTCAAAAGACATTAGGACAAATATAGCAAATTCAGGGTTAGGCTCTGACCTTTACTTACAGACACAATTAGTGCTGGGCCCTTTTAACTCTGGTGACTCAGTAAAAGCAGACCTGCTGTCAAGATGGGCAGTAAAGAAAGGTCAAAGACTAATGGAGGAAAGGTGCGAGGTGGCCTTTCAAAACCCCAAAGTATGTATTTATTGCCCTTCATTCCATTTACTCACTCATTGTTTAAATGTCTTTCAGAAAGTAATATAATAAGTTTACAGCATTCCTGAAGTTACTATATGTGGGCAAATAAAGCTTAAACCATGGGTCAGATGTTCTTAACCCGTGGCCCCAGGAAGGGCTTCAGGTGATCCAACTTCCTGGAAGGGCATGAAAATTTTGTGTTTATGCACATTTCTTTCTTTCTTTTGGCACAGAGATTTCATACCATTATCAACTTCTTGAAGGAATCTGTATCACCCCAAAATATTAACAATCATGAACACAGGGGCACCTGGGTGGCTCAGTCATTAAGCGTCTGCCTTTGGCTCAGGTCATGATCCCAGGGTCCTGGGATCTAGCCCGGCATCGGGCTCCCTGCTCAGCAGGAAGCCTGCTTCTCCCTCTCCCACTCCCCCCTGCTTGTGTTCCCTCTCTCACTGTGTCTCTGTCAAATAAATAAATAAAATCTTAAAAAAAAAAAAAAATGAACACAGAATAATCAGATAGATGTTAAAATACAGATTCAATTATATCCAAATGACTTTTAAAAAAAGTTTTACATATGTCACCTTCAAAACCCCCAACCTTCAAGTCAGACAACCAGAATATAATTCCTAGCACATGGACATAGGTGTATTCAATCAAATAACTAGATCTTAGAAGGAATGCACTGGCAATAAACTAAACCAACTTTTTACCTTGAAACTGATGATTTATTGGAAACAGAGGAGTTTCATAAAGTGAAAATGTGTGCATGGAGTTGGAAAGCATGCATAGAGCATGTAAAGCAGAGGAAACAGAACAGGGCAATTAGGAAGCAGTGGAATGGTATAGAATGGTCGTGAACACAGGTACTGGAGTCAGACGATCTGAAAGGGAATCTAAATCCATCATTTTCTAGTTAGTGCTGTGACCCCAAAATATGTATCCCAGTGGGTTACATGTAATGTGCTTAGAACAGGGCCTGACGCATAAGAAGTACTACTGAACTATTAACTGCTGATGACATTAGCTGCCGATGGCAATACTCGAGATGAAGGAAGGTCCCACCTAACATAAACATCAGTATTTAACACCGACCCTAGGACAGAGCCTGTTCACCTTCATTTTCCTTGTTATGACTCACTTTTAGGTCTGGGCCACCACTGATCTACACTATATGAATGAGAAGTGATCCCCAACCTGTATCCTGGGGACCTAATGGGTCAACTGATCACTAACCAGATGTGTCAAATTGGCTAGGCCATGGTACCCAGATATTTGATCAATCACAGTCTAGATTTTTTTTTATGATTTATGCTGTGAAGATATTTTTTAGATGGGATTAACATTTAAATCAGTAGACTTTATGTGAAGCACATTACTCTCCATAATGTAGGTGGATCTCATCCAATCAGTTGAAGGCCTTAAGAGAAAAAAAAAAAAAACAGTCCTCTCCCAAGGGAGAGAGAAGTCTGTTACTTGATTGCCTTCAGACTTGAACTACAACATCAACTCTTCCCTGCATCTCCAGCCTGCATGCCTACTCTGCAAATTTTGGACTTGCCAGCCTCCACAATCACTTAATCCAATTCCTTAAAAATCTCTCTCACGTGGGGTGCTTGGCTAGCTCAGTCGATAGAGCATGCAACACTTAATCTTGAGGTTGTGAGTTTGAGCCCTACAGTGGCTGTAGAAATTACTTAAAAAATAAAAAATAATAAATACATAAATAAATAAAAGGTTTTTAAAATCTCCCTCTTGCTCTCACTGTGTATGCGTGTGTGTGCATGGGCGTTTGCTATGCTGTAAAACAGGGTAATAATACATACTTCTTCAATTTTTCAAATGATTAAAAGAGATAATGTATATACGGTGCTTTCTAAGCTAGATAAATATTAGTTATTAATGAATCCTCATTGAGAGGATGTTGCCTCTTTTCTTTATCTTCACATTATTATCTTTAATACAAGGACAGTGTCTAGGAGACAGTGACTAACAAGGAAAACGGCATTGTGGAAAATATCAAAACTTATAAATATGGGTTCTACCATTAATTTTCACTAACTGAGCACAAACTATGCACTGGGCATTATAAGCAGATGTTATTGTATGTGTCTCATTTAGTATTCCAACAATCTTAGAAAGTTTAATGAAATAATAATTCCCATTTTTAGATGTGGTCACTGAACCTTGAACATCTTAAAAAATTCAATCATGACACTAAAAATAAAGAGTATGAAAAAGCAGAACTTTAAACCCAGATTTTTCTGACTGTATTCTTAATCTCTGTACAATACTATGTTCCCAAAATAAAACAGTTTAAATCTAAAATTGTGGGAGATATAAATACATCAAAACAATTCAGTTAAACCAGTTAGAATTACAGCCAAACAGCTTCCATTATCAGAGGACTAAGCCTAGGAATCAACTGTCAATTACTAAAAATTGGAAATTATCCACAAACATGGAAATATTGTCATATCTCCCTCTTTTGTAGATTGCCTTTCAATTTCCCCTCCATTGGTGTTGCATTTTTAACATCTTGAATTCTTTGCATTTAAACATGCACCACGAATGTCTGAACTGGCCCCTCTTGCAGGCAGGATAAGCTGGCATTTGGTGATGTGACTCCAGAAACAGGTGGCATTGCCCTGTCAAGAGTCTCTCTCAGCCATGTGCTGAGGCCTGAAACTCCAATATCATTTCTTTGCAATTGAAGTAACTTTTTACAAGTCTGTAGGTCTCCTCATTCTAGAAAGATCTTATACGTAATATATGAAAATTCTAACATCTTTATAAACATTTTTTATTTGGATGACTTCCTCTCCTTCCTTGCACTAGTATAAAAATCCTGGCAGAGGGGTGCCTGGGTGGCTCAGATGGTTGAGCATCTGCCTTCAGCTCAGGTCATGATCTCCAGGTCCTGGGATCGAGCCCCGCATCGGGCTCCCTGCTCAGCGGGGAGCCTGCTTCACCCTCTCCCTCTGCCTCTCCCCCGGCTTGTGCTCTCTCTGTCTCTCTCTCTCTCTCTCAAATGAATAAATAAAATCTTCCAAAAAAAAAAAAAAACCAAAAACAAAAACACTGGCAGACAAACATCTAGACGAGGCCATTGAAAGGGGAAGTACAGTGCAGAGCTTTTGTTTTCACTCTCTTCCCACTTACCCTTTGGACTAGCACTGCTCTACAAAAAAAGACGTTGAGAGATCCATGTGGATAGTTAGAGAGAGCTGTATCTCTATGTAGACAGATACCTTTTAAGCCAATGAAACTCAAAACTAAGAAAAATGAGATGCAAAATGTCTTTAAGATTACCTAATTTATGGCGAAGACTAGACATCAGAAGAAAGTGGTGACAGAAAATAATACTTAAACAAAACTATGTAGATTACATTTTTCATACCCCCTTTATCTAAGCATCATCATAGGAAAAGGACAGGTTAATCTAAAAGGAATCTATTTTCCATGCAAAGGCAAAGTGATTATATTCTGTTTTCTTTTCCACAATGCCTTTATGAGGTTTTAATTATAGTTTTAGAAGATTTCCAATGCAGTAGTTAAGCACACAGTTTTATATTTACTATATTTTTTAAAATAGACATAACTGGTAGGGATTCCACCAATATTCAAGCATTTCTTTGGTCATCCTTATAGCCAAAAAGCATGCCAATGATTATAGACAATTTTCAGATCTTTATGTGGTAAACACTAATGTCAAACGTCTATTAATTGGAAAATATCTAGAATAGTATTACACTAGTTTCTCTATTTGCAACCTTAGAATTTGGCATTTCCTTACCCCCAATCGGTGCAGTTTTTATTACTATTGTTATTTCTATGGAGAGGCAAGTTGCAAACAAATGGTTAAAACACGAAATGGGAAATCCACGAAATGGGAAAATATAAACAAATTCTGTTACATCTATATGATGTAATACTACTCAACAATAAAAAAGGAATGAAGTACTGATACATATGACATGTATAAATCCCAAAATGGTACACTAAATGAAAGAAGCCAGACACAAAAGAGTTTATACAAAATCACGCATACAGCTGTATTCATTTCCATCTCTCTCTGTCTCTGTCTCTGTCTCTCTCTCTCTCTCTCTATATATATATAAACTTAATAAATGGAAACTAATCTATAGTGACAAAAAGCAGGTCAGTGGTTGATTTGGGAGTCAGAGGAGGCAGGAAGAAGGGTTTACAAAACTAGTGTATATGTACATCAAAACTTAACAAATTGTATACTTTAAATATGTGTAGCTTATTCTATGTCAGTTATACCTCAATGAAGCTGTTTTTTAAAAGTTATGTGCAAAGTAAGTATGTTGCAATATACCTTTAAACACCTTCATTCACTCGAGTATTCTTTAATATTCAAAAGTAGTAACTGGTCAAGATAGGTATGATTAGAATTAAAGGATAAAAGAGTTACTATTACCATAAGGCTGCCACAATCAAAGCTGGCAAGAGACAGGAAATAAAACAACAAATTATAGTGAAGTTGTTACCAACACAATTTTTAAAAGCCCTGAGGAAGGACCAATTATCTCTTTTTCTGGAAGTATTACAGAAGGCTCTTTCAAAGCATCACTCAAATACCAACTTCTCAATGAAGTCTTTCCTCTCCATACTACTTAAAAGTACAATCCCATCCCTCTCACATTTTTTTCTCCACAGCACTTATCATCATCACCTGACAGAATTTTTCTCATTTGTTTCATATCCACACCTTCTTTTTTTTTTTTTTTTTAAGATTTTATTTATTTATTTGAGAGCGAGAATGAGAGAGAGAGAGAGAGCATGAGAGGGAAGAGGGTCAGAGGGAGAAGCAGACCCCCCGCTGAGCAGGGAGCCCGATGCGGGACTCGATCCAGGGACTCCAGGATCATGACCTGAGCCGAAGGCAGTCGCTTAACCGACTGAGCCACCCAGGCGCCCCATATCCACACCTTCTTATATATATACATCAAATTAAACTCGACAAGGGCTGCAATTTTGCCTGTTTTGTTCACTGCTGAGTTTCTATAACTTCTGGGAGAACTAAATACATCAAAAGTGTGCCAAACCTCCCCCCCCACACACACACTTTTTCCTAAATAAATGAGAAAGTGGACTGAAAATTTACAATGGGGAAGATCCTAGGCTGGGACTGGGGGGATTAAAGCAGTCAATTCAACAGACATAACTCCTGACATTATAAAATGTATACATGTATGTAGTGAATAATAAAAAATAAATTAAATATAATCATGCCTAAATGAGTCTGGACTTGTCAAAGAAAAGCATAGAATAATGGGAAAGGCTGTACCATGCCAACCTCATCTGGGATTATAGTGCCGGAGAAGCTCTCAGGGAAGACGTAACATTTAGCTGAGATTTGGAAGGTAAATAAGAATTATCCAAGAGGAGTGGTGAAAGAATGTGCCATCGGTGGAGATGGCACAGCATGGGTGGAGGGCCTGAGACAGAAAGAATTCAGCACATCTCAGGAACAGAGGGAAAGGAGAACACTGGGGCTGGAGAGCAGGAGGCAAGCACGGAGTAGGGACAGATGAAAATGGAGAGGTGGGAGCAAGAGGCCATCTGTTGCAAGAAACATTAAGGATTTTATACTTTCTCCTGAAACTAGTGGAAAGTCATTTACAGCTTATATTTAAGCAGAAGAGTAGCATGATTAGATTTGCTTTGTAAACAGGTCTCTGCTGTGTGGATAATGAACTGGGAGGAGGGAAGAACCGAGTGTCAAGGACTGACTAGGAGGCCACTGCAGTCAGTGACCTAGGAATTGGGTCCACCCATCTCAGTCTTCTGAGCTTATTGGCGTGAAGTTCTTCATAATATTCTCTTAGTAGCGCTTCAATCTTTGTACCATTGATAGTTACATTTCCATTTCCAGTGTATCTGTGCCTTCTCTTTTGAAATTATTAATCCTACCAGAGGTTTGTCCATTTTTATTAGCCTTTCACAGGGCCAATGTGACTTTGTGGATCTACTGTATTATATGTTTATTATATCATATACCTATTTTTCTACTTCCTGAATTTATGATCTTATTTTCACTTAGTTGCTTTTTCCAACATTCTTTGAATATATTCAGCTATGTTTTTTCTAACTTCTAGATTAAATGTTTAGCTAATGCATTTTAAACATTTGTTCTTTCTAATGTAGTATTTGGGCTGTACATTTGTTTTACAGGTACTGACACAAAGTGGTCGTTTCCGTTCAGTTTATATTTTATAATTTGTATCATCATCTCTTCTTTAATCTATGAGCTGTTCAGAAGCATGCTTTTCAATTTTCAAAGGTGGTTCTTCTTTTTATTTCTTACTACCGAGTTGCTACATTGGCAGAAAATGGATTTTGCATGAAACATTTTTTTAATAAGTTAAAGCTAACTTTAAGTCCACAGACAGTTTTTTTAATAACTCCCCATGTAGTCTTGATAAATACGTGAGTTTTCCTTGGGAGTGGCTGAAATCACCTCGGTAGAGAGTTTCATATGGTAAAAAGAGGAAAAAAAGCCATTTAACCCTTTCTATTTTACAAATTTTTGCTGTATGTTTGAGAGTTCCTGACGTTCGTGTATTGCCATCAACCATATAGAACTATGTCTTTTTTACTTCTCTATATGTTCACAGATTCTCTTTGCTCTTTTTAAACGCCTGCCGCCGTTGTTCCATAGCAACCACTTTTCTTCATCAAATAGCATGGAATTATTTCTTAAAAAATCAGCGAGCTCATCAACTCCTGCAGAAAAGCTCTATGATTTCTCTTAATTTGGTTTTGATGCCTC
Source organism: Phoca vitulina (assembly GCF_004348235.1). Taxonomy (NCBI): domain Eukaryota; kingdom Metazoa; phylum Chordata; class Mammalia; order Carnivora; family Phocidae; genus Phoca; species Phoca vitulina. The sequence goes on from NW_022589728.1 coordinate 35,731,345, forward strand.
TCCTCCATGCTCCCGTCATGCCCTGCCAGATCACTTAACTCACTAACCACCGTTATTCTTCTCCCCTGCTAGACTGTGAATGTCCAAGGTCGGGGCATCTGAGACGCTGCATTTGTTGGCCTTAGTATAATGACTCAAATATGAATTTGGATAAATGAGTCAATGAGTTTTGTTTAAGCTCCAAATGAAAACATATTAGAGGAAGATTCATTAATTCTACAACTTGATTCTGTTATAAGAAACATGACAGAATCACTCAAAATTAATTTCATTATAAGAAAGTTTATATTATCAAGTTGATTATGTAAGGTTAATAAATTCTTTAAAACACGGAGAATCTTTGTACAAAAAATTATACAAAAAGTTCAACTAAATAGTGGTTGTATTAAATAAAAGATGTTTTCCAATACCGAACAAAAATGTCCTCCAAAGGAATACTTTTCTTCTTAAAGGGGAAGTTTATGGATTTTTCTATATTCTCCATGGTAGGTAGAAATAATGAGGTACCCTGTAATCTGATATAAGGAAAAGCATGACTACCTTCAGCACAAAAACAACATCATTCACAGCTCTGTTGTGGAGAGCTAATGTTTAGCTTGGATCACTTATACCCATTCACTCATTCATTCAGTCAGCTGTCCATTGATATGTACTTACTAAGTATCTACTATGTACCAGTCACTACTCACTAGTCACTATTCTGAGTCTCATAAGTGAAGAAGTCACACAAAATCCCTGCTTGCACAAAGATTATATATAATTACGAGCACATTAACAAATCTGAAGTAAACAATTATTAACATAAGGATTTGCACAGTAAGGAAATTGTTCATGTGTCTGAACAGCACTTAAGGGGGAAAAGATGCAAAACTGTGGGCATACAATCTGATCATTAGAAAAGTGTACTTTGCTATCTAGAAAAATATTTCATCAGGAGTCATTCTGACCTAGAAGAAATATGCCTAAGGAAAAGCATCCTTTCTTTACTACACTTTTATACTCATGAAACAGTTTATGAGAACTAATTTTGCTTCCGAATTTCCCATCAGGATTTTTTTTCTGTTGAAAGGACAGATCTCAAAGAAATACATTAAAAATTATATTGCCCTTTAGAAAATGGAAATGTAGTCGAAGTCTAATACTGAAAGCCTAGTGAAACAGAACTTTCTGCCAGGCTGATGATCAACCACGAGGCATATAGCCAACAACCCTTTTTCAATGGCATTGCAAAACACCAGATTATCTCCTTCAAAACATCAACATCTATTAAAAAATAAAACTTGGAAAATGCTTTGTATTTCATACATATGCGACGTAAGAAAAATTAAAAACTGTAAGCAAAAGGTGGCAAATAATATCACCCTAGAGGTATAGTATTCAGCTTATTTTCAGAAAAGAAATGCTTACCAAAAAGTAACAGGCATGATTAGCATTAATATTAAGTTCTTTTTTAACTCAAGGAGACAATTTTAAATGTATAGAAAAAATTTCATTACTAAGTATTCTTTTTAGCTAAGATGGATATGCAAAGATACCAAGGGCAATATGATTTACATAACATAGGTCAGTATCTCAAAGATGATATTTTAGAATATTTGTTTTTGCTGTGACCTTAAAAATAAGAATTAAAGAATTAATATAACATTTACTCGAACAACTGTTAAGTATATAAATGAGATATTAAGGGGCAGGACCAAGATAATGACACAGGAGGCTCCTAAATATCCCTCCTCCCACAGATGCACTGAATGTACACAGCTACACGGGGAGTAATTCTCTCCAGAGAAATCCAGAAACTAGCTGAATGACTCCTACACATTTGGCAAATGAGAAAATACACACACCTAAATGAGTAGGACAGCCTGAGACACACTCTTGCCATAAACCCCACCCTTAGCAGAGTGTCATACAATTGTGAGGGAACCTCCATTCCCAGCTTCTCTCTGAGGAGTGAAGGGTTTGGAACACACCTCTAGCACCCCAGATTTTAAGGCTCCCACCTGAGGGACAGGAACCCCCCCCCCAAAAAAAAGAAGATCCCAGCTCTGAAAGTCAACAGGGCTTGGAGTCCCACAGTATTATAGCAAATAAAGGAATAGTTCTTCACAGGAGCGCAAGAAGTGTTTGCCATGGCTCTTCCCCCAGGGCAGAGCACAGAGGAAGTGGGCAAAACTCCCACCTCCTAGTCTCTCCCTGGGAGGGGACTGACTGCTGCTGCCTGGGAGCCCAGCTTCTAATGAGCACACAACTAGTGCTGGCTGTAATCCTCCTTAGACACCAGGGGGATCGGGGGGCACTTCCCTGTATTTTCCCTCAGCCTCATTCCAACAATAAAATCAAGTCACCAGAAAGTAAAACCAAGTTGCCAGTGTCTCTCTGGAATGGAACTGGATATATATCTAGCGCTCCAACTTTTACAACAGCTGCCACTCAAAGGATGGGCCCCCAAATCCCTTAGCTCTAACAGCCAGTGGGGCTTGCATTTGTGAGTCACACAGAACTATAACAAACAAAGAAGCAGTTGTTAATGAGCACATGAGCACTCCCCACACCACTAGGAGTCAGTGCAGAAGGAGCAGGCAAAAATGCCCATCTTTCAGTTTCTTCTGGGAAGAGGTATGTAGTCAAAAGCATACATGCCCAGCTGCTGCCTAAGGGTCCAGCTTCTAATCAGTCTGCATGACTGCAGTCTTCCCTTTTGGGACACTGATGGGTCTTGGCACACCCTTCACTACTGGCAGCCACTAAAAACAAAGACAATGCCTCAGACAAGTGCAAAGGCCTGAGAAGCAAATAGACTTCTTGGGCTGTGCTTATTGACAAGCTCATCTCCTACATGAGACCAGTCTATAAAGGTTGGAAAAGGTGGCTGTTTCAGCCAATGGACAGAAACTAACACAGAGCCAAGGAAAATCAAGAAACAAGGAAATGTATTTCAAACAAAAGAACAAAATAAATCTGAAGAAACTGATCTTAATAAAACAAAGATAAGTGATTTACTTATCTTAATAAACAAAGATATCTTAATAAAACAAAGAGAAGTGATTTACCCAGTAGAGAGTTAAAAATAACAATCACAAAGATGATGGCCAAAGTAAAAAATGTAATGCATGAACAAGTGAGAATTTCAATAAAGAGATATAAAACATTAAGAAATAATAAAGAGAAATCTGAAGAATGTAATAACTAAACTGAAAAATTCAATAGAGGGGTTCATCTGCAGACTAGATTAAGTGAAAGAAAGGATCAGCAAACTCAAAGACAGGATGGTGGAATGCATCCAATCGGAGGAGCAAAAAGAAAAAAGAATGAAAAAGAGTGAAGATAGCTTAAGAGACTCATTGGTCACCATCAAGCAGAACATATTTGTGTTACACAGAAGGAGAAGAGAGAGAAGAGGGCAGAAAGCTTATTCAAAGAAATAATGGCTGAAAAATCCCCCAAGCCTGGGGAAAGAAACAGACATCCAGATCTAGGAAGCCTAAATAATGGCAAAGAAGATGAATCTAAAGAAATCTACACTGAGATGCATTTTAATTAAAATGTCAAAAGTTAAAGTCAAAGAGAAAATCTTAAAAGCAGCAAGAGGAAAGAAATGTGTTACATAGGAAGAAACACCCTTAAGACTGTGAGCATATTTTTTAGCAGAAACCTTGCAGGCCAGACGGCAGTGGGATGATATATTCAAAGTGCTGAAAAAAAAAACACACACACAAAAAAAACTGTCATCCAAGAATATATGGGAAAGTTGTCTTTTAAAAGTGAAGGAGAGATAGAGTTTTGCAGAAAAACAAAAGCTGAAGGAGATCACCACAACTAAACTGAAATTACAAGAAATGCTAAAGGGAGTTATTCAAGCTGAAATGAAAGAATATTAACTAGCAACATGAAAATATAAGGAAGTATAAAACTCACGGGTCAAGGTAAATATATAGCTTAATTCAAAATACTCTAATATGGTAATGTGGTGGGCAAATAACTTTTAATGCTGGTATAAAGGTTAAAAAAACAAAAGTATTCAAAATAAAAATAATAAAAATAATTTGCTAATGGATACACAATATAAAAATATGGAAATTATGACATCAAAAACATAAAATTTGTGGGGAGAGAGTGAAAAAGTGTAGTATTTTGTGTATTTGATGGTAAGTTGTTATCAGCTTAAAGTAGACTGTTACAAGATATAAGCTTCATGAAAACCACAGAGTGAAAATTTACAGCAGATACACAAAAAATATAGAGAGAAAGGAATCAAAGGATACCACTATTGCAGAAAGCCCTCATCAAATCACAAAAGAAGAGAGCAAGAGAAGAAAGAAACCAAAGAACTGTAAAACAGCCAGAAAACCTTTAATAAGATAGCAACAGTAAGTCCATACCTACCAGTAATTACTTTAAATGTAAATGGACTAAATTCTCCAATCAAAAGACAAAGAGTAGTTGAATGGATTAAAAAACAATACTCAACTATATGCTGCATACAACAGACTCACTTCAGCTTTTAGGACACACACAGGCTAAAGTGAAGGGATGAGAAAAGATATTCCAGGCAAACAGAAACCAAAGAAGGCAGGGGCAGCTATATTTATATCAGACTAAATATACTTTAAGGCAAAAACTGTAATAAAAGACAAAGAAGGACATTATATAATAATAAAGGGGTCAATTTACCAAGAGCGTATCCCAGTTATAAATATGTATGTACCCAACACTGGAGCACCTAAATATATAAAGTAAATATTAACATACCTGAAGGAAGAGATAGGCAGCAATATCATAATAGTAGGGGATTTAAAGAGCCACCTTTCAACAATGGATAGATCATTCAGATGGAGAATCAACAAGGAAACATGGTCTTAAAATACATATTAGACCAGACAGACCTAACAGACAGATACAGAACATTTCATCCAATAGCAGCAGAATTCACATTCTTCTCAAGCACACATGGAACATTCTCAAGATAGACCATATGTTAGACCATATGTTCATAAATTTAAGAAGACTGAAATCATATCAAGCATCTTTTCCAACAACAACAATGTGAAACTGGAAATCAATTACAAGAAGAAAACTGCAAGATTCACAAATATGTGCAGATTAAACAACAAGCTACTGAACAATCAATGGGTAATAGAAGAAATCAGAAGGGAAATAAAAAAATATCTTGAGACAAATGAAAAAGGAAATACAACATACCAAAACTTAAGGAATGAAGCAAGAGTAGTTCTGAGAGAAATGTTCATATCAAGACATACCTACATTAAAAAAAAAAAAAACTTCTAATAAACAACTGATGTGATATACCACATTAACAAAATGAGGAAAAAATTATATGATCCTCCTAATAGATGTAGAAAAATCATTTGGCAAAATTAAACATTCTTTCATAATAAAAACTAAACAAACTGAGTACAGAAAGAATGTACCTCAACATAATAAAGGCCACATATGACAAGCCCACTGCTAACATCATAATCATCAGTGAAAAGCTAAAAGCTTTTCTTCTAAGATCAAGAACAAGACAAAGATTCCCACTTTCACAACTTTTATGCAACATAGTATTAGAAGTTCTAGCCAGAGCAATTAGGCAAGAAAAAGAAATAAAAGACATTCAAATTAGAAAGGAAGAAGTAAAATTGTCTATATCTGCAGATGACATAATACCGTATCTAGAAAAACCCTAAAGACTCCACCAAAATACTGTTGTAACTAATAAACAAATACAGTAAGTTTGCAGGATACAAGATTAATATACAAAACCCAGTTACATTTCTACATATTAACAACTATCCAAAAGATAAATTAAGAAAACAATCCCATTTACAATAGCATCAAAAAGATTAAAGTACTTAGGAATAAACTTAATGAATGAAATTGAAGACACAAATAAATGGAAAGATAATCTGTATTCATGAATTGGAAGAATATTGTTAAAATGCCCATACTACCCAAAGCCCTCTAGAGATACAGTGCAATACCTATTAAAATTTCATTGCTTGTCGAATTTTTTTTAAATCCTAAAATTCATATGGAAGCACAAAAGAACTTGAATAGTCCACAGCAATGTTGAGAAAGAAGAACAAAGCTGGAGGCATCAAGCTTCCTGTTTTCAAACTATATTACTAAGCTATAGTAATCAAAGCAGTAAGGTACTGACATAAAAACAGATACATAGACCAGGGGAATAGAATACAGAGCCTAGAAATAAACCCACATATATATGGTTAATTAATTTTCAACAAGAGAGCCAAGAATATATAATGGGGAAAGTATACTCCTTTCAATAAATGGTGCTGGGAAAACTGGATATTCACATGCAAAAGAATTAAATTAGACCACTATCCTACACCATACACAAAAATCAACTCAAAAGATTGAAGACCTAAACATAAGAACTGAAACCATAAAATCTGCAGAAGAAAACAAAGGGGGTAAGCTCCTTGATATCATTCTTGGCAATGATTTTTTTTGGGGGGATTTGATATCAAAGCAAAGGCAACAAAAAGGAAAATAAACAAGTGGAATTACTTCAAACTAAAAATTTTATGCACATTAAAGGAAACCATCAATTAAATGAAAAGACAACCTATGGGATGGGAGAAAATATTTACAACCATATATCTGATCAGAGTTTAATACTCAAAATACACATGGATTCATATACCTCAATAGCATAAAAACAAATAATCCAATTAAAAATGGATAAAGGACCTGAATAGACTTTTTTTCCACAGAAAACATAGCAATGGCCAACAGGTATATGAAAAGGTGCTTAACATCACTAATAATTAGGGAAATGCAAATAAAAGCCATAATGAGATATCACCTTACACCTGTTTGGATTTCTATTTATCAATAAGACCAGAGATAACAAAGGCCACTGAGACTGTACAGTAAAGGGAACCCTTGTACAACACTGTTGATGAGAATGTAAATTAGTATAGCTAATTTGGAAAACAGTATAGAGGTTCCTCATGAAATTAAAAATAAAATTACCATATGATCCAGCAATCCTATTTCTGGGTATATATCCAAAGGAAATAAAATCTTTATCTCAAAAAGATATCTGTACTGCCATCTTTATTGTAGCCTTATTCACAATAGCCAAGGTATGGAAACAACCTGAATGTCCACTAATGGATGAATGAATAAAGAAAATGTGGTGTGTGTGTGTATGTGTGTGTGTGTGCATTATTCAGCCTTAAACAAAGAAGGAAATATTAACATTTGTGACAACATGGAATGAAACTGGAGGGCATTATGCTAAGTGAAATAAGCTAAACAGAGAAAGATTAATATGCATGGTATGGCTTATACGTAGAATCTTTTTTTTTTTAAAGATTTTATTTATTTATTTGTCAGACAGACAGAGAGAGAGAGAGCGCACACAAGCAGAGGGAGAAGCAGGCTCCCCGCTGAGCAAAGAGCCCAATGTGGGACTCAATCCCAGGACCCTGGGATCATGACCTGAGCCGAAGGCAGATGCTTAACCGACTGAGCCACCCCGGCATCACTTGTGTGTAGAATCTTAAAAAAAAAAAAAAAAATCACACTCATAGAAATAGAGAGAACAGTGGTTGCCAGGGGTTGCACGTAGGGGAAATTGGGAGATGTTAGTAAAAGGGTATAAATTTTGAGTTATAAGATGAATAAGGGCTTTGGTGTATAACACGGTGACTGTAGTTGGTAATACTGTATTGTATAATTGAAATTTACTAGGATAGTAGAATTTAAGTGTTCTCACACACACAAAAAATAAATATGTGATGTGATGGTTATGTTAATTATTTCGGTTGGGGGAATATTTTAGCAATGTACATGCATATCAAATCATCACAATGTATATTTCAAATATATTATAATTTTATTTCTCAATTACATCTCAATAAAGCTGAAAAAATAAAGTATTAGGAAAAACACTATTTAAGCTACAGGGTAAAATATATAACATTTTAGAATTGGAAAGAAAATAAAAAAGAAAGCTATGGAACCAACTCATGTCAAAATCTTGAAATGAAGATAATAAAACATGTATTTTTCCCATTTAATGGTGATGGAAATAAAGCACACAATTGTAGGTAGTCGTTTTTAAAGATGAAAAAACAATAGATTTATCACTTTGTTTCTTTTTTACTTTTGTTTCCTAACATTTGAATCTTAAAATTTGTAGTAAAAATTCTAGACAAAAATTTCTAAATCAATTGTCAAATGGTTAGACCTTTACCCTGCCTTATCAACAATATACTTTCTGGATATTTCCAGACAAAATTAGAGTGCAAGAGGACATATTTTAAGCCAAATGATACTTTGCAATAAAGTTGTGTGGACACAGAAATAAAAAGAACTGTGCCCCAGCAGAAGACTAAAAACCAAGCTCTCATAAATTGTAGTGGGGACGGTACCACAGGAATGCTCTGTTACCAAGTTGTCCACACAACTTCCACTCAGACAGGGTGAACTCCCAATCTGAATGCCACGTGCATACCGAAACTAATGGGTTGAGTCCATTCTAAAGTAAAAACAGTACTCTGAAACTGTAAATATAGAAGAACTTTATCATAGGCAATATAAGTCACAGTAATAAAAGGCTGGAATAGTCACAATTTAAATACTATGACTAAAAAATTTTGATCTCTAGCCTTCTTCAGGTTAGTGAGGAGACAGTAGTTAATCCTCATATCCCTACATCAGTGAAAAAAATGAGGGAGAGAAGGAGGGTGGGGGGATGGGTCAGCCTGGTGATGGGTATTAAAGAGGGCACATACTGCATGGAGCACTGGGTGTTATACACAAACAGTGAATCATGGAACACTACATCAAAAACTAATGATGTAATGTATGGTGATTAACATAATAATAAAAAAAAGTGAGGGAGAGAAGAGTGTTATTAACATGTATTATCCAAGTATTCTTTTTTTCCCCCCCAAATGGCCTAGAGTTGACTAGATAAGTCAGTTGGTTGGGAAGTGAGAGTAAACTTATACACATCTTTAACATATCTGAGAGCAAATGGTCTCAGAAGCTAAAGTTAACTACACTTGCAAACACGCTTTTCTGGATCCTGCATTCTTCTCAAGAACGTGAGTTCTCGGTCCTTTCAATAAGCGATCATCCTCCTTCCAGCCTCCACTTCAGACATAAAGAATCAAAAAGTTTTAGAGCAAAAAAGATAAAAATATTCCTAAAGTCGTCTGGTCATCCTGCTCTACAAAACTGCACTCCTGTCTTCAGGCTTCCGTCTGGAAGATTCCCCAGACACATGCTAACAGGATCTTCAGGATGATCAAACTTGGCCCCGGCATCGATGAAGACGAACCCACCGCTGACGACTGCAGTATTGCCATCAGTGAAGAGATGCCACCCCTCGAAGGCAAGGACGACACGCGTCACACAGGGAAGAAGTCATCTAAGCGCTGCCCCTAAGAACTACTTGTACATGTATCCACTGCTTTATCTTCATTCCCTCTGATCATATATTTTCAAGGATGTTTTTATTTTGGTTAACATTTTAAAAATCTGTTTGGCATGACAATACTTAGGGGGAAGATAAGATTTCTTTCTGAGTGTGATACTGTGACGTGTAGAACTAAAGCCCAGCTAGTTTTTCTTTCCTAGTTCCATGCTGGCTTATTTTAACAAGACAAGGTAACATTTGTTGTAAGACGTATGTAACCTAACGTTAACTGTGTGGTTTAAAGTGTTTAGCTATCAAGGAGATTCCTTAGTAAGACCAATTTTTTTTTTTTTTTTTCCACTGAAGTGTTCTGAGCTATGCCTTGATGTTTAAAAGAAAAAATATTGGTAAAAACAACTTTCACCTTCTAGGATCTATTTTTTAAATCTTCTACCCTCTGTAGTTATCAACTGCATGTATCAGGCCTCTAGAAACTAGTATGTTAAACTGAACCAACTTGGTGGTAATAACTATGTATAGGGCTTGTGTTCCAAAGAAAAGCACTGTTTAGAGTAGCGAAATTATAAGCCTACTTAGGCGTGTTGTAAAGCTGTTGAAGAAGTAACACAGCACGTTTTGTGAGTGGAAATGTAGTGCTCAAGTCCCATTCTGCCTTAAAAGGTTGTTATAAATACAAACGAGTTAAAAAATATATTCCTAAAGTCATATATGTTTGTTGAGGCTTTGTTTTTGGATAAAATGCCATTAGAAATCATTCTGTTTGGCATGATTTAGGAAGGCAGAAGATGTATTTTGCTCATACTTCCACCTGTAGGAGCCACAGGAAAGCTACATGCAAAGACTCATCAGAGTGTTGATGTGCTAGGCAAAGCCCAATACCTGGTTCTCTCTTCACAGCATCCAAGGCTCCATTTGTAATTATGGGTGATAGCAGGCCTGGCTGGCCATTCTTGAGACTAAAGATATTTAATTCCTGTCACATAGGTCTTCCTAATTTTATTTCTAGTCAGCATGATTTCACTAGGAAAATGCAGCAGCAGAATTTGGAGGAAGATAGAATAAGACAGTAGAAGCTAAAAAAGCTGTATTTAGGGCAAGAGTCCTCAGATTTATCATGGCGTTGCATTAAATACTTGCTTTCTGCTGATGTAAGTAAGTTTTTTACGTTAACAGTTGGAAGATGGCCCAAGCCTTTCCTGAGCTCAGAACTGTTCAGTAAGCAGAGATCTTTTGTGCTGCATGTTAATATAATGTATGATACCATTGTTTCATTTGGGCAACTGCTCAAAAGAGATGAATAATGAACTGCTTTCTAGGTAATAGTCCTCAGGTTGCCTGTTGAAGATAATGTAAAGCTTAGGTTGTTAGAGTTTACTCTTACAGCCATTCATTTGAGTCAAAGTATTAACCAAGAGGGAAGTACAAAGCAAAAGACAGCTGCAATTTAGTATTTTACAAAGGTAAATTAGTTACCAGAATTGTTTTTTATTAAAGGTAAAAGTAATGAAAGTTTTTTTTTCAATTTACCCAGTAAAAAATACTAATAAAGAACCTTTAGAATTAAGTTGACGATGTTTCCTTTGCTCAAGGCAAGAGCCGATTACCACTCTAAACATAAATGTTTCTTTGGCCTGAAGCCAGCATTGTATTCTATTAAATTACAAGTTCATAAAGGCAAATTTCTAAGCAGACTCACTTTTCTGATCTGTAGAGTATGCCTGCTTTAACTATCTCCAAAAAACCTTATAAACTGGAAAACAAAAAAAAAAGTATAAGATATTGCTATTATTTTGTGAGTTTACAGAACTATATCATATTCCTTACAGGATCTTAAATGTGACTGAAAAACATGGACCTGAATACAAAAGCCACATCAAACTCTGGGGTGAGGTCCTGAAAACTACTTGCAGAAGAGTACTTTAAGGCTAAGTGGTAAAAACAGGTCCAATTTCCCTTGTGGCATATCATTTCTTTCCTTTATCATAAATATCCTGGTTACTCTACTGTTTGTTTTTTTAAAGATTTTATTTATTTATTTGACAGAGAGAGACAGCGAGAGAGGGAACACAAGCAGGGGGAGTGGGAGAGGGAGAAGCAGGCCTCCCGCCGAGCAAGGAGCCCGATGTGGGGCTCGATCCCAGGACCCTGGGACCATGACCCGAACCGAAGGCAGACGCTTAACGACCGAGCCACCCAGGCGCCCAAACATGTATTTAGCTTTTCTCTATGTACCAAGCATTGTTGTAAGTACTTTATATTCATTAACCTGTTTGATTCTAACCATAGCCTTATGCTCTTCATCCTAATACCAGAAAGCCAAGACGCAGAGAGGTTAAATAACCTGTCAAGAGTCACCCAGCTGATAAAAGCAGGACCCAGAGTTTGAACACAAGCAGCGCTACTCAGAGTCTTGGCTCATAACTGTTCTAACATTTCTCTTCACTTTCACGACTTTCATAGACATGAACAAAATTATGTGCCAGAGAGGTTTTGAACATATTTGTGCTATTACTCAATTATTATCCCTCCTAGTCTCAGCAGATACTACTCAGATGTCTCTCCAATACCCAGGGATTTATGCTCCTAACGCTGTCAATAAACCTCAGGCCAAACATATGTCCTCGGCTCAAATGAAGTATCTCTCTGCTCCTTCCTTCCACACCAATACACACTGGAATGCAGAGTTTAAGACCCAGACTGATTTAATTTCACTTTGTTTTCCTTCCCTGAGCTTTTAATACAAAATCTTTATTCTGTCTTTGCCATATGTTTTACATGACCTTTTTTCCCTTTCAACCCTGCAGCTTTCTGTTTTGCTAATTATGCGTAACAGGTGCGATTCTCAATATAGTACAAGTATTAGAATAGAAGTCCTTCCGGCTCAGTATATGTATATACCTATGTTCTCACATCACAGTTTTGACCACACAAGGTCCTCCCTGCTTGGGAAACAAGAACTACACAAGCTATGCCTCACTATTAAAAGTCTAAGGATAGTCTAAGTCGATGAGCTTAGGAGTCCCTAAAATATCAGACACTGAGTTTGGCAGAGTACGGGTGCACTCTTGAGAGGCACAGAAATCAACAGTCACACTATTTTGACAGCTGAGCTAGTCTCTCGAAGGCAGACCCTGTATAAGGCAAAGAGAAATACTTTACCACTGGAACTGCCTCAAAGGAAGAAAGAACAGCTGCAACACTGTATTTCCCTGGACAGATTACAAGAGGAATAGAGAAGATCACGTCAGCAGGAGATGGAGAAAGCTTAAAGATTCTCAGCCACATCCACCAAAATGATAAGGTTAAGGACCCAACAAGACTGGAAAAAATCATTCTTTTATCAGATAAGCAAGTGTAGAGTTCGGATTTGTTTAGTGTACTCCAAAGATGGCATCTTTTACAGGTTTTCTGTGATGTGGGGGAAGGGGCAATTTTTACAGGGAGAAACTCAATTTTGGTCAAAAACAGAATGACTGCATTGAAATTTTAATGAAACACTGTAGAGCTAACAGGAGAGACAAAATTCAATTCACTTTTTCTTTTTTTTTCCTTTTTGCCCAAAAGTTCAGCAATTTTTTTTTAATCCCCCCACCCCCCTCCCCTCTAAAACCTCAGTTTGTTTCTCAGAGTCCCCTTCATTTTTCCCTTCCTACTATCTTTTTTTTTTTTTTAACATATAATGTATTATTCCTTTCAGAGGTACAGATCTGTGATTCAACAGTCTTGCACAATTCACAGCGCTCACCATAGCACATACCCTCCCCAATGTCTATCACCCAGCCACCCCATCCCTCCCACCCCCCACCACTCCAGCAACCCTCAGTTTGTTTCCTGAGATTAAGAATTCCTCCTATCAGTGAGATCATATGATACTTGTTTTCTCTGTCAATCCACTTTTTCTAAGTAGAAAAGTCCACAGTGGCTCCATAGCTATGTAAAATTACATATTTTATAGTGTGTTAATTATCAAGCATAAGAATAAATCGGTGATTTGATAATATATTTTGAGTAATATTGAAAGTAATATTGGTTAAATCTTATTTAAAAAGATGGCCTATCTTGGGAATTGAAACCTCCTTGACAACATTAATCCGATATTTTCAAGTCAGTGTGATAATCAATGTCTGCCTAGATCAGGAAAAAAAAAATGTACAGATTTCACGGCATCAATTACTTTATGCTTCTACTCTCTATTTTCTCTGTTCTACAAGTTCTCTTCCTCTAACAGTACATACAATGCAAAGGATTTCAAAGTGAGATAAAAGATCTTTTGATAAGCCCTGTATATAAAGCAAACTATTCCCATTCTGACTAAAATAATGTTATCTTTGTTTTGCCAAAATTTTGAGTAATAGAGGGTAAGCTGGCCATTTTCAGTAAGAATATATTTATATTTAATGGTACATTTCATTTGCCTCATGGGCATTAAATTATCCTATTGGAAGGTATGACTGCAAAACATCACATTCCATAACACAAATAAGTTTTTCTGTGCAAACCATGCATTACAAAAAAACATTAGAGTGTTCCAATGACCTATTTAATTAAGTACCTATGTAAAGTGTTCCTTCTTTATTTCAGTGTAATGGCAATATTGGTTAAAAATAGAAAAGTGAGGAAATTATAAAGATACCTAGATTTTGATTTCAATGTCCTATTTATAGTAATTATTTTATATTCTAATTTAATATTTATTATTCAGGTGTCTTGTTGAGTTGCAGACCAAATATTTTTATAAACTACTTGTTATACCTAGAAAATGGAATCCATCAAATAACTTGGTTATATCCAATTCAGTAACATGCACCTATCTACATCTTGTACAGCACACCTGAGGACTAGAGTGTATGAATGCCTCTGTGTGACAGGTAGAATGATGAGCAGAGTAGCCGATCTGGTCACCTTAAAGACTGTGTAGCTATCTCACATCAACTATTAAGAAGGTTGAAAAGAAAATTTCAGTTTGGTGGCATATTATCTGTACATAAAGACAGTTCTTATAAAAACCTACTGAATGATAAACACCACCCAGCCCTGTTTTCACCTCAATTTATAGTAGAATGCTTATGGAAATGTTTGATGGAACCAGAACAGTATCTGCTCAAGAGCTTGGAATGTGCTCCAGAATTAAAGGGGGGAAAAAAAGAGTATGCAATGCAGTGGGGGTGGGGGGATTTAATTCTACTGTTGTTTAAGGAAAATAATATATCAGGACACATGTGATACCACTTAATTAGAGTAATCATCTAGCTCTGCCAGTGGTTATTTCAATCCAGCAAATTCAACTATCTTAACATAGTTCTAAAATAAGAAATATGCCAAACATTGTTTCCCAAAAGTACAAAAATAAATCTCACAAAATTGGGCACAAAATGAGTTTCATTCCTCAAATTAAGCCTCAGTCTGTATTTACCGTTTTTTATATAACTCTAAATAAAATGAGTATCCTTTTATTTAAACTATTACAGAATAAAACAGAAAATCAGGGAGAGCAGTTCTTTTTTAAGATGTATCTATTATCTATCTATCTATCTATCTATCTATCTATCTATCTATCTATCTAAAAGAGAGAGAGAGTGAAGGGGGGGAGGGAGGTGAGGAGCAGAGGGAAAGGGAGAAAAAGTCCTAAGCGACTCTGAGCTGAACGCAGAGCCCCATGTGGGGCTCAATTTCACACCCCTGAGATCATGATCTGAGCAGAAACCAAGAGTTGGACTCTCAAACCACTGTGCCACCCAGGCACCCCAGGAGAGCAGTTCTTCTGAAGGACATAGGAAATAATAAAATCCAATTAATAAAGAATAAAACTATTAAACAGTTCCAAGAACTACAAAGGCGTAACGGAGCAAAGTCAGAAATACTCACTATGATTATCTTAAGTCTTCACTGAGTGTTTAAAATACACTCAGAAGGCAGTATTTAATACAATAGGAAAATTTTAAATAATTTTTAAAAAGAGTCTCAACAAAATTATATTGGAGGGACACCTGGATGGTTCAGCCGGTTAAGCGTCGGACTCGATTTCAGCTCAGGTCATGATCTCAGGGTCCTGAGATACAGCCCCGTTGTCAGGCTCCATGCTCAGCCGGCAGTCCGCTTCTCTCTCTCTCTCTCTCTCCATCCCTCTCTCCCTCTGCCCCTCCCCCCTCTTTAAAATTAAATAAATCTTTAAAAAATTATATTGGAATATTTTTTAATTATGTTCAGTCAGCCAGCATGCAGCACATCATAAGTTTTTGTTGTAGCGTTCAACGATTCATTAGATGCATATAACACCTATTACACAGGAATATTTCCTACTATAAAGCACTTTTAATCTTGTCATTTTTAGGCTTTTGTAACACTTTAATCATGTAAACTGTTATCATTATATTAGTTTTCAGAAGCAGATGCCTGAGTACCCCGGGGGTATGAAGAAGTCCCAGCCACCGGGGAAACACACGATGCCTGAGTCCGGCTGGCGTGCCCGGTGTACCACGGGCTGCTCCTGGGCACTCTCTGCCACTGGACACAGGGCAAGGCGAACAGACGAGAGAACTCCACATCGTGCTTCCCAACAAGAACATCTTCCCTCCAATCCAGGAGAGGGTGCATAAAAGGAGAGGGAGACTGACAAGAAAACGTGGGAAAATCCTACGGCAACTCCAGATGCAGCAGGCCAGAGAAGAGGCAAGTCCTGGGTTGTGGATGGAGGATAGGCTCTGGGTATATTGTTGGCCCTTGCCCTGGACGGATCATTAATCACCTCATTACCATTCCCAGCTGCAGAAATAAAGTCACGGGACACATGACAGAGTATGTGTACCCGGCTGTCCGCAAGCATTTCCTCCTACTACCATTTTTTGCCACGATGCTTAGGAGTCTGAGGTTCTCAAATGTGGCTACACATTGACTTTACCAAGGCAGCTTTGAAAAACACTGAGCCTTGGGCCCCACACCAGAGCAGTGAATCAGAAGGGGAGAGGGAAAGACTCAGCAAGGCATGGATATTTAAAAAATCTCTCCAGATTATAATACTCACTACCCTGAGGTGCCACCCTCACCCATCCACACACACACAACTCCCAAAGACTGGGAGATATAAGCTGAGGCTGGGGCTTCATTAGCTGATAATCTCTGGAGATTCTACCCACCTATAGCGCAACCTTTGTAAAAGACAGACCATGTACAAAACCATCTATTCCATACGATGCAGAATTAATGAATTCAGGCAGGACAAATATTTAAAATAAGTATAAAGAATATCATCAAAAGATAAGAGAAAAATTTGAATATTTGAGCAGGCCTAAGAAGATAGAACAACAACAAAAAAAAACACAGCTGGAGATATCAAGTGCACAAAATATAATTGTAGAAATAATAAACTCAACATATTGATTGAAGAGTAGAGTGGTTCAGGGTGAAGAATGAATTAGGGACCTGGCAATATAGATTAAGGAGTGTTTCCACAAAGCATCAGGGAGAAATAAATGGAAAATGTAAAGAAAAATTTCAGAAATACAGAAGACAGAGGCAGGGTGAAAAAAAGGTAAGGTCTCAGTCAAAGGCATAGGTTCCCACAGGTGCCCCTCTGCCTCTTTACTGGAGAACCTCTATTCCCTTAATCCTCCTGAATTAAGCCCCATAGCTTCTGAGGCTTCCAGTATTTCCACTCTGGATTTCCAAGGACAGTAATTTCTCACATACCTGCTCATCACAATACACACAGAAGGACTTGCCTAGTGTAATGGTAGCACGAAGATTTCTGAATTGAGAACAGGAAAAAGGAACTGTCCCCCAGGCAGAAGTTGATGAAAATAATTTTGTTCCTGGAGCCATCTTGGACATAGTTAAAAATAAACTTTTAGTGTGTTTCCCTACCACAATACCGTGAATATTACTATGGCTAATTTCCAGGAGTTAAAAGAGTATTTTCATCAAATTAAATTTGAAATCCCACTTGTTATGATTTTGGGGGAAATCTCATATTTGATCTGTTAAAAAAGAAAAAAGCCTATCAGCAACACAACTCTTTAAATAAGCTGGCTGGGATGGATCAAAGTTTAGAGATCTTTGGCAAAGCACGGAACCAGCAACCCAGCCATCCTAGAGACAATAGGGGACACCAGAGGGCAAAAACAGATAAAACCTGCAAGATAGAGAAGAGTCCAAAGTTCACAGTGTCATTTGATATGCCTGGGATCGAGGAGGATCAACATAAAGAGGGTCAACCTGATGGGGACTGAGGCCGACTTAAGTAAAAAGCCAAATTTGGAAGTCAGAGAGGCAAGAATGAACATAAATAGGCCCTGATCAGAAAGGGGAACTTATGTGGAGTGCTCAGCAACTGCCTAGGACCTAAACAGTTCTTTGTCATTTGCCTTTAGGTCCCGCAGAGGTCTGATGAATGGCTGAAGTGAAGCAGAGTAAAGATGAAAAAAAAGTAATGAAGACCTGTCAGATATTACAATTACACTCACATCACATTCTCAGCCTAGAGAAGAGATCCATCTCCTAATCTTTAAGAGAACACCAACCCTTTCTGACTGCAGGGTATTCTCCCCACTTTAACATCCATATGTCAAAAGGGACCTTTAACTCGGACTGATTCAGGAATAGAAGCTATATTCTACTGACTGACACCTAAGAACGTCCTTCCCCCTAGCCAGACAAATATTTCTCTGGAGTATCATTCCCTTTTCCTCGGCCAACACCTCCTCCAGGCAGTGACTTTACGAAGGGAAGCAAGAACCCTAGTTGTTGCAGAATCCTACACCACAGAGTCAGGCTGCAAGGATAGAGACGTTGGCATAAAGACGGAATTGTGTCTCTGTCCAACAAAGTATGTTTCTAATATTCCAAAGCAAGACAGCTCAGCTAGGAAGCATATTTTAAGATTCTGTTTTTCAACAAGCACTAAAGTGCTTAACTAAATTAAATATAATGTTCCTAAAATATTTTACTTCTCTGGTTTTGACACTATTTGCACACATTAATAGTCTAGTTACACAGGCAAACATTCATCTTTGTAACCATCTTACCTACTTTTCTATCAGCTGCTTCTATTTCCCCATCATTCAAAATAGGCTCTCACCATAGAGAACAACAATCCCATTCCCAAATTATTTCATTTCTTAATATTTTGGTTAAACATATATTTTCAGTGCCCAAAAGGCTCCACTGCTGCCTTGCAAATTTCTATCGCATTTTCATGATCCAACTTCAGAAATCATCAATGCTTAATGGCTCCCTAACCAGAAACTCTGCAAAGCTCTATATAAAGCTTGACTGTATAGAACATTTTGCACAAGAGTATATTTTTTTCTTTAAATAGACTGGGCATAGGTATCATGTATTTCTTAGTTTTCAATTCCAAGCAACTGATACCATGCCAGCATATGGAAGACACTCTAAATAATTCTACTATTGAGCACTAATATTAAGAAAAAAAAAAAAAGATTAAAAAGTTCCAAACTTTTCATTTCCTTAAATAAAAAGCCATAAGAGTTTAAAGGTGACACTACTACTATTAATTTCATTTTACAACCACTTAATCAAATGTGAGTAATTTTATTTTTCCTTGGGAAAGCCCAAGGGAGCTCAACTATTAAATCAGATTGTTTTGTAAGTAATCATCAACAATAACCAACTTAATATAAAATATGCAAAAAGATAATTGGTAAATGATGAATATATTTTACCTCCTAAAATTCATATTAACATGTTTAAGAGCGCCATTAAGAGGTCCCTGAAATTTATCAAAGCAGCCCCAGTGTCTGTAATTCTTTGATGTAGTTTTATACTCCTCTAGTGTTTATGATACTCTGATAGTTGGTTTTCCTATGGTGCATTGTAGTAGCCCTTTTTCTACACATGCTGTTTCTAGCTCATGGTGCTCATTATCTTAATGGACAATTACAGCTCTCCAACTGATTTCTCAATCACCACAGTTAATAGGAAGATTTTCATTATTGCCTACACTTTCAGCTCTTGAATAGCAAGTATTTTACTTATTTCCCCTTTGAACTATTTTCCCAGCTTCATTAAAAACAAAACAATACTCTATCTGTCAAACATAAAGAATGAAGAAATAAAGTTCCAAAACCTAATATCAAGATCTAGATAAAAATAAAGTTGAATAGCATTTTTAATAAGAAAATTTCAGAAAAAAAAGTGGTTTTCTGCTTCTTAACAAGAGAAAAGAATAAAATGTGACAGAATTTAACAGAGTTGCAGGAATTTAAGTCACATTTCACATCATCTTCCAGAATTTTTAATTATATCCCCCAAACATTTTTAAATGCATAATAAAAATTAAATTAACTTAAAACTCTCCTCAGGATATTCAGCCTTAACACTTTGGTCCAGTCAAAGCAACATAACTGATTACACAATTGTAACATTAATTTCCCTGAGTGGTGTATGTACTTCTAGCTTGAGGAATCTAGCAATTTTTAATACTTATTTTCTCAAAATAAGAGCAAAGCATTTTAAAATTTCTTTTTCGAAAGAAGCCAATGTGAAGTAACAGTCATGTAAACCAGAGGTCAGTGTCAAACATAAATTCCAATGACAGATTCCCTTCAGTGAGCACCTACCGTGTACTGGTCACTTCACAAACATCATCTTTAGGCTGCTACACATACAAAATAGGCACAGAATGGTTAAGTGGCTTTTTGAAAATCACACAGCTAATAAATGAATGATCTGGGATTCAAAACCAAATCTGTCTTCACACTACCTCTTGCCTACATGTGCTCTTGCTTCCTTTCAACAGCAAGGACTGCAAAGGGATTACATAGGACCCTTTTTTAGGCTTTTAAGGAATCCTCCTTAAAACTGACCTTGAATTTCCAAACCAATCATGGCCCTTCGGCAAATTTGTAATTCCTGGGCTCTAATTTAGATGTTGGAAGACGCTGAATAGAAACATTTGAAAAATGGTATGCACCACTGATTTTTTTTAAGATTTTATTTCTTTATTTATTGAGAGAGAGAGTGAGAGAGAGCATGTGCATGCAAGAGGGGTCGGGCAAAGGGAGAGAGAGAGAGAGAATCCCAAGCAGCCTCTGTGCTGAGTGTGGAGCCAATGTGGGGCTCCAACCCAGGACCCCAAGATCATGACCCGAGCCAAAACCACGAGTTGGAGGCTTAACCAACTGAGCCACCCAGGGGCCCCATGGACCATTGATTTTTGTTGGTGGTTTAATGCATACATTTCTATGTAAAATAATAAATGAATAAAAATACAGCCCTTCTTTTCTACATTTCATGTAAATACCTGTAAATCTACTTAGTAGCCACATTTCCAGTTCTAGGTATTCACAGCTTACAATTTTAACTTTTATCATTGTTTTCCACTCATCGTATTTTCCCCAAAGTATATGATCAGTTCTTTTCTGACAATTTTCCCTATTACCTTAAATAAATAATGAATTACCAATGTCACTGTTTTGAGTTATAACATTTTTTTTAAAGATTTATTTATTTGAGAGAGAGAAAGAGCATGAGTAGGAGGGAGAGAGAGAGGGAGAAGCAGGCTCCCCAACTGAGCAGGGAGCCGGACATGGGGCTCAATCCCAGGACTCTGGGATCATGACCTGAGCTGAAGGCAGACGCTTAACCAACCGAGCCACCCAGGCACCCCCTCTTATGATATTTTTATGGTTTCTGTCAAATGAACATTGAGTACGCTTGTGCACCAAAAACAATTTTGTATGGATATTTACTTAGGAATGAAATTTCAGGATATATATAATCTAGATGGCTGCAGTCACTCATTCTTGCTGTATAAGAATAGCTTTTAATTCTTGTTCTTTTTTTAATATCCAATGGGCACATCTAAAAAAATCATAATTGGGTTGCATTCTCTCCATATATTTGTATCACTCTAAAAAGTTGACTGTTTATAAATTGAGTGTAAAGGGAGAGTCTGTAAAAATTTGGTACATAAAATGATAATGCAAATTAGGTATCCTGACATCTGGTTCAAGCCAAACAGATTTGAAAAAAAAAAAAAGAAAAAAACTCGCTAACCAAGTAGTAGATTTGAAAAATAAATGAGCACATGTCTGAGAACTGTGAAGAGTAGAAATGAAATTCTGATAAGGCAATTCCTTAGGAAGACAGTTGCTTCCTTAATTAAAATTCAATTTTCTTTCTTTCCATCTACTCCTTCAACTTTATAATATATTTATCAGTTATTTGTAGAAATCTTGGTTAAACAGCACACCCAGCAGCCATTTGGCGCTTAGTACTATTATTGCCATTAATAATATTCATTTAAATGATACTGTATATTTTTCCAGGCCTTTTATATACATTTAGTTTTATATACATTTATATACATTTAGTTGTCACAATATCCTTCATAAAATAGGATTTTCCTGGAGGTAGAACATAATCCCCCACTTTTTAAGTGTGGGCTATCTGCAGTAACTTCTTCCCAAAGAGTATAATACAGAAGGGGGAAAAGAGCAATTTTACAGTACAGAACCCTGAAAAACACTACCTCAGCCAAATGATCAAGATTGACATCAACACAGTGATAAGTCATGTTGACAGGATGTACTCTTAATACAATGTAATGAACATGGTACTTTTCCATTGTGGTCTTCCTCTTACACTGGTAACCTCAGTCTAATTGTGAGAAAAACATTAAACAAATACCAATTAAGGGGCATTCTACAAAAACATCTGCTACTCCTCAAAAGTGTCAAGGTCATCAAAAACAAGGAAAATCTGAGAAACTGTCATTGTAGCAGAGAGGTGCTAAGGAGATATGGCAACTAAATGTAATGTGGTATTCTGGATGAGAACTTGGAACAAAAACTGGATGACATATAAACTAAGTAAATCTGAATAATATGTGGACTTTAGTTAATAACAGTGTATCAATCTTGGACCATTAATTGTGTATCGCAAATGTACCATACTCCTGTAAGATGTTAACAATAGGGGACACTTATTCTGGAGAATAAGGGATTTATCTGTATTATCATCACAACCTTTCTAAAAATCTAAATTTATTTTAAAATAAAAATTTTGGGGGCACCTGGGTGGCTCAGGCCATTAAGCGTCTGCCTTCGGCTCAGGTCATGATCTCCAGGTCCTGGGATCGAGCCCCACATCCGGGCTCCTAGCTCAGTGGGGAGTCTGCTTCTCCCTCTCCCTCTGCCTCTCCCTCTGCTTGTGCTCTCTCTGTCTCTCTCTCTCTCAGATGAATAAATAAAATCTTAAAAAAATAAATACTAAATAAAATAAAATAAAAATTTTATTTGAAAAAAAGAGGGAAGAATTCAAACACACACACACAACATGCACACACACACACACACACACACACACACACACACACGTCCTAAGTTATAGTTAGAAAACAGAGCTTTTCTGAGATCAGGTTATCCGTCTAGATCATTAATAGAAGCTGAATTTAAACCAAGAGCAGATTTTCAAACCTAAAAGTAAAGCTTTCCTCTACTATAACTGCACTTCTCCTTGAACAGCATTCATTGTAAATAAAGGTTTGATACATCCATTTGAGTTAAAAATAATAGATCCTTACTTGCCGATAGATAAGCAGGAAGAGAAGGGTTAACTGTAATTTTTAATATATGTGCATCGAACACAGAATACTCCTATACTCATACACACCAAGGATGGACAGCTGAGCAACAGTCTAATTTTGCCACAGTAAAGCATACAGCTTGGGCAGTTTTGTTTTGTTTTAATGGTGGAATCCAATCATTTAGATCCCAATTTCTGCAGTGATGGCTTTAGGGAACTTTTCTGCAGATACTAAGTTTCATTTTCTCCTACTCTATCTTTTCATTTATCCAGAGGTCATGCTTATCTCTCCTCTTGGTTGAACCTCAAGGTTGTCCCAGCTTATCTTTGTAATGTCTCTGCACCTGGTGTCCCTGATCTTATTAAAACAGCTCATCTCCTGTTTTCAGCTTGTGATTTTTCTAGCACTATTTTTAACCCATTTATTCTTTCTTCACCAATTCTTTGTTGTATAGTTGAATATTTTTTAAGCCAAGCCATGTTATAATCAGTAATGTTCTAAATGCTTAAAAATAAGGGAAAAATGCTTCTACCATATTATTCATCAAAGACAGGACCTCTCTCTCTCTCTCTCTAAAATAAATAAATCTTTAAAAAAAAAAAGACAGGACCTAACAAAATTACTGTTTTATTTGTAAAAAACAATTTTATTAATTTACAATTAGCCTGTATCTAACGAGAATCAATCTTCCCAGCTAGATGAATGGGCTAATGTTCTTTCTTTCCAATTAGCAATAATCGTGCCTCGGATAAACCTCATTGGCTATGATACTGCCACTGCGCAAAGCTGTTCTTTCTTTCCAAAATGAAAAACTGAATGGTCAAAAGGATTTTTCATAACAACCTCTGATGTTGAATGACCTAAATATGTGAGCATGTAACCTAATGCTTTGTTTTCTCTTTAAGCCTCCTCTGAGGTAGGATTTTGACCTCTTTCCCACCCTAGGAAGGGGAGTCCAAAGACACTCAGAATACAGTAAACTTATTCCTGAATCTAACCCCAACTTTTATATACCCACACTCAAAATTCTAAATATTGGCCACTAAACCAGCATAGCCACACAGCAATAAGACCAGCCAAAAGATACTGTTGTTAATACTCCTGAAGACCCTCGGTGCCCAGCAGCAATCTGTACCTTCATGAGTCCTCTCTGACAACTCAGTGGCCAACATTAGTCACTGCCCCTACTGCCCATGTCTACCCAGTATAGCAACTGCGTCATGGACAAGAGCTCAACATCTGGAGAAACGGTTTCAGGAGCCTTTGGGGCAGATATCTGGAAGCAGAGCACAGGGGCAGAGTCCTAAGCACCAGCGTACAAAGGTCTTGATGGAAAAGGGAGAGTTCTGGGCACTGCTAGTGATTGGGAAGGTGGGACACAGAGGGACACTTCTAGGCATATCAAGCCAGGCAGTGACCCAGTGGGACTGGTTTCTTTGATTTCTGAGTTTTGCATTCCCAACCCTACCTTTTATCTCTTCACTTATGTCAAGGAAAAAACCAGAGCTGGACAGTAGTTAAAGCAGTAAAGACTGATTTTATTCAGGACTATTGCAATAGGGGAAAAGAGTCCTCAACATGCAACTGAGCTCAATTCCAAATACTGCATGCAAATGGGAATTTAGAGCCATGGCGAGGGGGGGGGGGCATCAGTAGATGAAAAATTACTAAGAGGAACCATGGGGGGTAAGGGGAGTTCTAGATGAAAAGGATTCTTGCCAAAGACAGGCCAGTGTGATCAGATAACATCTGAAGGATGGTGGAGGATAAGCAACCTGATCACCAGATATTGAGGGTGATCACATCAAGGGTGGGGAGATGCTGGTTAAATTGGCCTAGTAGTCAAGGAAATACACAGATGGGCCTAACAAAAGATTCAAGATCCTGGCTAAAGTTTGGTCAAACAAAGAATCTTTGTCAGTCCTCATTCTTGTTCAAAGGAAAGAAGAGACATTCTTTTCTTTGAAGAAGAGAAGAATATAAGTTTGTTTCTCATTTGGTTGCCTTCTGTTCATTAAGGACCAATTGAATCATCTGTTGGGACCTGGTAGTAAAGGGTATTTGTTGGATGGTATTAGAAGCCAGGCATTTAATGAAGGGAGTTTATATGAGAGTAAAAGAAAAACAAAGATTAACAGTTAAAAATCCACTTTCTAAGTCCAGAGGTAAACCAGTCAAGAAGATTTCTAGATGCTGGACTTGAAGTAACATTAGAAGGTGGAGTGAGGACAGTACTGACAACCCAAGAGATAACCTGGTTTGCAGTCTGAATGTCTCTTGTGATGGCACGGGGTGTACTGGGGAACTTTCTGAGTACCCCATACAGCAACAGGCACAGAGGCTGCCCATACATGATCTGTTATGGGGACTTCCTTGAAAGTCTCTAACAAGTCATCCAACTTCAGCTTGCAGGGCTTTGGGAAGAGACAGTTTTAGTTCTCAATGATTCCAAGTCAGAAGGGAGAAAAAGATGGCATTAATTTGGAGAGATGCAAGCTGATATGGGAGGAAACTAGAATTCAGGATCCAGTCTAGTTTACAGGGAGATAACAAAACCTTCAGACAATGAACAGGACTAGAATTTAATACTCATAAAGGCATGCTATAATTTTCCATTGAAACATAATTTTTCTCTCTGCAGTCACTCCCATTTCTATCAAAGTAAAATTAATTTGTTTGCAAAATAAGTCTCTTCTCTTTAAACTTGGCCTGATTATTTACATAAATGCACCAAGAATAGTGATTGACCACATAGGTCTTCTGAGTTTGCTCTGCTGGAACTCTTCATAATCAATCTCAGGTTGGACTTTTAAAAGCCTCTCAAGGCTAGGAATCCAAGGAAAGGAGTCGCCATCAGATCTTGCCTGAAATACGTATAAATTTGAGTGAATTCCTTTCTTCTTGAGGTCCTCAAAATATCCTGAGGTTCCTGGACCTGCCAGGAAGTGACCTTCCTTACTAATCTATAAAGCTAGAAACTCTACAAGCAAGATACCAGGCAATTTTTCAAAGGGGGCCTTTATTTCAGTCAAAGTCTTGGTATTATAACTAACATTTCCAATTGCGACCTGTTATAAGAAGAACAGATTCTTACTGAACTTATGCAAATAATTATATTACCATGAAAATAAGAATATCCAATAAAAGTTTCTAAATTCTAGAGGGATCAGATAAGGAGTAAAAGAGAGATGTTTCAATCCTGTCCACAAAGGCATAATGTACCAAATTTGTTGTAAGTTACACATAGCTGAAGAGAAGAGGGAAAAGGTTTCCTTAAATCTGAAAAACAAAAGATTAAAGAACCAGCAATATTTCAAACAAGAACTCATAAAAAACACGGAGCTTGAACTTACAACCCCAAGAGCAAGAGCTGCATGCTGTACTGACTGAGCCAGCCAGGTGCCCCATCAGTTCAGTGGTACGATTTTAAAGTTATCAGAAACCTGTACTTATCAGAGTCATTTGTATGAATTTCTTCTTAGATGAAGCACTTTTGCAAAAGCATCGGAGTAAAACTGATACTAACACAACTTCCCTTCCTTATGGAGACAAGCCTCTCACAAACTGAGAAGCCTAGGACTCTAACCCAGCCTCTGTCTAGGACTCTAACCCAGCTTCTAGAGTATACTCAGAGTCTTAAGAATCAAAATCCGTCCCTACCAGCTTCTTTGGATGTTTGAACAGAGCAAGGGCTTAGGAGCTGGATTCACCAACAGACCCCCAATCAGTCAATCAGCAGTGAAGAATGTTCAAAGATATGTACTCAGGGGCCTAGGTGAGTGGTGAGGGGGTCCAATGATGAGCTGATCCCATCTAAGTCAGGGCACCAGAACTGTCGAAGAAAAACCAGCTCTGGACAGTAGTGAATGCAGTAAAACCAGATTTTATTCAGAACTATTGCAATAGGGAATAAGAGACCTTAGTACAGAACTGGACTTAATTCCAAATACACAGTGAAGGACAAAGGCTAAGGAACAGGGTGGGGGTCAGTGGATGGAAAATTACTAAGAAGAACCATCAAGGGTAAGGGGATTTTTGGCTAAACCAACCTAACAGGATTCTTAATGAAGCCAGAGTGATCATACATCACTTGAAAAATGGTGAAGGATGAGGGGCCTGATCCAATATCAAGGGGGCGGAGGGAAGGTTCTGGTTAAACTGACTTAGCAGAGTTCTTGCTAAAACTAGATTCTACAAGGAAATGACAGATGGGCCTGGAAGAAGGTTCAGGAGCCTGACTTAAGTTTGGTCAAGCATCCATCATTTTGAAATATACTCTTTTGTGAATAACTCCCCAGGTACTCAATATTCCCCCAGGGTGGGAGCATGGCATAAGCACCTTTTTATCCCCAGGCAGAACTTTCATAAGTGTTTCTTGAATTGTTGAACTCTTTCAGTACAGGAACTAAAACTGAAATGTGAAGACCATCCCAGAAAGTGAGTGTATAAAAGAATGACATTTTGGTTTAGTCTCAATTTGTTTTATTGCTGTTAACCACTTGAAAATGACCTATGGGATTCAAGAGCACAAGAAAACCTAGAGAAGATCGTGATGTGAAGTTGGCAGATTTCTCACAATGCTTTTATTTTCTTGAATAATGTTATGCTGTTAAAAGACCGTACAAGGTTGGCATTATAGACAATAGCTAAGTCTAAAGTTAAATATTAAAGAACATTCAATTCAACCTTAAAGAGGGCCTTTGAAATAAAGCTGATAACCCTTGGGTGCAATTATTTTTAACTGTCATTATTTTGGTTCCACTGTCAGAGTATTGTTTAAAGCAGATACATAAACAGAGCTTTCATATGAACATATCTCATACTGGTGTCCTTTCTGCCACCAAGCCTGTCTCTAAAGTGACAGAGATGCTAGTGTACATTTCCCTTCAAACAATGCTGTTTTCATGAATGAAGGCAAGAAGCAAGACAGGAATAATGCAAATGAAATGGCATCTTCCTATTTCCCTGATTGACTTCTCAGACTTTCCTGTGCTCCCACACGGCTGCTCCCCTGAGGTCCCTACACAGAAACACAAAGGTTTACTATTAGAGAGTGGTAAAACCGAATCATGCGGTTTCTTTAAATGTTTGCCAGGAACTGCTGGAGTCAAATCTATCATTTGGTGAGTTAGGGTAATTCTGAAACGGCACAAAGTCCCTAGAAGAATCTGTCCATGCACTGAATTAGTTGAGAAGTGCTAGAGTTGCAGAAATTGGATCAGTTTCTTCCATCTGGCCACAATCTTAGTTTTCAGAGAAATCCTTGCAAAATTTTTGCCTATTTAATATTATCAAATATTAAATATTTTCAAAAGACTCACTTATGGTTACTTGAACAGAATTATTTTAGATGTCAACTATTCTAGTTCAAAATGTCTCATTTCATAAACAATGAAACTGGCTGGCACAGGAGTCATACATCTTGCCCAGTGTTATACAGCGAAGGAGCCTAAGAAAGCAATCCAGGTCTTCCGATTATAAGACAAGTGCTATTTCACCGTGTCCTCCTTCTGTCCAGTAAACATTTCTGTGTAGAATAATAAAAAAAACTTTTTTAAACAAAGGTAAAGCCCTGAAACATAATTTGTTTTCCTCTCTAAATGAAGGAGTCTTAAAGTATCTGTAACTAATGAGGATCAATCTGATTTTAAAATACATCCAAAGAATTTGGCAAGTCTTTCCCAAAATTAAGTGATTGATCTATGGAAAATTTTCCTCCCAGCATATGAACTCCTTTTTGTGCGAACATGTTTAATCAACCAGTTATGAATACCTTCTATCTGTAGGAAAATATCCTAGATGCCGATCGTAACATGATAGGCTTTGGAGGCAACCACACTGAACATATACCTTCTAGCCTATCAGTGGAAATAACTACATACTGTCAATTAAAGAAAATCATTACTTTTTAATTTAGTAAACTATAAGATGGATAAGATTTAGACAAATATAAATAGTTTGAACATCTACTATCAAAAACTGCTCTGAGCTCCTGCCTTCTTTTTTGTTCTTGAAAGATGTTCAATATTCTAGGGCTTTGGACCCTTTCTTGGCTTCTCCCAGAACATCAGGAAAGTCACACCTACCAACACGAGGGCCAGGCTTTGGCTTGCATAAGGCAAGGGCATGCTGCTTTCCTTGGTCCGCCTTCTCCTCTACCCTACATGCATACGGGAGTTCTTGGTTTCCTGCCTGGGACTAAGCCCCAGTTTACTCTCAGAAAAGAAACAAAGTTTACTTTATAGCCAATTCGTATGGCCTGTTCTAAGAAGAAAGTCAACCTACAGAAGTAAGCATATATATGTCACTTTATCTGTCATCACCTTGCTTTCCTCCCTTCTCTCTTCCCAAGCCGTCCTTCCCTAAACATCCTATAACACACACACACACACACACACACACACACACACACACACACATCGGGAGAGTGGCAACACACTCCTAACTGGGGGGCACTGGCTTATAATCGCCCTAGCAGAAATATAAATGTCCACATTTTATGACCATGCTCTTTTTTTTTGCTGGAAGCTTTTGTTAGGTCACCACAGCTCAGTGTTATTCTCTCTTTCTTTCAGAACCTATTTAAGCAATTCTAAATGTAAAAATATGAGAGTTTTCAAAAATAAGAACCATAGATTCATTACAATTCTGCTGAATTTCTTTTGTCCTACCCTCAATAAGATGACCACTGCTTTCTGTACAATGTGTTTTCTCACCTTCTTCTATTTCAAAATTCAGTAATTTAATTTTCTTAAATGTTATAACTAGTTGTCACTTTGCATCTTTTTAATAGCTCTTCTTACAACACTTAATGAGGCTGAATATTATTTTATTTCAATGGATCTAGTGAATCTACACATAGAAAAGTTGGTTACACTTAAACTTAAGGATCTGCATTCATTCAACAAACACGCAAGACAGTCTTTGCTCTTAAAGAGCCCGAATCCTAGGATGACAGCCCTATATACATAATAGTAAATACCTATGGACAATAAACTCTAGCGACCTGTACAAGGAAGAGAATGAAGGAAGGGGTCATCTTCCAGGAAATCAAGAAGATTTACTAGAGGTCATGTCTATGCGGAATTATGTATGTACAAAAAGTGTAGCTAATGGGGAGACAAAAATACAAACAAATGGAAAGTTAAATATAGTTTATCCCTATGACCCAGCAATTGCACTACTAGGTACTTACCTAAAGGACACAAACATAGTGATTCAAAGGGGCACCTGCACCCCGATGTTTATGGCAGCAATGTCCACAATAGCCAAACTATGGAAAGAGCCCAGATGTCCAATGACAGATGAATGGATAAAGAAGATATGAGATATATATAGAGATATATAGAGATATATATATATATGATGGAATATTATATATATATATGATGGAATATTATATATATATGATGGAATATTATATATATATATGTGTGTGTATATATATATATATATATATATATATATAAAATGGAATATTACTCAACCATCAAAAAATGAAATCTAACCATTTGCAACGACCTGGATGGAACTAGAGGGTATTATGCTAAACAAAATAAGTCAATCAGAGAAAGACAATTATCATATGATTTCACTCATATGCGGAATTTAAGAAACAGAGGATCATAGGGGAGGGGAGGGAAAAATAAAATACGACAAAATCAGAGAAGGAGACGAACGATAAGAGACTCTTAACTATAGGAAACAAACTGAGGGTTGCTGGTGTGGAGGCGGGTTGGGGGGATGGGGTAACCAGGTGATGGGCATTAAGGAGGGCATGTGATGTAATGAGCACTGGGTGTTATATGCAACTGATGAATCACTAAACTCTACCTCTGAAACTAATAATACATTATATGTTAATAATTGAGTTTTTAAAAAAGTGTTAAATATACTTCATTACTTTTGACTGTTGGCATAGTTCATGCATCTAGTAAACATCAACTCTTTCTAAATAGATTAATTCCCTTTAAGGAATCTACCATTTATGGGGCTTAATATCTCTAACAGTAAAGCTTGTTCTAATTTTATTTATAATTTATTGCCATGAATTCCACTAGAATATAGACCCATGGGGACAGAGGTTGTTTGTTTCTTTTACTCACCAGTGCATGATAAGCATTAAGAACAATGCTTGATTCATACTTTGCACTGAATAAATATTTGTTAAACTGACTAAATGAATGAATACCTTGGCATTTCATTTTTAGAAACATTTACAGAGTGTACTGCCTATTGGATACACTCGGTCTCACTCTCCCATTAAAGGTGATACAAAAAGGATGGGGCACCTGGGTGGCTCAGTCGTTAAGCGTCTGCCTTCGGCTCAGGTCATGATCCCAGGGTCCTGGGATCGAGTCCCATATCGGGCTCCTTGCTCAGCGGGGAGCCTGCTTCTCCCTCTGCCGTTCCCTGCCACTCTGCCTACTTGTGATTCCTCTCTCTCTCTCTGTATCAAATAAATAAATTAAATCTTTAAAAAAAAAAAAAAAAGGTGATACAAAAAGGCTCACACCTAAACCTTGTCTTAATAAAGTTTACAATTAAACGGAAGAAAATATGAGGGTCAGGGACGTTACTTCTCAACTCTCTGAAAGAAACACATTTTCCAGGAGGAAAAGGGTGGGCTGATGGGGAGGAAGAGTCGAACACATTGGAAGGGCACCTAACTTCACTGCCTGAAGCTAGGAAAGTCACACTTCGAGATGTTTCTCTTGCCCAGGACTTGCTTCTCATCTTCTCTTTCCCCATAGCTTTGTCCAGGCTGCGTGTGTTAACACCTCTACTAAGTTAATATAATTTCCTTTCATGCCTGCCTTCAAGAAGAAAGATGATTAAAATGCACCTAGTTCTGCAGTCAGAAGCCTATACTTAAGATCAGTAGCTAAAATAGGTTTTCAATTTCAAAAACTATGAATAGCTTTACCAGAGTGAGTTTCCAGTGAATCGGCTGTAAGGCATACTAATCCATGTCTAACACCATATCAGGTCTCTCCCTGACTTGAAAAATCACTCTCTGCCTAAGCCCTCACTGTCCTTCCTGAACTCTCCCCCTCCTTAGTAGCCCTTTGTTCTAAAACAAAGACAATCACTTAAACAACCAAGACTAAACAAAACTTTATGTACAAAAAGTATACCTTTTGAACAAAATTTTATCCTGTGATTTCCCCAACATGTGGTGCACAGTAAGTGTTAAATAACTGTTTACAGTAAGAGGGAAGAGTAAAGGCCTATAACTCCAAAAATATTTCCATTTTTAACCTGGACAAAATGAATCATGTTACTTTTGTTCTCTTATCTCAACAACTTAGAAATTCTGTTATTTCTTTTTATAGAGAGAAGGCATAATGTAATGAGGGAATACTGTAGGAAAAAAAAAATACCTCTAGCTGATAGAAATCATTTAAAATCAAAATACTTGATCTAGTTCTACCTAATTTATATAAGTTACATAGCTATGATTCAGAGATTTCATCTGAACAATGTGGTAACTGTGGAAACCATCGTGGAAGCCCAAAGAGTTTCACATGGTAGCTACATGAGGAAGTATGCCCCCTACCTTTCACCTTTCATCATCTTCACTTATACATGAAGAAAGTGAAGGCTCTGAGGCACAAAGAGATTAAATGTCTTGTCTAGTAGCTGAATTGTTATTTCAACCCATGTCTGTCTAGCTCCAGAGTCAGGTTCTTTAGGAAGCCATAGATGGATGCTATCTACATGTAGTATTTATATAACTCTCTGGATACTTTCTGCCAAGCCAAAGTGACAGCTTTAGGAAAAAAATAGGTTCAGCTACGAAATTAGATGATTTCTCAACAAAAATGTCTCAAAGAGAATATAAAATAATGATTAGACCAAAAGCTCACAAGTGTATTGATTTTAAAGAACAAAAGTGAAAATGATCATGTTCACATACTGGTAAGGAAGCAGTTTGTATACAATCGAAGGCATTTTATATTGTTACAGTCCTACTAATAGTAACACATTTACCATAATCTAAAGTAGTAATAGTACTTTGTGGAGAATGAATCCATCAAATCCTAGACAAATAATTAAAAATAGTGAAAAGTGAAATGTACAGAGATCCATCTTATTATTTATAATAGAAAAAAAGAAATTTTCAATAAATAGGATTATAGATGTTAATGATGGAACATTGATTCCATCAAAACCTACGCAGACACGAAAAATTCTGATTATGTTGAAGATTATTTTAGGAAAAGGTACCAATGTTTGCGGCACATGTAGGTCCTGTCTCTCAGCTCCAGCTACTACTAAGCATCCCACCTTACCCATCGACGTTTGTCTGTGGAAACAGAAACAATGAGTTGAAGCTGGATTCCTTAAATTTCAGTCATTCTGGTAAATGGATATGAACAAGTCATCATCTAATAAGTAACTCAATTGTTGCCTCCTTGTTCAGCATCCAAAACACTTATTTATCGCTACTACTAAAGGTAGACACATTAATTTAACTGGGTTGACCAAGTGAAGTGAACAGATATCTATGGAAAAAATGTACACTTCAAGGCAGTAGAAAAAAAACAGGCCTACAATGATATCATTAAAAAGAAACAGACCATTAAGAATACTTGAGAGGTGCCTGGGTGGCTCCGTCAGTTAAGCACCAGGCTCTTGATTTCAGCTCAGGTCATGATCTCAGGGTCCTGGGATCAAGCCCTGTGTCTGGCTCTGTGCTCAGCAGGGAGTCTGCTTGAGGATTCTCTTTCTCCCTCTGCCCCTCCCCTCCCAACCTCTCTCTCTCTCTCTCTCTTTAAAATAAATAAATCTTAAAAAAAAAATGAATACTTGAAGTGATAAAAATGTTTCATTCTTTTCTTTTTTTTTAAAGATTTTATTTATCCATTTCACAGAGAGAGACACAGAGAGAGAGGGAACACAAGCAGGGGGAGTGGGAGAAGGAGAAGCAGGCCTCCCGCTGAGCAAGGAGCCCGAGGCGGGACTTGATGCCAGGACCTGAGCTGAAGGCAGACACTTAACTGAGCCACCCAGGGGCCCCTGTTTCATTCTTTTCACTTTTGTTTTACTTTTCCACATTTCTATAATATTGTTCTATTACTTTGCAAAAAAAAAAGAATACAATTTTTATCTGTATGGTCATTCATATGAAATATTTCTCACAAAACATTCATATTTAATGAGTGCATGTTTGCTTTTGCATAACAAAGTAACAAATTAAAACATAATGAAAGTAAAAGACCTATTTTTCTTGCCACTTAAGACATCATCAATTCATCTCACTTTTTCATCAAAAAGTTTTATATTTTTTTTCTGTTTTCTAGAGTCAATTATTGAAAGCCTCTGAATAGGTTGCTAAAACAAGTATACAGTGATTTTCTTTTTTTTCTATTTTGCACAGCCCTAAATGAGCATTCACATTACTAATAAAAACAGGATATCATCTCTCCATCATCCAACATCTTAAATGACTTAATCAATTTACAAGTAAAATCCAAAAGACAGATCTTTTCTACTTCTGCCAAGAAGGAAAGCCAATTAACCCAGACCAAAACTATTAGGGGGAAAAAATCAACATTTTAAACAATGACAGTCAGATGAGACTTAGCAACTACAATATAGATAAAAAATTAGGAAAAAGAGTGTATATAAACATAGCTACAGAACTGAAAAATCCTCATGTTTCACTAATGAATTCTGTCATGTTCCTCAGTTAGCAGGCACTTTAACAACTGGCTATTAGCCTTCAATATCTAAGTGCTCTAAGGGTAAACTATTTCCATTTGAAAAGCATTGTTGGTTTAAGTCATATACAGCTTCCAATACACTAAATGGCTAATTCTAATGTTGGTGATCTCAGATAACGAACCCATTTCCAGAAACACCCTGTACTCAAGCACCCTAACAGCCCATTTCAACAGTCCAATCTGCCATAGGCAAGGCTATGCACTGCATTTTGAAGTGCTAAATGGATTTAACACTTTTTGTTAAAATATGCCTCAAATATAGTACACATTTCCCTGCTTTATTAAGCAGAACATATTGATTCTAATTTAATCATTCCCCTCAGTGTCAAGCGCATCACTATAAACAATCTAGGTAGTTACAAACAATGGGTTAGATCTGTACTGATTATGGTTATTTAGTTTATTAAAGTTAGAAAACATTTAGGAGACAAATATGCCAACTATGAGTCAAATATTATTGCACATGGACAGTCATATTCTCCATTCCAGAAAAATACGTTACTGTGTATTCACTGCTCCAATTTCATGAAGAAAAAAAATACCCTCTTACAATTTGTAACAGCATTATACCTCTAAACTACAGTCTCCTGAATTCCTATCCTATCAGTCATTTTTCACTACCATACTTGATAATATAATCAATACTTCTCTCTCTTTACTTCACAACTCAGGATAGGTTTTCCACCAAGTACTCAATTAAAACTCCTTCTCCAGTTCAGACTCCCTACAAACCATTGGGCAAAAAGATAATATCAGGCTAAGGAAATCACGAATTAACATTTCTCTATATATCTATATACCCATAACTATAACTACACACACATACACACACACACACACACACACACACACAACTATCCACAGATGGAAGAAGAATAAGATAACTAATATTTACTGAGTGTATCCTATGCATTGAGCACTATACCAAACAGGACAGACACATTATAGTATTTAATTCAAACATATAAAGTTATAAATAATTTAAGCTTCCAAAAGTAACCTGGTCAAGATTACTCAGGTAGTATGTAAGTAAGCTCTAAAAGCTATGAGCTCCCTAAGACAAAGGATTATGTCTCCCTATTTGCATTTTCTAGCACTGAGCACAGGGCCAGAACAAGGGAATTTCAGTGTTTGGGACCCAGAGTCCCAATTCAAGCCAAAGCTCCACTTTCTGGATCAATTCAAGCCAAAGCTCCACTCTCACCAAAGACAAAAACAAAGAAATGAAATAGTAAAACATAAACACTGAGGACTATGCATAGCAGAGAGATGTATTATTAACAGAAAAAAGGTGAGCATGAAAAACATAAAAGCTATAAAGTTCTTAATGAATAATAAAATTTACTTGAATATGGCTCTGTAGAAGACTGCTAGGTGTTTTTCAGGTCAGCGCCACATAACAGGCTTGACTGAAGCAACAAAAAGTATGTCCACATTTATTAGAGCAAGAAAATATAAAAATTTTTGAAATACATCCATTGCAGATTTGCAGATTGTGTCTGGATTTTATTTGATTCTCAAAGATTTCCATGAGGTTGGCATGGTAATATGGACTGTGTACCAATATTACACTTCATAAAATCCTAAAGCATTTTTCTGGGTTTCAGCAGAAACAAAAGTTAAACCACCCACTTACGCTTTACTGCTTTTGCATCCATTAGGCAGAAAGTACACACCTTGAGGCTCCTTGCTGGAAGAACTGCTTACTACTCAGCAGAATCTACATGGGCAGGTTTGTTGGCTTCCATCAACACAGTGGCAGTTCTATAGGCTGTTGGCTGTTTCCTTTTTTTTTTTTTTTTTTTTTTTTTAGATTTCTGAATTTCTTTGGGCTTTGCAAGCGTTTTAAACTCTTTGTTTTTAAAATCTTTTCAGGTAATTGGCAATTCTGGAGCAAGTTAAGGTTTTTGAATTCAAGAGGACTGCTTAGACACCACTATCTTTGCTATCACCCTTCTATATAAATGACAACTATAGAAAATCAATTGTGACAATCAAGACTCTGCTCCATGCATTGGAATAAAGTCATTTTTCATTTTCCCAACAAATATGTTCAAAAGCAAATATAACACAAAGAAAGATGCAATTTCCAAAAAAAAAAAAAACAAAAAACAATTCAATTGCTTTTTTTCTTTTTAGACATCTAGCGACACTGACTTCAATTTTCCAACGACATTTATCCTCTCACATGTAATACAGCATATATAAATTGTCCTGGCATAATTACTTAAAGCAGGACATAAATTACAGGACAGCTATGGCAGAGAGCGAGGACCCCATCCACCCTGCACAGTAGTGTGCTTGGGTTGAAGCAACAAAGTACCACAAACTGGGTGGCTTAAGCAACAGAAATTTATTCTCTCCCAGTTCCGAAGGCCAGAAGTCCGAGAGTAAGGTGCTGCCAGGGCTAGTTCCATCTGAGGGCTAAGGGAAGGGTGTGCTCCAGGCCTCTCACCTTTGCTTGCGCATGGCCAGCTTCTCTTTATGTCTCTTCCTATCATTTCCCCTCTATGCATGTCTCTGTGTCCACATCTCCCCTTTTTAAACATTTTTAAAATGATTTATTTATTTGGGAGAAAGAGAGAGAGAGAGAGAAACCTAGCAAGTGGGGAGTGGGACAGAGGGAGGGGGAGAGAGAGAATCTTCAACCAGACTTCCCACTAAGCGCAGACCCCGACCTGGGATTCCATCTCACGACCCATGAGATCATGACATGAGAGGAAACCAAGAGTCAGATGCTTAACCGACTGAGCCATGCAAGTGCCCCCACGTCTCCCCTTTTTATAAGGACACCAATCATACTGAATTAGGATCCACTCTCATGATTTTAAAACAGAAAAACTGTCCCATCATTACCTAAAAGCTAGGTCTCCTGCCACGTCATCCAGGGCTCTTAGGTATGGCATCGTATTTCCACTCATCGGACACCCTATTTTTCCTAAATTCCCTCCTACTGTGGTAAAATGAGCATTTCACAACTTTGAGGACATTTTCTCATAGTGGTATAGTCCACTTAATGCTCTCTGACAGATCATCCACTTAGTAGCTTATAGAAACATAAAAAGAAATTTGCCTACGCAAGGTGAGTAACTGTTCATTGTTTTTTTAAATGGGAGGCCCTAGAGCATGAAAAAGGGAACATATTGCAATTTTTTTCTAACCAATTTTGTCGTTTGGATTTCAATCACACTGAATCAGTGGCAATTACCTTCAAATAGCTATTGCATGACTCCAGAAAACCTTTGCTTTATACACTTCCTCACAGAAACCAGTTACATTAGTTAAGAATCTAAAACCATTCTAAAATAGTCACCAAAGCAGGAGAACACAGGAAATGAATATGCATATAGAAGAAAGATGCTTATATGATGAGTGCTAATTTATAGGACATTTGTGGGAAACTAAGGTATCATTCTTGGTCATTCCACATTTTGCTAACTGATACCTGCCTATAAATATTATGAACTTTATTTTTTTTAATTTATTTATTTTGAGAGAGAGAGAAAGAAAGAGCATGAGCAGGGGTGAGGGGTAGAGGGAGATAGAGAAGCAGACTCGTCACTGAGCAGGGAGCCTGATGCAGGACTTGACCCCAGGACTTTGGGATCATGACCTGAGCCAAAGGCAGACGCTTAACCGACTGTGTCACCCAGGTGCCCCAATATTATGAACTTTCATTTGCTTTTACATAGGAGGACCTACAGAGAAAAAGTTAGTATTTCTTTAGAATTTTCTTTTTTTTTTGAGAGAGAGAGTGAGTATGAGCGCAAGCGGGGGGGGGGGGGGCAAAGGAGAAGGAGAGAGAGAATCTTAAGCAAGCTCCACACGCAGTGCAGAGCCAGAAGGGGGGCTCGATCTCATGACCATGAGATCAGGACCTGAGCCAAAATCAAGAGTCCAATGCTTAACCGACTGAGCCACACTGGTGCCCCTTTAGAAATTTATGTAATCACAAAACACTTTAGAAAGCATGACCATTTGATTTTTATAAAATTTGGGGGTGATCCATTGCCGTTTTACAGCTCAGAAAACTGAGTGGAGTCCAAAGGGTTAAGTAACTTGCCCTAGACACTTCTGTTAGCAGTGGGCAAGTCTTTTATTTTTTTTTTCCTAAGATTCTATTTATTTATTTGTCAAAGAGAAACAGAGAGAGCACAAGCAGGGAAAACAGAGAGAGCACAAGCAGGGGAAACAGAGAGAGCACAAGCAGAGCGAGAAGCAGGCTCCCTGCTGAGCAAGGAGCCTGATGCGGGACTCGATCCCAGGACCCTGGGATCATGACCTGAGCCAAAGGCAGACACCTAACCTGCTGAGGCACCCAGGCGTTAGTGGGCAAGTCTTAAAATTAAATCTTTTCACTTCAGATTTCAACCACTTTCCTATAACCAAGCCTCACTCCCATTCACTGTGAGATCTTTGTGCCCTGAAAATACCCAAAAGAGCCTGCTGACATAACGCCCTTGCACTTATTAATACGCCTGACTCCTCACACGAGACTGTGAGCTTTTGTAAGCTAAGAATCACACCTGCCTTACTTCTATATAGCCAACACAACACCTGGTGAGTACCAGGCACTTAATAAATACTCATTGAATGCATGAAAAAGAATGCCCCCTCAGGGTTAGTTGCAAATTTTCCTCTGTATGTTAAAAATTAAGGGTTTGTAGAATTATCAGATATAGCACATCACGGTGAAATGATGTTACTTTAAATACTGAAAGGAAAATTCATGAGGAAATTTAGGTTATATTATATTCAAAACAGTCAAATTTGTGTAAGCTCATCATAGTTTTAACAAATAAAGAAAAATCTGAAAACATAGAAATGAAGGGGAACATATTTAAGAAACAGTTTATAATGGATTCTAAAATTCACATCACATTTTTATTCAATGACACTTATAACTGAATTATCATTATATACTAGTGTGAATAAAGAGATCAAAGGAAAGAAACTGCAGTTTTTAATACAGCGTATATAGAAAAATGGTAGAGTTAAACAAGGTTTTACCTGTATGAGAGTCCTGCAAAATACACTAGGATCTTCAACAAACAGATTTTCCATCAAAAATGAATTCATCTTCTATTCAACAAACATGCCTACACATACAAGGAAGAACTTTAAGGAGCATGTAGTCTAGTTCTATAATTCGTATGTCTTTTTTTTTTCAGACAACTCTTTTTTTTTCTCCCTCAAATTAAATCTTTATAGGAACTCTAGTACATAAAAGAAATAAAACAGGGGCTGCTTTGGTCTAGAGGGTGGGAGAGGGGCCATAATAGTTCAACTTTTCTTATTCTTTGAAAGCCAATTTCTCCCCAGAAGTCAGTTACAAATTCATTGGTCTAGTCTTCCAAGCATCTGGATTTTAAGTAAATGCTTTGCTTTTCCTCCTGTCCATATGATGGGCATCAATGTAAATGCACTGTTTGTGTCCATTCTCCCATCAATAGGTATTTCTCTCTCATTTCTTCCCTAATTCCCCACTCCTTTATTGTTCTTTGTTTCTTGATATCCTCTCTTATCAGTCTTCCATTCTCTTCATTCCCAGTGTAACACCCCCACACTGAAAGCAATGACCACTGGCCTTGGTTCTTAGCTGCATCCCCTATACAAAGACAGGCTAAGTTTCTCATAGGACCTTGGGATGTACAATCTATGCAGAGTCCCCCAAGTGTAAGAAGCTGAAGCTCTGGGTTGTATATAAGAGACAACCAGAAACCACTGTACTTGCTGATAATGGAGAGATCCTTATAGAGTTTGCAGAGCTGACCACAAGAAGAGCAGGACATTTGGTAATGTGCCAAGGTATTTTTCACATCAGAATATCACTGCTTAATAATTTTTAAACTTTTTTTTTCATGGAAAATAGCATTAATCAGTTATTAGTAGATCATGGTAAAATTTGAAATCACTCAGGTATTTCTGTCAGATTTGAAGATTTGACTAAAATTTGATGTGACAGTGCAACTTGCTGTCAGAGTGGTCATTCAGGCTTTTTCTGAAGCCCCCAAAGGGGCTTGATCTAAGGCATCTAAGCCCAAACAGCCTTGACTCTGTCTTTCACTGCTTGTCTTTCACTGTGAGCAGCCTAAACCTGAAAAAGAGCAAAATAACAAGTGCTCTCGCTATAAGGAAACCCTATCACAGAGCCACCAGGACGAGCCATGACAAAAGGACCTTGTACCTATCTCAGCAATGGAACAGGGAGACACAGAAGAGACGAGAGACATATTTACTCAAAGGCATAAAAAATACGATCAAGCAAAACAAATAAACTGAGACTGAGACCAGGGCTGAGGATTGGCTAGAATGTGCCAATGCTGGCTGACTGATTGCTACAACACAACACATCTTCTCTCCAGCTTCATACACAGCCAACGCCCTCATCAGTCCCTTCAGATAACTAATGATCCAGCAACTGAAGTGTTAACCAGATGGAACTCCTGGATCCTGACCCAGCTCTTGGAATGGCATCCACACCACTGGTCACTGCCCTGTTCTATGAACTCTTAAAACATCTTAGTATTACTCTTGATGGAGACCCATTTGAAATAGAACAGCACTTAGGCAGAATTTAAAGAAAAACTAGACATCATACAAGGAGTTCATTTCACAAGCCATTCTTTTATAATGCATATCTGTTTCACATATTCACTGATACTAAAACATCGTATTAGATTCAAGCATTAAAAAGTCTTTGCCTCTTGTTTTTTTTAATCTAATTAGAATCAAGTATAAAGCCCCTTCTAAGACTGATGTTATGGGACTAAAGTGATGGACTCATGTTCATATTTAAGCACTTCAAACTTTTTGGAATGTCATGACTACATTTATATATATGTATGTATATATGTATATATATAATATTGTAATTATTATTATGAATGCATGTATTATCAAAATGTCATAATTCTCAAGTAGGAAACTGAAGACCAAACCCAAGTCATTTAGTCAATAAAATAGCTTTAATAAATTCAGAACATCTAATGTTGTAATTCCACATCCAAATTTCCTCTAAGATTTATCAGATCACTTCTGTAAAAATACCAGGGAGAAAAAGAAGGAAGAGTGGGTAACCTGTGCAGGAATCAGAGAATATGACCTGCAATCACTGTATTCCCACTGCAACCCATATAGCATCTGGCATATAATTAGAAGCATAATAAGAGAAATTATTTGAAAGTCAATGTATAGTTTACAAAAACACTTACAGGTATCTCATTGATTATTTATAATAATCTATTACACACATTTTCTAGATAAGGACACTGAGAATCAGAACAGCTCCTTGTGGTAAGTAAAAGAGTTAGGGACTAAGCGGTTATTGACTTAATAGATGCCTAGCCTAAGCCTATAAAATGTTTGTGGCACAAAATAAACACCCAAAGGCAACTCCTATTCATTTACCTGGGTAGCAAACCAATTGTCATTTCCTTTAAGATGTTTCCTTAAAACATTAGATAAGCTAAAGCTCTTTATTTTGTGCCTTATAGTCTGCGGTATCTCTTTCAACATTCAACAAACTGATTATATTTACCTAATTGTCTTCCCACCAGAGCTCCTAAAAAGAGTTGGCTTAGTTGAATCAGAATCCAAACAAGTTTCGGACATTTCAACAACTATGTGAAAGATAACTAAGTAGGTACATCTACCTTAATTTACCTCTCTATATAACTAGGACCTGGTACAGTTCCTGGTATTT
This sequence comes from Phoca vitulina, assembly GCF_004348235.1. Classification (NCBI taxonomy): domain Eukaryota; kingdom Metazoa; phylum Chordata; class Mammalia; order Carnivora; family Phocidae; genus Phoca; species Phoca vitulina. The sequence goes on from NW_022589728.1 coordinate 35,773,743, forward strand.
ACTAGATGTATGCATACAAAATGAATAAGACTAAAGTAAAGTAGAAACAATTGATTTGGATTTAGGATATAGTTTAAATCCCAATAGAGTTAATATAAAAAGAATTAGGGAAAACATGATATTCTATAGGGGAGGATACGAAGACTATCAAACCAGACAGAAGAAAGAAGTGATAATTTATGGATTATAAAACTGACAGGAGACAGGACTTAGGAGAAACTTCAACCACTTATTACCTATTAGAATTCTCATTTACTGTGGAAGAACACTATTGGACTCTTGACCCCTGGTGGAATTTTCCCCCATTCTTCCATACTAGAAGCAAATGTAAGAGTTTCTACTGTAGATGTGACTCTAACTGAAATAGAAAAAAAAACAAAACAACAACATGTTTTGGTCAAGTGTGTACAGAGAAATCTTGATAGAAAATTATTTATATATGAGCTAATAGTGGGACATGAGGCATTGTCCGTCAAGAATTCAGATTTTAGGAGAAGTTGATTCTCAATGTTTCAGATAAAAATTTTAGTATGACGTCTTAGATACAAATGCTAAAATGAAAAGGACCTCAAAATTGAGAGTCCCAGACAAGAAAAAGAAAAGTGTTGGCTTAAAAGTAAAATGGTAAGAGGGATAGTCTCAAAGCAAACACAGAGGAACTTGCCAGATAATAGAAAAGTCAATTTAAGTACATAGAATTTGTATCTATGTATTGTATTATGGTTATATAAATGGGCTTTAGGTCTAGAGAAGGCTAGATCTGAACACCCAGCTCAGCAACAACGTAAGAGATATTTAAGTTCTCAATTTGTCCACCTACTAAATGCAGATAAAACCTACCTCATAATATTCCACTGTATATATATACCACATCTTCTTTATCCATTCATCTGTCGAGGGACATCTTGGCTCTTTCCACAGTTTGGCTATTGTGGACATTGCTGCTATAAACATCAGGGTGCACGTACCCCTTCGGATCCCTACATTTGTATCTTTGGGGTAAATACCCAGTAGTGCAATTGCTGGATCATATGGTAGCTCTATTTTCAACTTTTTGAGGAACCTCCATACTGTTTTCCAGAGTGGCTGCACCAGCTGGCATTCCCACCAACAGTGTAGGAGGGTTCCCCTTTCTTATGCAGCCATCAAAAGGAATGAAATCTTGCCATTTGCAACGAATGGAACTGGAGGGTATTATGCTGAGCCAAATAAGTCAATCAGAGAAAGACATGTATCATATGACCTCACTGATATGAGGAATTCTTAATCTCAGGAAACAAACTGAGGGTTGCTGGAGTGGTGAGGGGTGGGAGGGATAGGGTGGCTGGGTGATAGACATTGGGGAGGGTATGTGCTACGGTGAGTGCTGTGAATTGTGCCAGACTGTTGAATCACAGATCTGTACCTCTGAAACAAATAATACATTATATGTTAAAAAAAAAAAAAAGAAGATACCAGGAGGGGAAGAATGAAGAAGGGGGAAATCGGAGGGGGAGACGAACCATGAGAGACTATGGACTCTGAGAAACAAACTGAGGGTTCTAGAGGCGAGGGGGTGGGAGGATGGGTTAGCCTGGTGATGGGTATTAAAGAGGGCACGTTCTGCATGGAGCACTGGGTGTTATACGCAAACAATGAATCATGGAACACTCCATCGAAAACTAATGATGTAATGTATGGTGATTAACATAACATAATAATAATAAAAAAAGAATCTAAAAAAAAAAACCTACCTCATAAAGCTTTTATGGAAACTAAACAAAGTGTATATAAGGTGCTTAGTACAGTTCATGGCATATATTAAATACCGAGTTAAACATGTGTGTGTACTTGTTATGTGTGCATGGGCATGTGTGTGTAGGAGTGTAGTTGTTGGTGTCATATTAGTAGTAGTATTATCACTGTTATCAACTCCAGGGCTGTCATATTAGGAGCAGCATTATCATTACTATTAGCACCATGTCATCATCACCATTATCATCAAGATCACTATCGTTATCCTCATTATCTTCTGAACTTTGGTCAAGGAGAACATGTTTTTAAATCATACTGGAGTAATGCTGTGTATACATTCCAGATTACCACCAAAATATTTCTGGGTTTCTAACTGACATGAATACTCAAATTGGCGCTTTAAATGATCTCTTTCCTTTAGTGATAGCTTAAAACACCTAAACTGGAAGAAAATTATCAAAGGTCAACTATCAAAGGTCTTTTATTCAGACTTCTCTTTCTTGTTACAATATTAACCTTATTTTGTCATTTCTGGTGTCTCCCTTCCTAGTGTCTAGACTCCTTCACTGCCATAACTTCCAGCTGACAGATGATCCCTTCTACTCAGGGAGGTTCATATATGTTGACCGCATTAGATTCAGCTGCCTCCCCTTTTTGTAACTCCCCTATATGTTCCCCAATTGACCAATATTGACCCAGAGGTAGGGACATCTCTACGCCCCTATTCAGCAGGAAGACGTTACAGAAGATGAGACCGTCCACCTTCAACAACCTTAAAGATTTAAGGGTCAAAATTGTTCAGGGGGGATAATGAAGAGGGAACTGAAAGCAGGCTGAAGACAAAGCATAAGTTGACACCTGCAACCTCCCCCCACCCCCACTCCTGGATGAGACATGTGTAACATTCTTCCAGGAATCTCCCAACTATCTTAATGTTAATGTCTTACTAGAGGGATAAACAACGCCAACAATGGCAAGGCCTCCATTATCTTGTAGGTCCTCTTTAGCACATAAATGTTCTTTTGAAACCTCTCTTTTTCCTTACCTCCCCCAACCCAATAGTATATAATCAGCCACCCCTCACAACCCCGTAGTGAGAGGGCAGCAGCTCTTTCTGTCCACTGGTCCTGTCCCCGTGCTTTAATAAACCATCATTTTGCACCAAAAAATCAATCAATCAATCGATCGATCGATTGAGCATACTGGAGTAAGAAAAATGACAAGATATAAAGCTTAGTGCTTGGAACATATGTGGAAGAGCAGAATGACTTGAATTCTACTTTGTTTCTACTTCTCTATGAAGGAAAACCACTGTAAACAGTGAAAGGTAAGGGGCACCTGGGTAGCTCAGCTGGTTGAGCATCCAACTCTTGATTTCGGCTCAGGTCATGATTTCAGGGTCATGGGACCAAGTGGGCTCTGCACTCAGTGGGGACTCTGCTTATCCCTCTCCCTCTGCTCCTCCCCCCACTCATGCTCACAATCTCTCTCTCGCCATCTCTAAAATAATAAATAAATAAAGTCTTTAAAAAAACACAGTGAAAGATAAAACAAACTGAGAAGACTAAGAAATCACTAAAGTTATCTTTAAACCCCAAATAATTCAATTCTAAGAAATATAATCATAATTACTATCATATATTATATATATGTATATATAATAAATGGAATAATTTGCAGGTAAACGTGATCACATAACCACGGTGGATATTTGCGTTGTCACGAGGAACAGGAAAGCAGCCAAAGCTTAGAGGCATACAATTGTGAAACCTATGTTGAAAAGGTTGGCAGGAGATGAATTTTCAGAATTATAGGCCAGTGAGCATTGATCGCTAGGGAAATTCTAGCAGACATGTTTTCTAAGCACGCAGTAAAGGGAGCAGTGCTCCACCAAAAGTGAACATGTCAGGGATATTGAAAAGAAGCTCAGACTATCTGACCTCAAGAGTTCTTCCCCAGAGCCTATGTAAGAGTCAAAGTCCCATGATTCCGTAATTTTGGACAAATCAAATGAAACAGAACTGTAATGAAACTCCAGAGCTCAGTCACTGCTTCTAGGCTGACTTGAAATAAATCATTCCAGAAAAAAATAGGTGTCTCTCTTGCTCGGAATAGCTAAATAGTAAAGAACCTGGCTTTGATGAGACACTGGCCCTGAATCCTCTGAGCTCACCCATCTGAAGAATATGACACTTTGCTTTGGGCTAATCTTTCACAGGGTGATATATAATGCATAAATTCTGATACAAAATGGCACTAACTCTACATTGTAGCTACAAATTAAATTGAATAAATTAAAGAAAACAAATGGCCATATACCAATCTTATAGTTTCCTAATTAGAATGGTTGAAATGAACTGTGTTTTTAAACATTTTACAGATTTGCAGAGGTTTTATACCTGTGAAATACTTTTTCTGATTCAAACATTTAAAATTCCATATAAAATTGTTGCTGAGTGCATAAAAATACTAGAAACTGTCAATAGGCATCTTCAAATTCAATCTTTCCCCTTAATAATTTAATAGGACAAAAACTCTATGATAAACATTGTTATTTTCTCCCAGGAAAGAACTCAGTAATCAAATGAAGTGTCATTAGCAAAGATTCTTGATGCTCACAAAATGTAAAGAGAAGTCATAAAAGCCAGGAAGGAGAGAGGAAGAAGCAGTAAGAGGAAATCCAGGATAGGATTCAGCCACAGAAACCAAGAGAAGAAAGTGCTTCAGAAGGGATGGAAGAGTCAAGTAAGAAAAGAACAACAAAGCCACGGCCAGTTGGACTTGGCAACATAGATATCATTGGGATTCTTCATAAAAATGAGATTCTATGGAATGGATTGGCTGTTAGAGTGTTAGAGAATGTGTGGTGAGGGAGTGGTAAGAACACATATAGAAAAAGAAATTATATATATATATGTTTATATGCCAACGGGAATGACGGACTGGAGGAGAAGCTGATGTTACAAAAGTAGAGATGGAATAATTGCAGAATCATAGTCCTTGATAAGATGATAGGACAGGACACAAAGCATCATCATCATCAAAATCCTTGTGGTCATAACTGTTACCTTCATCAACAACATTGCTAACATTTATTATTCCCTTTCTGTATACTAGACACTGTTCTAATGGCATTACATATATAAAATCCTGGATGGATTGACCTTTGAGAGAAGTAATTTTATGGAAAAAGAAGGTGTAGAATAATCATCTTGGACTGTGGGAAGGCAAGCATACTACGGAACGGCAGTAGAATATTCAGCAGCATAAAGCGTCTCAGATTTTATGACTAAGAATTTAAAGTGAGACCAATCACCAAATTTGTGTTTTTCTTCAGCAGTGCTAAGTTGCCTGAGTGCAAGCATAGGATCTAGGAATTGCTGAGCCTACTTAGGGCTAGAGGCTTGCCTGATGACTACAATGAAGGAAGAAATGGGGAGTTTAAGGATTTTTGTAAGGGAAGGGTTATTATCTTTCAGTTATTACCCAAACCTTTAGGGGTGTTTTATAACACTCTTTGTGACTGGTTTCTGATTACTTCTCCTAATCCATATTTTCTCACCCATCTTTAATACCTAAGTCTACAGACATTCTCAGATCCTTGCATGCCCTTAAATATGTTAGATGTTCTGTCACCTTTATGCCTTGGTACATATTGCTCCCACCCCTTCTCTTGGATTTCTACACTCTCTTCCTCTTCTTCACTTGGCAAACACTTCACTAGTCTTTCAAGCTCTGGTTCTACAGTTAGCTCCCTCTGCCTCCCGAAGCCCCCAGGGCTTGCCTCCATGCTAGCTAGCGAGCTAGCACTTCTCACCAAACTCTGCGTGTGAACCTCTACCTGCTTTTACCAACAGAAGGTGGAAAGGCCTTGAGGATAGAGACAGTCTTATTTCGATTTATAACTCTAGTATCCAGTACTTTTCTTGGCACAAAGTAGATGCTAAAGAGAAATGTGTTGAATAAACCTATGAAAAAATAACCGCCTGAATAAAACAGCGGACGACATGTAAGTTCACTTAAAAACAGATTCCAGCAGATGCACTAACCAAACGTAAAAGATCCAATCTGTAGTCATTAAATTCTGACTCTGTGAAAGGCCATTGAGTCTGACCAGACTCTTTCATCCGTGCTCCTCAAGGAAGCAAGGGAATTAGTATCTGCTATATCTCCAGGTGCTAGGTGACCAAAGAATCATACCAGAAAAGGGATATTTAAGGCTAGCCTGGAGTGAAAGTAAATAATCAGAGGAACCAACATCACTACCAAGAACATTACTGAACAAAGGTGAAAAAAAACAGGCTGAAGCAATTCATTGCTAAAACTTTCCTTAAAAGTATCCTGAATATGCACACAAATGCATATTTATTCATCATTACCCAATTCTCTGATCTATCATTACAAAAGATTATTGTCTGCTAGAGAGAGAATCACATTAAGGAATAAAGAACAATAGATGTCACTACAGTTAAAGCAACAGTTAGCCAGATAAAATACTGGAGGGGAATTCAAACATCTGAAATAGATAGGAATATAAATATTTTAGCCTTATAGGACCTTTTCTGAAGAGGAACTATGAGAATCAAAATTGTAGGCTAATCTGTTTTGTGTGTCTAGATAAGGGTCAATGGAACTATAGCTAATAATTAAAAATAATAAGAAAAGTAGAAATAAATGTGAGAATATCTGAAATAAAAATATTATTTATTAATTGATACAGAATTATAGAATAAGACTAAGTAGTTATGGAATGTCTTTCTTTAATGTCTCTTTAAGACTAAGCTCGATTACCCCTGGTTATTGGAAGAGATTTTGAATAATGATTTTACTTCCAATAAAGATTAGCCATTTTTTTTCAGAATCCCTTTCATCCTATTCAGTCCTTGTCATATATTACTTAATATCAAAATATCAGAATTGGGTCTAAGAAACTGCACAATGAGAGATGGTTAATATTCATAGTTAGAGCAACAATCCCAGGGAAAAGTGTTCTCCAATATCATAAATAATGTCATTGTGTATGCTTAAAAAATACATAGCAATGTTCATTTTCTTCTTAGGCAAGATAGTAATCCATCCTCATATTCCTGGAAGCTATGAATATGAAGTCCTCATGCTCAACCTTTCACATAATCAACTAATAGCACTATTAGTTCTTTTGCAAATAACAGGGTTGTAAAGATGGCACATATATCCCCATTCCCTAATTGTCACCCCAAATCATTTTTTTGAGACCCGGTGCACACAATTTTTTTTAAGGCTAGTGTAACTCAGGTCTTTTAACATTTCAAATTAAACCATTTCAAAAGTTAAAATTATATGCAAATAAATTTTAAAAATTTGCAGAAGTGGATACAGAGAATCAAGGCATGAAGATTATCTTAAGAAATAATGACAACAGTGTGGTGCCCACTACATACACACAAAAGTATTGCTTACACTGCAAATGGTACATAGCTTCTTATATCCCTAAAAATGTAAATGTGTGTATAGTGTGTAAGTGTGTGCTTATGTGTGCTAAAGTGTTTATGTGTGTGTGTGTGCATGCAGGTGTTTGAATATTCTGCCAATATTCTGCGGTCTGCTGCATCTTTGGTCTCTCGTGTTACTCATTTCCCTTGGGGATAATTCTACTGTCTCTACAGAAGCTTGAATAAGATATGAAAGTAATTCTCTGCTTCCTGTGCTCAAATGTATTGCTTTATATTTATTCAAATGTTTGGCTCAGTCTCTTGGAAAATTCCAGAGAACTACCCTAAGTAACCATGAAGACAAAAGTTGGTTACCTGTGATTTCAAAGTAAATATTTTTAAAATTTCCTTTAAATATGTAGTACTTGCAATACCAAAATCTCTTGCTTCATCAGTCCACATCTTATGCCATGAAAGCAAGTGTATAAAATAGTCATTCTGATTCACATATTTTACCCAACACTACTTAGGGGTTGGTAATTACCTGTCACTGAAGAGAAGTTAACACCCTTCAACTCTAAATTATAAATATGACAACCCCTGTAAGATTAATTAATCATTCTGCATTGCTTAAATTAATTAAATGTTAATTAGGTCAAGTCTCATTCTTTCTGCTTCCATGTTTAAAAAAATAATATTAAGTTAAAAACTCAGCTGAGGGCGCCTGGGTGGCTCAGTTGGTTAAGCAACTGCCTTCGGCTCAGGTCATGATCCTGGAGTCCCAGGATCGAGTCCCACATCGGGCTCTCTGCTCGGCAGGGAGTCTGCTTCTCCCTCTGACCCTCCTCCTCTCATGCTCTCTCTCTCTCTCATTCTCTCTCTCAAATAAATAAATAAAATCTTTAAAAAAAAAAAAAAAACTCAGCTGAATGTACAAATCAGAGAAGTTCAACAGTAATACGCTAACTAAAACAAGTATCTTTATTGTTGGGTAAACATTTTCTTCACTTTATAAAATTTTCACTCTCAAAGATTATTTTTCTGTATACTGAATATTAGTAAAGTTAGAATATCTTAATTACACTATATGGTTTAAAAGAGTAAAATAAATCTGCTTTAGGAAAAGGAACATATGCAATACATATTAACTATTCTTAAGCCACCAAAGTACAACTAAGATGTTCAACTCTTACATTTTAACTTTTTATTCCCATTTCAAAACATTTGGAATTTTGATTGTAAGCAAAAGCAGTGAAAAGCTCAGCAGCTCAATACTAATTACTTTAAATGTATTTCTCCTATATATTTAATTTGTCACTATGATTAGGAGTGTTTTCTTCAAATCCCTTTAATTATGAATATTTTATTCAGGCTTTCAGATGAAGTCCCAAAGCCTTGAGATCTATGTCTACACCCAGATGTGCTATTTGGATGAAATTCATCTAAGCTCTAGGAAGAGTCTAATCAAGGGATTCATAGATATCTTTGGAAGAGAGCAGACTGGAAACTAACATGTATCATGCTTTTCTCTCTCCTGATCTACCATAGCTGCAATTTAGCTCTAGGCAGATGCATCAGTTATTTTGAAAATTAATGTTCATCCAGACTTTAAATATAATACGTAAGTACCTTTGTGAACCATAAGGGTAATTTGTTTATTCCACCATTACTCTGTTGGCTACTCTTTGGACAATAGATTTGACATGGAATGAATTTATGGTTGGTTACCAAGCCTGCACTGTGTGTAAGACTAGTACACAGAATAATCTTCAAAACATGTACTTTTCAACCATAATAATATCTAGATATCATCACCATCAGGTCCAGTGAATTCTCAGAATGATACTTTTGCTTTTGTTTTGAGAAACCAAACACTCATGCAATGATACCTGATGTGGTGGTATTTGAAGGGTATTTATAACATTGCCACCAGCACTATTGATTGTATTGAATTCCCAAAAATGTATTGAGCGTCTTCAATGAGTAAGGTGATGGTGGTGGTTACATGAGCCTGAAATTGTACATATAGCAGGGAAAATTGTTAAAAATACTTGGAAAAAAAAAAAGGAAGGGCAAACTCAAATTGTCATCACTGACCCATAAATCCATTCCTCTTCCTGGTTTCATATTTTTTAAACCATCACCACTCCAAGTAAAATCCTAAAACCTATATTCTTGGCTGTTCTGATGTTGTTTATCTGTTCCTCCAGGTAACACTAAGTTTCACAACATGGCTCTAAAATATAAAATCTGTAATGGATTGTGAGAACGTATCTATTGTGTAGGAAATCCCACTATATAGTGTTGGGTCATAAACTGCTTCAGTGGCCAAGTTGGTCCTGAGATCTGGGTATGTTGTAATATTGGTGCTGCCATATCTTCACGTAGGCTGCTAATTCTCTAGGGCTATGAAGTGATGGGAAGCATAAGAGACCTAAGGTTGGGAGAATCCAATCTTAAAAGTACTGCATAAATTACATAATATTACTATGGAACATATGCCATGGTTATACCTGAAGAAATGACTCAGGCTCTAAAAGTTACCTAAGTAAAACTCTTCTAAATTGCTCAAGTTAAAAACAAAATGAGAACATGAAGAGAGTTTAGTACATAATTCTGAAATTTCACTGTTCTGACATAAAATGGGAGAATCATGGGAGAATCATTTTTGTAATTTGGTGGAAACAAAGGATTGCCTTGGGATGGAAAAGCTTTCAGACTGTAGGGAGCAATATGAGATTTTACAATGTTCTGCTTAGAATATGATGCTTTTTTATATGGAGTACATCATATAATCCTGGATTTGCATGGATAACACAGCTATGAAGGGAAATAGATACAGGGTGAATTATTGGTCCAGTGCTGCACTGTCCATTTCGATAGCCAGTAGGTACATGTGCCTAGAGCCACATTTTAAAATCTAAAAACTAAAGCAATGTACAAAAAATGTAAACTACCTCAATAATTTATTAGTTATATGTTGAAATAATATTTTGGATATAACTGCATTAAAAACATACAGAAATTTTATTTAATCTGTTTATTTTTGCATTTTTTTACATGGCTACTAGAATGTTTAAAATTATCTACATACCTACATTATATTTCTGTTGGGCAGAACTGATTTAATGTGTTGCATGGGTAAAGTAATATCCTTCTAGAAATATTTCAGAGGCTTTTAGAATAACATCAAAGAACTTTTGAAACTTTTATGAAAGTTTTGAGGGGATGAATTGCCCATTGTATTGTTCTCACATAGGAGCAAGGAAGCATCAGCAAGGTAAAAACCACCTCATAAAGTTGCAGGCAGGAATTTTCTGGGACCTCACAAATTCCTGTCCCAAAAGGGACAACCCCTATTGGCCCATAAAAGGGGACACTGCCTTTAGTGATAAAGAGGGAAAAAACAAAATATGGAAGAGGGTTTGCCACAAAGGCTTACTATTAGAGGACATTCAATGTTTTGCCATATTTCCTCTCAGCTACCATCTAAAAAGGACTCTAATAAGGAACAGTCTTCAGTGAAACACAATGAGGCCTCAGGGAGCTACGATACCTCTAGGTAAGGATCATAAAGCCTGCATGAACTAAAGTGTTAAAAAAAAAAGAGAGAAATGCCCTGAGTCCAGAATGCTAGTGACAGTACAGATTAAGAGGAGGCCCAAAGGGGCAGAGGAACCTCAGTGGTTCCGCATTCAGACATCTCCCCATCACTCCCCATCTCTCTCCTACATCTCTCACTACCAAGCAGTCTCCATCCATGGATGATCTTAAAGAATCTGCCTGTGGTTTTACAGAACTATCAGAGCCAACAAAAAGCCAAACTGTATCTGTTTTAAGTGGTATAATTTGCACACATATGGTTTGCTCTGTACTTTCTTTTTACTTGTCACGTAAGTTAACAAAGATATCCTGAAGTTAGTACTACAATATGGTTGTGTTCATGCATTTTTTTGTCCATATAGGAAATAGACACGTTTCTTTTCTTTTTTTTTTTTTTTAAGATTTTATTTATTTATTCATGAGAGACAGAGAGAGAGAGAGAGAGAGAGAGGCAGAGGGAGAAGCAGGCTTCCCGCTGAGCAGGGAGCCTGATGCGGGACTCGATCCCAGGACCCTGGGATCATGACCTGAGCCAAAGGCAGACGCTTAACCATCTGAGCCACCCAGGCGCCCTGAAATAGACACGTTTCTGAAAAGTATACCAAAACTGAAACTATATCAGCAAAACTTACTTTTCCATGTATTGACATGAAAAAAGTAAAGTTATATAAAAGAGAACTCTACCGATGCTGCCATAAGCAAGTAAAATAAAATGGCAGAAGATTAAAAATACCAATACATATATATAGAGAGAGAGAGAGCACACGTGCAAGGGGGAGGGGCAGAGAGAGAGAATCCTAAGCAGGCTCCAAGCACAGACGAAGCCCGACTCAGAGCTTGATCTTACGACCCTGAGATCATGACCTGAGCCGAAATCAAGAGTTGGGACACTTAACTGACTGAGCCATCCAGGTGCCCCAATACCAAAATATTTTTTAAAGGAAGAATTCAGATTTATGTCTTAAGTTTGAGTCCAGCGGGCATTGAATATTTCATTTACTTATATAGAGAGATGACAGATTAACATAAAATACTTTTGCCTTTGTCTTGAGAAAAAAAAATCTATTGAAATTCATACTTAAAATGAAATTTCCAGATTTAATGTAATAGAATATTGGTCCACAATATAAACTTTATTCATTCCAGGAAATGTAGAGGATAATCTACTGGGGAGATGCCATAAAATAACAGAACTTTTTTTTATACTGATATTTTAAAATCACATTCTTTTTTTATTCTGTTTTGCGTACGCTCTAATTCATGTATGTTATTTATCAATACCAAATAAAATATATTGAAGCATGCTCAAAAGTTTTAACTCTCGAATTTCATGGTCACTACAACAATTAACTGAATAAGTAACATAAAACATGATTTACTAACTGACTAATTTCAATATGCACTAAACCAATTTTTAAGTATTTCTTGAAATCTATACATTTATAATTAAAAGTTGACAATTTAAATTGTGTAAATTATGGATATCTTTATATTTTCTTAAAATTCACCTTCTGCTTTTCTAAATCTCTAGTCCTATGGTATCTTACCCAATACTTAAACATAATCAGCACATCGCTTTTCTCTTTAAAACAATTTCACATAGTACATATAAAATCAACATGACACAAAGTAATAAAGATGAAATTTCACTCCAAACCAGGAGTTGAAAGTCATACACACAGCAAAGCCAAAAGAATGCAAACCTTGGTCAAAGGAAAAGTCTTTGGAATTTCAAAATTTCACTTAATTCCTCTGCTCATCTATTCATATAGAATTATAAACTATTCTCCCTTCAATTTATTTTAAGAATAACTGAAGGGAAAAGAAAAACAAATTATACAGATAACTCTGTTTTAACTAAAAATTCATTGATATGATGTTAAGACCCATCTTAAAATCATCTAAAGAGTCAAAAGGGAATATAAAAATACATTATTGGTGGGGCGCCTGGGTGGCTCAGTCAGTTAAGCATCAGACTCTTGATTTTAGCTCAGGTCATGATCTCAGAACCCTGAGATCAAGCCTTGCCTCAGGCTTCATGCTGAGCATGGAGCCTGCTTAAGATTCCCTCTCTCCTTCTGCTCTCCCCCTAATCCCCACTCACAAGCGCTCTCTCTCTCTCCCCCCCCATAAAAAAAAATACATTATTGGCTTATAGGAAGGAGTAGATGATCAGCACAAGATTTAAGAGAGAGCTCCCAAGAGTAAGAGGGCATCCCAATCTGCTTCTTCATCAAAACATCAGTGGAAGGGTCAGGGGAAGGTTAAAATCATTTTCAAAATGATCCTAATGCAAACTTGATCTAATAAAGGAATAACAATGGCTTTGGCTTCCTTGAGAAGGATACTGGGACAGTTGAGGCTGATAATATCAGAATCAAATTCGAATCCCAGCCTAATCCCCTAGGCTGGTGATGCTTCCAGTCAATAGCTCTTAACCAGGGACCCCATGGAAGTCACCTGCAAGTCTTTAATCAATGCATTTACCCAGGCTCCAGAGCCCAGAGTTGGATTCTATGTAACCACAGACAGCCCGACCTGCACCTTGTCAGAAGCATTGTGCGAGAGCACCCCAGTCATGGAGTGGACAACTAGTACTTTCCCAGCCCCACTATGTCTTGTTAAGTCTTTCTATGCCATACTATCAACCAGGAAACTCTGTTTGCCCACTCCTTTGTCTACTCATTCTTTCCAAAATTTCTTTATGAAAGCATCTCCTGACCATTCCCCTGTTCTGACCACCCCATATCCAGAGCGTGTTTATATCCCACAGCAGGGTTTTTAAGTTTTGCACATAGTTCCTGCTGGTTCTTTGGTAATTAAATTCTACATATTTTGTTTTTAAAGAAATATTAACAGACTTCAATAAGGAATTAAAATTAATATTAAAACTTTCAGAGTTTTCCTACATGTAAATAATGAGTTAAAAATATAATTTATAGAACAGAAAAGTATAAATATTTATTCAATATAATCTATTGTGCTTCCCAGTGAAAGTCATTTGAGATAATTAATGTTAAATATGTCATCTTTTTTTCCAATATGTGTAATGCCTTTCTTCCTCTTTCCTGATTGCACTGACTGGATCTTCTAGAACAATATTAGCAATAGTGAACATGATCTCTTTTAGGTTATTTTCCTCTGAATTAACTAAAAATGGTTCCATCGAATCATTATTCTTCTTGATGTTGGGAGGTAAGCAGGTGGTCAAGGAGGTAGCCATGTAGTTGAATTCTCCTAAGCTGTTTTGTTTTTATTGTTTTTTAAAAATAAATCATTGTGGAAGTTAGTCTGTCAAAAGCTTTTTGCATTGTTTGCAAGAATCACATAGCCTTTCTCTGTAATCTACTACTACAGTGTAGGATATTAATAAATTTCTTATTTTATTTTATTTTATTTTTTTTTTTATTTATTTGAGAGAGAGAGTGAGAGAGAGAGAGAGCACAAGAGGGGGGAGTGGGAGAGGGAGAAGCAGACTCCCTGCCGAGCAGGGAGCCCGATGCGGGACTCGATCCCGGGACTCCAGGATCATGACCTGAGCCGAAGGCAGTTGCTCAACCAACTGAGCCACCCAGGCGCCCTAAATTTCTTATTTTAAAACAACCTTTACATTCGTGGGTTGTTTCACCTGGTTCCCTATATTATTCTTTTAATATATAGTTTAATTCAAGATTATTCAAGATTCTCACATTCAAGATACTTACCTTTAAATTTGTGTTGGCAACATTCTGTGGTTTCTTTTTCTCTGTGTGAAATGGTTTAAGTTTTGTGGTATCTATATGAAATTGTGATATAAAGGTATTTATGTATCACCTTAAATTACTAAGCATCTCTTATGTACAGCTCTGGTCCTGGTTCGGTTGGCAATTGATTCTGGGTACAATGAGGTAAATCATTTAAGAAACAGTATATTCCCCTTCAATGGCATTCCATTGGTTCCATTTAACTGTGGAACATGAAAGATAACAGGGTCAAGATGAGTTTGAATTTGATTATAACGGTGGCCAAATTAAGGTATACAAAACCACAGTACTCATATGCCTCCATTACTTATCTTTCTTTCCTTCTTTATTATTTTTTCTTATATATTACCACTACTGAAGCAGTGTTGTCATAGTATTTTTCAAAGCCTGAGATGGTACTAACAATTTTGTATTTGAGCACTGAATAAATGTTGAAACAATGATAATTGTTAACAGTAAATGCATAGATTTTCATAAATCACCTGTCCCAAAGCATCATCCGTTTTTGCCCACAGGCAGTATTTTGTCAGAAAATTAACTTGATGACACCATTAAGATAATATTCTTCTTCAACTGTTTTAATGAAAGTAACCTGAAATGACAAGAGGCACTAGTTCTATTCCCCAGGGCAGCCCTGTACTGTGTATTAACTCTCAAAATACAGGAAGCAATGTTTTATCACAGTCTAACAGCTTTTACAAATGATGCTGCTATGTATCACAGATGTACAGTCATGGGTAAACAGCTTTTGAATAACTTCTGTCAACACTTGGCTTTTACTATCAATATGGTGCATGTTGAATATGTGCATATCTAGCCTATAATAACAGTAATAATAATAAACTAGTTAGAAGGATCCAAAGAATCATCTAACTTTTAATTCCTTCCATTTACAATAACAATACTTTGAGAAGTTAAGTAAATTATCCCAGCCCTTGCAAGCACTGAGTGGTAGAGTCAGTCCTAGAGGGAGGAGGTCAGCTGCTTCCTAACTCAGTGCTCCTTCCCTCACAACCTGTTGTCTCCTGAAAACCAAGGTCAGTAGCAGCACTGTGGTCTGCAAGCACTGGAAAGTACTTCCGAAGAGCAGATGACAGACAGTGGAAATGGCCAGCCAGAAAGAGGCTGCGGAGTGCCATTACTCACCATGTGCATGACTGGCCTCTCTCTACAGCTCAAGTTTTTGCATCAATACTCCCTAAAATAATCCCACTCCAGCCAACTATGAGCTGCTTTAATTCCTTCCTTGAATGCTTCAGACTCCCTCTTCCTCCTGAGCGACTTCTGTTTCTTCTAGGCTTTTTTTTTTTTTTCCCTCTGTCAGAAACACTCTCTCCTCCTCCTTGTTTCCTCCTGGTTAATTCCTACTTAGCCATTAGGCTACAACTTAAATGTTATTTCCTCAAGGTAAACTTCACTGATTCTTAATAATCTCTATTATGTGCCCATGTTAATAGGCTCCCATAAGTGGTTTATTTTCCTTACAATAGCACTTAGCATATGTTATTGTTACTTCTTATTTACTTGTCTGTCTCCCGGACAGACTGTAAGTTCCCAGAAGGACAAGCACTGTGTTTTATTCTTTCTCACCATTTTACCTTATCCCCAAGGCTTTTTAGACAATAGAATCCAAAGAGGCTACCCCATAAAAAGTCCTTCACTTTCTCACTTACTTATGAAAGATGAGCTATTTCTTCTAAGGCAAATCTTTCTAACCACATTAGTCCCATTCCCTTCCTGCCTTATTGGGAGGTAAAAACTTTTGATTCTCTCTTTTCTTTATTGTATACATCACCTCTCCCTCTCAATTGGATCTTTCCAATGGCCTTTTTTTCCTTTTTCTTTTTAAAAATTTTATTATTGTGAAAAAGTTACATAACACACCATAATTACCATTTTAACCATCTGTAAGTGTACAATTAGTGACATTTACATTGTCATGCAACTATCACCACTATCCCCCTCCAGAACTTTTTCCAATGGCTTTTAAACATACTCAAGCTTCTGCTACTTAAAAATAAAATGTGGAACTGTCATCTCACCCTCCTCCAATGAGACCCCTTCTCTTTCTCTTCAAAGCCAGCTTTCTATTCCCATGGTATCTCTTTTCTCACCAAACGCTTACTCCTAACTTACTCCAGTCAGGATTAAAGTGTCATCATTCTTCCAAGACAGTATCAATTAGTGAGCAGCAGTGGTCCATACTGATGAATTCAATGCGCTCGTTTCACTTCTCAACAACACGCTTAACTGTTTCCCACTTTCTTCCTCCTCAATACACTTCTTCCCTCACTTCCCCAACCCAGTATACTCCTTGTTTTCCTCTTGTCCCTCCAGGTGCTCCTCTTCTATACAGCTTTTATATATTCCTTTGCCCACATAATGCCACTCAAAATAAGAGCCTTCCCTCTAGGTCCTCTCCTGTCTTCATAATACCCTTTCCCTCCTTCCCACATAGGCAGCCTTCCCCATGCCCTGACTTGGCTTTGGGTAATATATATATGTATATGTATATATATTTATATTTCTGTATATTTATACTTACTTATACGTGACAGTCAAAACCTTTCATTGAGCTTAAATAAGTATTAAAAATTGCTTTCTTATCATTCACTACAAATGCCTCAAACTCTACATTCCAAATCAAACTTCTGATTTTCTTCTCTGAGCATGTTCTCTTCCAGTGTTATCCTCCCTCAGTGGATGTCACTGTCACTCAACCTGTTGTACGAGGCAGAGACCCACTCAATTTTGATACATTCCACTCCTCCTGTCTCCATGCTTGCTCACCAGTGCTATTTGTTGAACAAAATAATGGATACACAAATGCATAAATGAATTATAGGGCCCTAAAATATTTGTTGAAAAAGTGCATTTATCCCCTTCTTTGTAGCTTCAGTGCCATAAATCCAGCATCATCTCCCCATCTAGAATGCTGTAATAGCCACTTAACTGGCTTATCTACATGCACTCTGGCTTCAGTTTCTTTACTTTCTCCACTGCAACATAAACCTCAAATTCCTTGCCCACTGAAGACCAGGCAAGGGCTTTCCTTGCTCCCAGAATGAAGAAAAAGCCACCTATCAAGCTCTGTGTGGTCTGATCCTCCACCGACATTTCAGCCCTTACATCCAGTGGTTACCCGTCTCTTTCTGAGCCACAACCACATAGGCTTTCTTACAGCCCTCTGTTCTCAGCACCATCCCTCCCAACCCCTTCTGTATATTATTCCATGTGTCTGGGAAGCTTCCCCACCCTCATCATATTTTAAATAGATAACTACTGTCCATTCTTCAGAAAACAGATCAAATGTCACTTGTTAGGAAAAGCCTGGCACAGCTAGATCAAAGCCCACCATTAGTTTTCATACCATCAGATACACCATGTATCAAAATACATTCACAGCACCTACCATACTATTAAATTTCTTTTTGTTTAATTTAAATGTATCCCCTGCTTCAAGCCCTTGACTTGCTGCAGGGACCATGCCTCTTTTTGCTTACCATTACAGTCCCTCCACCTAACTGGAATTAGGCCCCGGAATCAGGACTTGGAATATAGTAGGCACTCAGTAAATATTTGAACAAAAATAATGGATATATGAATGGATAAATGAATTGTACGGCCCTAAAATATCTGTTGAAAAAGCATAATCTTTCACCAAATAATTTACTGAGTACTTATTATATGCTGGGCACTATCCAAGGCACTGGGCAATAGCTGATGTTTATTGATCACTTCCTATGTATCAGATAAGGGGCCCAAAGCTTTGACTGATCAGGCATTTTTTGTGTTATCACCACAAAAAGATGGTAAGATAGGTACCAGTATCGGGCTTATTTTATAGATCAAGAAACTGTAGTTCAAAGAAGTTCCATGATTTCTTTAAGATCATTTAAACAATAGGAGAGTAATATCTAGAATGAATTCCAGAGTCTGACTGCACTTCTTGAATGAGTGATGATATTCATACATTTCAAATATAACAATTTAAACAAATGCAGCTGTTGATTTCATGAACAAATAATAGTTCTGAAGTTGCCTAAAAGTGAACATTAGTCACACCACTTTGCCAATACCAACTCAAAGCCTCATTTGCTTTTGAGTCACAAATCTGTTGTGTGTGACACAGGGTGATCATGTACCTACTATCAACAAACATGATATATATTTCAGTGGTTAAAACAACTAATATAACCATTCCAATAGTAATGATAATTCCTTTCAAGCTTGGGCAATGGTACAATAAACACATCTCTGAACTTCCATAAAACATGGTTCTTCTGAATGCAATTAGGTAATCGCAGCAATTAATACACACCTTGCAGGACATCACATTTTTTTGTTGTTGAAAGGCCACAGTATCAGGTGCTATATCAGATGACAGTAGGTTGTTGGCACCAAGTATTTCAAACAATGCTGGGATCATTCTGAGACCTACTTAACCTCATACAGAAGGTTGATTAAACATGCCATCAAGGTGTACAGTCCATCATTCCATAATTGCTGAACATCCACTCAACAGTGGGCAATGATGTTGCAAGTTAAAACAGTGAAGAGTTCATTTTTTCACTTCAAATATAGGCAAAGTTTTTTTTTTAATATATATAAATTGATGTTGATGTGAATGCAGTAAGACAGAAATTCTCATACTTCTGTTGGGAGTATAAATTGGCACACACTTCTGGGAAAAGCAACGTGGGCACAGACTTTGATTTAGTAATTCCATAATCTAGGATTTAACTCAAGGAAACAATCAGAGATGTGGATGAAGATGCATTTATTCACTTGCTATTCTCTAATTGATTTATTCACACCCATTTATCCTTTCACTCAACAAATAGTTATTGGGCACCTTCTGGGAAGAAGAAAAAGGGCATGAAAAGTTCTACCCTCATGAGTCTACACGGGAGACCTCACAGGTCTCTTACAGGAGAGAGTCACACAAAAAATAGACAATTTCATTTTGTTGGTAAAGAAGAGGTAGGGCCCTTCTCACAGATGGTGGGGGGTGGGGACAGAGAGACTGATGCCTAACAACAAGTATGGGCTAGTCAGATGACTGAGAAGCACCGGGGGGTGGTACAGCTTGGACAGGGAGAGAAGCATACTAGAGGGGTGAATCAGAGTGGAAAGAGATCACAGAGAAAAAAGGAAAATTCCATAGTCAGAGGAACATGGGTCACTTTTATGTTCTTCTTTATATGTTTCCATATTTATAAAATGTCTATGTTGTTCATCAGCGAAAAAAATGTAAAGCTATTGTAAAAGCAAGCAAAATAGAAAATAGTTGTAATAGCACATGTAGTTGACCCAAAAAGCATGTCATCAAACAATTCTCACATCAGACAGAGGTCTGTTGTCAGGGAGAAAATAGAGCAATAGACTTCAAAAGCTTGAACAAATAAAATACACGTACATCACACACATACACTCACCCAGGAAGTACTTTTGCAATAATGCTAGTTATCTTACACTAAACATTTCTTTTAGATCTCACTTAAAAATGGTCATTTCTTGTTTTTCACAATAGTTTATGTTCTGCAAAGTCACCATCAACATTAATTGGCGAATACTGAATCATGGCTCCCAGAGGAAATAAACATACACACACACCACACACACATACACACACACACATCTACCTCACCTAGATAATCTTAAATCCTAAAAACAATTCTGACTGGTAAATTTTATTTACCAAATTTAATTTACAAAAGAGAAAACAAGATTCAGAAGTGTCAAGTGGCTTGCCTGAGGCCACCCTACTAACCAGTGCCAGAGTTGGGATTCAAACCTGTCTAACTGAACCAGAGCCTCTTGCACTGTACTGTGCCGCCCCTACCATCTCTGCCCTTTGCTCATCCCTCCATGAGCGCCAAACAAGAAGGCACAGGGCTGCCTCATTGAGTTTCAGCCGGGAATGTGCATGTCAGTGACACCCATTTTTCACTTCTCTATGCAGGTCTGCGAATGACCAGGAAAATGGCATTGATTAATTTTGAAGTTACAAACAAATTATAGCAAGTAGGTAAATTTGCAAATATGGAATCCATGAAAAATGAGGATTGAATATATATTGTAAACACCTGCATTACGGATCAATTCATGTCATCCTAGGATACATATGTAGAGAGAAAAGTTGCTGTGTGGTGTGTGGCACAATGGAAAGAGCCCTGTCAGCTTAGGGGCTTCCATTTAATAGACATGCAATTAAGAAAGTCTATAACCTTTTTGAACTGAAATTTCTTCCTCTGTATAATGAAAATGAAGTGACTTATATAATCCCAAAATTTTCTTCTGACCTCACGTCTATAGACGTCTAAGATTTTTCCATCTCTAAATATTTTCTACTTCAAGGGTTCTACGACCCTATGGACATGTGTTAAATTTAGTCATCCAACAACAGTTCAGTAAGTTCGCCTCACTTGTGAGGAACCGCTTTCTCAACAGGCATTAGAATCTGCAACACACTATGGCAGAAAGCAGGGAGGGAGGGATGAGAATTTCCAATTCATTTCACATGAAACCTAAACACCAATTCCAAACTGATTAAAAAAAAAAAAAAAAAAAAGCCAAGAATAGTATTCATTGCTGTGTGCCAAAACCAGTAGCCCGTACCAAAGCTACAAAGAGCTCTAACGAGAGAAGTAAACTAGAAAGATCCTTCCTGCTACAGGAAGATTTTATACCTTGGACAGGCACTTCAGAATTCTTATCTGTGAGTCTGTTTTCACTAGAACTCAAAAAGTGAACTCAGTGTCTTAGCGTAAGGAGGCAGAGAGGCACGTATTTTTCCAAATCAGGATAGCAGCAAACTAAAGCTCTCTCTCTTTAAGCAGAAAAATACACTTGCACTGAACAAATTAATAAAAACTAAAGTCCAAGGGAAGACAAAGGCTAGATTTTTAGAGAATAATCTTTGATAACATTTTTTATTTCAAGTTAATAGTCAAGAAAAAATGATTAAAATGGAAATATGAGAGAAAATTAACATACCAAACTGTATTTTCAATAGATAACAGGTTTTGTTTTTTAATATGAATAACAGTTACAATTTGAGAATTTGGTGTTTACCAAATGCTTTATAAATATCTTTAATCTTCATACTAGCAGTACCGGGTAAGCATTATTGTCTTGTTTTATACACAAAGACACTGAGACTCGGAAATGCTAAATCATTTCCCTAATATTATACATAGCTAATATTATGAGAAGGTGTTACTGTTAACTAAGAACTGCCTGGATACAAAGTCCATTCTTATTCCATTGCACAATGGATGCTGCCTCCTGAAAAGAGTAACTGGAAAGCCAAAATCAATAGTTATTAAGTAAGAATTATTCCAAAAGAATTACCTGCTTTATCGAAAAGATTAACATTTAATAAGAAATTATATTTGAAGTTAGAAGTGAGCAAAATCCTTTGAGACTCTTATAGTTTAATTGTTAATTCTTTTTTTAATATTAGGTCACAGTGTCAGTAGTTTTAACTCCTAGCTGATGTCAGGGTGGTTATGGAGCACCTTGAGAATCTAAAGAAAAGACCTTAAGAGTATACTCATAAACGAATACTCAGAGTTCATAGCATCTCAATGTCCATATAGCCAACTCTCTAGGGTTCTGTGAATACCAGTGGAAGAACCCTCAGCATTGGGTGAAAATACTATTCTAGCTCAAGCAGTCTGAATTTTCAAGGGATTAGTGTTGCAAGTATCCCCTTCATCTTACAAAATATGTCTAGGATATGGCATGAAGGATGCAGTAACCAAACCTCATCCTAACTCACAGACATGACTAGTAATTAATAAGGGCACACATTGCTTCTATATTTCCTCCTGGATTTAAAATTAGTCTCCTCTCATTTGGAAGATATGCACCACACTGTGTTCTAATTTCCCATCAATAACCAAATACTTGATTGCTTATCCCTAGAAAACAGAAGGTAGCTTCTCCAAAGACCCAGGAAGGAAAATAACAGCTGAGCAAAACCCAATAATTTCAAGTGAAAACTACTATTAGTAGCAGTAATCCATGATATAAAAAGTTGAAGAAGATAAAACAGAATGAAAGAGAGAGGTGACAGACTTATAGATTTGCCAGTGCCAATAAACCCTATATTCATAGGTGCTTTCAGAGAAAACTTTGCACTATAGAGAATGTATTTTATGCCTTAAAATAGCAATTTAAATTAAGCATTTTTTTGAGGAATGATCTCAATTTTCCAAAGGGGCTGAGTCTATCAAAGAAAGATATTTTCAAATGTCTTTTTTTTTTCAAATTGTTCCTCAAATCTAATAACCATGGTGGTTTCTGGAAAGAATTCAGAAATGTTCTCCAACCCTTAATCTGTTTTCATAAAACACATGTCGGTTAAAGAAGTGAGGTAATTCTGGAAATTGTGTAGTAATTTCTTTGGAAATTATAAGTGAAGCACAGATGGTAATACACTGCTTTTACAGGATATATTTTTATATGCAGATGATATTACCATGAACCCTGTACTGCACCATTTTTCTCTAACAAGATACGAAACAGGACCATAACAGGCAAACAGAGGAAAAAAAAAAAAAACAGAAAAATCAAATAAAATCTTAGATATAATATCTTGCTTGATAAATTAAAATGATTCATAATAGGAACACATTCATAATGGAAATATATATATATATATATAGAGAGAGAGAGAGAGAGAGTACATTATTCCTAAATGCTGAGACTAGTCTGGATAAAATGCCAAGAATATGCTTACCACCCAATATTATTTCCCACCTCAAATTTTCTCAGTATCCATCATTCTACAATCATTTATTTAGCTTGTACTAATTGCCAGGCACTCTGCTGGAATAAAAAGCAGAACAATATGACTCTACCTTCAAGAATTCTAAGACATCTGAAATGAAGTGAACAATGATTTAAAGTAGCAGCTTCAACCACATTTACTACTAATGAGATAGCTGGTAACATTTTTCTTTAAAAATAGAGTAAGTTTGGGGCACCTGGGTGACTCGGTCAGTTAAGCGTCTGCCTTCGGCTTGGGTCATGATCCCAGAGTTCCAGAATCGAGCCCTACATCGGGCTCCCTGCTCAGCGGGGAGTCTGCTTCTCCCTCTGCCCCTCACCCTGCTCGTGCTCTCTCTCACTCTCTCTCAAATAAATAAATAAAATTATTTTTAAAAAACAGTTTAAAAAAGAGTAAGTTCAAAATAAGATACTGTCTGTGATAAAGAACAGTAAAATTATTATTTTAAAATTAAAAATAAATTTCCTGTATGTTTACTGTAAAGAAATGGTAATATTATGGTATCCAATCCTGGAATTTCAATAGTGGTTTGTTTTTTATTTTTATTCTGGTATAATTAATATACAGTGCTATATTAGTTTTGGGTATATGACATAATGATTCAATAGCTCTATACACTTCTCAGTGCTCATCAAGATAAGTGTATTCTTAATCCCCTTTATCTATTTTATTTTTTTAATTAAAAAAAATTTTTAAAGATTGTAAGTAATCTCTACACCCAACATAAGGCTCGAACACGCAACCCCAAGATCAAGAGTCATGTGCTCCACCAACTGAGCCAGCCAGGCACCCCTCCCTTTATCTATTCTAATCATCCCCCTATGCACCTCTTCTCTGGCAATCACCAGTTTGTATTCTGTATTTAAGAAGCTATTTGTTTTTTCTTTCTTTGTTCATTTGTTTTATTTCTTAAATTCCACATACGAGTGAAATTATATGGTATTTGTCTTTCTCTGACTTATCTCACTTACTATTAGGTCCATCCTCTAGATCCATCTATGTCATCACAAATGGCAAGATCTCATTCTTTTTTATGGCTGAGTAATATTGCATAATGCACGCACATGCATATGTGTGTGTGTGTGTATACAATGTCAATGAACACTTCGGTTGCTTCCGTATCTTGGCTATTGTAAATAATGCTGCAATAAACATAGGGATCCATATATTTTTTCAAATTAGCAGTTTCATTTTCTCTGGGTAATACTGGATCATATGGTAATTACACTTTTTATTTTTTGAGGAATCTCCACACTTTTTTCCACAGTGGTTGCACCAATCTACCATTCCCACCAATATTGCACAATGGTTCATATGGTATTTACTGGAATTTCAATAGTTTTAATATTTCATAGTTATATATTTTTTTATTTAAAGTTTTTTTTCTAAGGATTTTATTTATTTTTTGACAGAGAGAGACAGTGAGAGAGGGAACACAAGCAGGGGGAGTGGGAGAGGGAGAAGTAGGCTTCCTGCTGAGCAGGGAGCCCAATGCAGGGCTCGATCCCAGGACCCTGGGATCATGACCTCAGCCGAAGGCAGACACTTAACGACTGAGACACCCAGGAGCCCCTTCATAGTTATATTTTTATCAGATTGGGTAAGATATAACTTTGTCCAAAGGGTTGGCTCCCACAAAGCTAAGTACATGTGCCTGACGCTCTACATGCATACTCAGGTCTGAAAAGGTGACCCCCAAGAGTAATCAGGAAGGCAAGTTGCTAAAGGCAATATGGTGGGCATCAGTACTATTAATGGCCACTATTAATGGAAGAAAGACTGCAGAATGCTCTAATGAAGAAGTGCCAATGTCTGGCAAAGAAACCCAAACTCAGACAACTTCTTTGTAATAACCAAGAAAGTCTCTAAGACCTGAGAACAGTGCCTTGTGGGTACTGGACAGAATAAAGCTGCATTTGTCATTTCAGCTAACCATAGAGATGACCTCTCTGACTATGGCCTACCCCAAATCAGGATGGTTTAAGGACTTGCCCATTAGAGAAAAAAACGACGGCGTATCTTCCTTAAAGACCCAGGGCTGCTCTGCCAGTGAGGTCCTTGCGAGAGTCAGAACGGAGAGTCTACCCCAGCTTATTACTACATGTGCTGTGCAAAGTTGCCTGTGTGCTCTGGAGTTAGACTCTCTGGAATTGACTCCCAGCTTTCACATTTATTATTAGTTAGGCAAGTTTTCAACTTCTAAATGACCTCAGTTTTCTTGTTTATAAAGTGAGTATGGTAATAATACTTTATATCTCCCAGAGAGTTAAAAATGGAGTAAGGTAACATACCTAACATTTAGCACAGTGTCTGGCACATCTACAAAGTGCTCGATAAATATGACTACTTTTCAAAGCAAAGGAGCTATGTCTATGAAGATGACAACTGGAGCAAAGATATTCAGCACAAACAAACATTACAATTCTACCATATGCAAGTGAATTCAATACGTTCAGTTGCACACAAAGCAAAGATCTAGGTCTCTTAAAAAGGGTAGAGAAAAAAAGAAAATGATGGGTAAATAAAGTAAAAAAGGTAGCTAACTTATACCTTTGCCTGTTCAAAGTGATTTTAGAAGGTAAAGAGAGAAGGGGAACAAGTCAGTAAGAGGTCACCATTAGGAGAACTGAAGAAAAAAATGTGATAGGAACATTTTGAGTACATTCCATTAAAACTCATAATAGCCTTAAAACATTTTTATCTCCTCTTCCCCAAACCCCCATGTAAGGAATAGTAGAAGAAAGCAGATCCATGTAGGCATCAAAGTGCAGACTGGGAGGTAAAAAATGTACTGCTTGTAATTGCCAAATTGACGTGTGGAACAAGAGATGAACCAGAGAATTACAGGCCAATAAACCTGAATTCAATTTAGAGAAAGAAATGGAAAACACGTGGAATTGCTCAGATAACAATCCTTGAGGAAATTCTAGAACCGTGCTTCCCAAAGCCAGATCAATGGTTTGGCAGCATTAAAATCATGGAGGGGGAGGGGAGACATTTTTCAAAATGGAGACTCTGAAGTTCTACCTCAAACCTCCTGAAATAGACCTTCTGGAGAAGCAGCCAAGGAATCATCACTTTAGACAAGCTCCTCCAGATGATTCATTTGCACATTGAAGTTTGACACCCACAGCCCCATAGCACAAAAAGAAGTGACAGCAAGAGAGGATGAACAAAAAAATACTAATGGCTTCTTTTCTTTTCAGTGCTACTTATTCTATGATTGCCTACATAAATAATGAGTGTTATCTATCTTGTTTAATAAGTGATATCTTACTTCAAACACATGTCATAATGGTAAGGGTACACAGTTTGAAAAATCAAACTGAATTTCAATATATGATTGCATTTAACTTTAAAATGGATCTGCTGAATTTTTTAAACATGGACAACCTATAGGTAAAATTGCCTCAGCTCATTTCTAACACCAGATTTATAGGTTGTAACTTGCTTAGTACAAATGCAAAATTTTTCTTTTTAAGCTTAACATTTTAAAATTACACAACACGGGGGAAATGAGGTAAAGACAACTCCACAGGAGAAAGGTACGATGGACAGAGGGATAAAGCTGAGTTTACTCAGTGAAAAACTCACTCCTGTTTACCTACACACTGTAGCTACACATGCATCTGTTCCCAATTTGAGGGGAATATATTGCAAACACATCAGTTCATATTTTTCATGGCTAACCTCTTCTGTTCAGTAAATGAACATATAAACTCCTGCTTCATGTTTCTATTTACCTACTTGCATCAATATGATGTTTAAATAAAAAGGCAAAAAATTAAAGTCCTCCAAACTCCAAATTCTTCAATTAATACTAACACTCTGTCTCTTGATCCTCTGTCTGGATCCCACCTGGAAGAACTAACCCAAAAAGGAAAGGATCCTGGAGCTGAAGTCCCACTTCCCATCACTCACTTCTTCCACACCCTCAAAGAATACTTCAACAAAAGCACCACCATAGACATTCCTGCAATACAAACATAAAAGTGAATAATTCTGCCTCCTAATTTTGAAGCTATCCAGATATTACCAAAGCTCTTGCCACCTAAGAACTGAATTGTCTCTATTTCATCAGATGAGTCAGTGTGAGGTGATTTATAATGATACTATTAGACGAGTTGTATTGTATCCTGCAATGATAAGTCTTGGGAAAAAATAATTTAGTCAACTATATTTCAGAAAACAGATAAGAGCCCTCTTAGTCACAAAGTCATCCCTCTCCAACCTCCTATAATTGAGTCTATAAAGGAGTCTATAAATGATAGTTTATATTACAAACATCAGAACTTGGAAACACACACTGCCTTATTTTCTATCCTAGTTTTATGGCTGCATCCCTTCTCTCTCCAGACTCTATCCACAGCAAAGGCTTTAACATCTACGTTTTGTGTGTCCTAGATGTTAGACAAATTAGAATGCATATTTATATACTTAGGCTTATATTTCCTTTCTATTAAAGCAAATATAAATGTCTGCCATGGCGGAAAATGCCAAAAACATTCACATTAAAAAGGCAAAAGCAATGCAGACCATATGCAAGTGACCTTTCTAGAAAAGAGTGGCCAATATCTTTATAGTATCAACCGCCATACTTTTATTCAGAACATAAAAAAAACTACATTCTATCAGGAAAAACTGTGATGGGAATTCTATTCTATTTTTCTATCTCATAAATTATCCTCTAAGATTGAGTAAAAGGCTGGATATGAAGGGCTTGTTCTTTCAAAAGTCTGAAATTGGAGTAACTCTACTACCAGCTAATGAAATGCCATCTGTCACCAGCACAAAAATGACTTCAAAACAATGGATTGAAGGGAAAAACAAGATGAAGAATTGTAAAGTTTACAACTTTCTACACATGTGTTCAAAGGTGAGTAGAGTCAGGAAGTTGAAAGACTAATGTGAGAGGCGGAATTACTTAAATATTTATTTTTGCCTCATATTAATGCATTAAAATTTAATATATCATTTACCCTACCTTGCCATAAAAACAGTATCATCCTTTATTTTAAACCAAGCTCAATAAAAGACTAGGCTTACCTCTCATAGGGCTCCATACAATAATTCTACAACATAAGACAAATATTCTTTCTAGCAACACTAATTCTTCCAGGGATGATGTGCAGTGGGGGAAAAGTCCTTTCTTGGACTTCCCTTGTTTCCTCAATATCCCTCCTTCTCATCTCTGCCTCTCTCCCTTTTTATAACTGCAATAAACCCCACAAGTAAGACTTAAGAAAAAAAAGAACTCTGGGAGCATAAGTGATCCTCTTCTTTACATTTTCTTGGAAGCAGGGAAACAGTTATCTCCCTTTAATATCACTTATTTGCTACAAAGTTTAAAAATAAGATGAAAATCAAAAGATGTATATAAAAAGCTAATTTCCCAAATAGCTCAGAAAGTTCTTTCAATATATGCATGCATACATATGCTGTATTCTATATCTTTCCTTTATGAACACACATATATATGCATGGATATGAGATTATGTGTATATAGTTAGAAATGTGTTTAATTGTAACATTACATATAAATTTAAACAAAGATGAAACAAAGATGCTCTTATTTAATAGTGCCTAGAACTGTGATAGCTGAATCATAGCTACAGCACAAACATCTTTGCTAATGAGGAAGAAAGCATATCTCTAATAAAATGATTTGAGACAAAATGAACTTGTCAAAGTGTGAATTTAGAAAGTATTTGATAATGTCCTAGTATTTTCTTTCTATCCCTTTGCCCTATTAAAACTGTTTTTCAGGAAATACATAAATAATAAATCCATATATCAATATTCAAATGGCTAAAACTTTTTATTGTTTCACAAAGTATTTTTGTCAACAGTAGGCAAGAACCCAAATAATAATATTTATCAATCACATATCGCATTGGTAATTTCTGTAATTTGATCATTGATACCATAGCTGAATGCCCATTTTTTGACACCAGCACACTTCCTCATAAACCCTGGTGAGAACATGGGAATCCCAAGCACTGTTTCCTACTCCGGTTTCTACCACAAACTTTCTGTGAAGCCTAAGGTGAAGATTATGTCCACAACCAGGTCCTTAGATTCCTCACCTAAAAAAGCACTGATCTAGGGGCACCTGGGTGGCTAAGTTGGTTGAGCGTCCAGCTCTTGGTTTCGGCTCAGGTCATGATCCCAGGATCATGGGATCGAGCCCCCGTCCAGCTCCATTCTCTCTCCCTCTTCCACTCCCCCTTCCACTTGTGCTCTCGCTCTCTCTCTCACACATACATAAATAAATAAATAAATAAATAATTTTTTAAAAATTAAAAATAAAAATAAAAAAGCACTAAATTAATCTAAATTATGGTTAAGGTCATAACATGGAAAAAGAAGAATTAGGGGGACAAAGAACAACAGTCTCAGCACTTTGCTGTTACATGTCAAATAAAATTAGTTGAAGAAGTTTCTGGAACAAAAAAAGTTATTTATCTCTCATCTCTTGAGCACAGATACCGAGGATAAGTCCAAAAATTATTGCTTGAACCCAACAGTAAGCCTCTTAGCTTTGTGTTTTTCTCAGTCACACTAGTTCAAAACTCTGCCACATTTATTCTAATTTCTGGGCTCTGTTATTTAGAGTCACTTTTGCATGGTGACTATTATTACTCCTTTTCCACCGAAACTTTACTCATGATAATTGTCTCTAAATAGGTAACAACCCTATAGCAGAAAACACAACTTAATCCTAGCTTATGCAGAGAAATGGAGGGATAATGACAAAGAAAAGAAAGGGGAAGAGAAAAATAGCCAGGAAGGTCATTGTGCATATGCTGGGGGGGGGGGGGGGGGGGAGGGTGGGAGCAGTTGGAAATGCTGAAGGAAGGGGAAAATAGATAAAAGAGAAAAGCAGAAAAGAAAAAAAAAGAATAAATCAATTCAACTGTAAATCAATAAATCAATTCAACTGTAAATCAATAAATCAATTCAACATCTATTGTTGAAATTCTGTCCAACATACCTTCTCTTTTCTGAGGAAACTACTACTCCCCCACTCCAACTATCACATCATACAGGAGCTGCCTGCCATTCATGGTCCCACAAAGTATTTTCAGCTACAAGAATAGGCAAGTGATCCAAACTGGGTTAATGAGAAACTTTCCTTAGGGCTTTTCATAGCAGAGCTGGAAGTATAAGCATATGGGCAGAGGGAAGATATTTTCTCCAAGAAAAGTGATAAAGAAATGGTTGCCAGGTGAGAGGAAACCATACAACATGGAAAAAGACAATCTGCAACAAGAGAATGAGGCCAACCAACAAAGAGAAGCAGGAGTGAGGGTAAGAGAGAAGGCTCTGCAAAGGTCTCAGCTTTACTGCTTGTTTGGTCAGCCCTTCCCCACAATCTGTGACCTACACTAGTATTTTCCAATAAACCTCCTATATTGGACAAGGTGATTCAAACTGGCTTTCTGTTGCATGAAACCAGGAGTCTTGAATAAAAGTCTTGAATAAAATGTCCAAATTTTATCACAAAATTAATCAGTCCATTTGTTGTTTCATTCAGAAGACAATTTTCATCCACCAACCACTGTGATATTCCATGGAAATACCATGACTACTAAGTCAGAGATCCAAAATGTAAGGAAATTTTCAAGGAAACTGTAAGAAACAGTAAAAGAAAAACCATTAAAATTGAGGGAAAAAATAGAGAATATTGATAATATACTAAATTTCAATATCTTGCCATGTTGGTCATGCTGTGTCTCACCATCAATCTTTAATTTAAAGAAAATATACAAGATTCGAGAATTAATTATCCTGGTTAAAGTAACTAGGATTTTAAATATGTTTAAGGTTAATTGACAATTGAAAACAAATGGGTATTCACCTCCCCTAAAGTGAGAATAAAGACAATGTGCCTAGTGTCACGATAATTACTTAGTGCTTCTCTAAAAGAACTAGTCAGTACAATTATCCAAAACAATGAGAAAAAACAGAAGGCAAAATTATCTTTAAGTCTAAATAATATGACCATGTGTCGAGACCACTCAAGAGGATCTACAGAAGGATTATATGACATGATGATTTAACAAGGTGGGCATTTGATAATTAATATATAAAAATCAATAGCTTTTCTTTTTGTTTTTTTTGGGGGGGAATATCAAGGTTTGTTTTATTTTCTTTATTTTTTTGAGAGACAGAGAGAGAGAGAGAGAGTGTGTGTGTGTGTGTGTGTGTGTGTGTGTGTGTGTTGGCGGGGGAGGGGAGAGGAGTGAGGGGGAGAGAGAATCTCAAGTAAGCTCCACACTCAGTGCAGAGCCCAAGGCAGGGCTCAATCTCATGACCCTGAGGTCATGACCTGAGCCAAAATCAAGAGTCTGATGCTTAACCAACTGAGTCACCCAGGTGCCCCTTATTTTATTTTTTAAATTATACTTGACATATTACTTTCAGGTGTACCCATAGTGATGTGAGAATTACTGTATATACATTAAAAAATGCCCACTACAATAAGTGTAGTTCTTTAAATACAAATTGCTTGGGAAATATAGTGGAAGTTCCCATTCTAAATAGCAACAGAAAAGGAAAAAACTAACTCCAAATCTACAGAAACCTGCAAAACACTACTGAAAGGAATAAGTTTGGTATTGTCCCAGGAAGATTTAAATATATCAGTGGAAAAAAATTGTATCCAAAAATAGGTTAAATTATTTGTGAAAATTAGTATATGACAAAGGCAGCTTTTAAATCAGTGAGGATGTTGTAGATTGAATTACCGATCCCAATATTTCCCTCCTCCTACATCCACACTCTTGTGCTGGCCTCATCACAGGCAACATGTACATCCAAACTCCTTGACCTTGGGCTGTGCTATGTAACCAACTTGCTTGGGCAAAAGAATGTGGTCAGAAGACACTGTTTGCTGGTTAAGAGGCTAAGACTTCAGAGGCATCGTATTTGGCTGCTTGTCCTCAAATGCTTTTACCACCACCAAGGGAACATGTTCCAATTTTCCTCTGGTTTTAAGACTACATGCAATATATACAGCAGAGTGGCCCTAGCCTAGCTATGTGAAACAAAGGTGCTCTGGACCACCCACGAATCTATCAGCTCGACTCGAATTTGTCTTATAAAGGCATTGTATTTTATAGTTATTAGTCCTCAAGAAAACCTAAGTGCTACGGAGAAACGATGTATTACTCAATTTATAGTGCTAAAGCATCTGTTAACCAGTTTTGGGGAAAATGAGTTAGATTCCACTTTCTGTACCTGCACCAAAGTATATTACTTAAAGATTAAACAGAAAAAAAAAAAAAAAAGAAGAAGAAACAAGTGTTTTTAAAAACAGTTTTAAAATGCTGGATACTTCTTAAAGCATAATACAAAACTACAAGTCAAAATATAAATGACTAATTAATATGAAAAATAAATTAGCAAAACCAAAATATGTCAATAAATTCATATTACACAGGACAGAGAATGGGTCAACTTAACACATATAGAGCTGTTATAAATCAGTAAGAAAGAGAAGACAAAGTAAAGACTGGCAGGAAAAAGAAACCTTGCAATAAAAAATGTAAGTGGATTAAAGTATTTTAAAATGCTGAATATTGATATTCATTTAAATTTGCATCAAATTATTTTTTCACCCATCAGATTAGGAAAAAAAATCACAAGTAATGGCAGGTGTGTGTGGATTCAACCATGCTCAAGCACTGTTGAAAACTATTTTTTTTAGAGAAGGGGAGAGAGAAAGAGAGAGAGAGAGAGCATGCACGCACACACATGCACACACACACACCCATGAGGGTGGGGAGAGGGGCAGAGGGAGAGAGAGAATCTTAAGCAGGCTCCACGCCCAGACTGGGGGCTCAACCTCACAACCCTGAGATCATAACCTGAGCCAGAATCAACAGTCCCACGCTTAACTGACTGAGCACCCAGGCACCCCAAGCACTCCTGAAAACTAGAAAATTGATGTATTTGGGGGATAGCAATTTGGCAGAATTCACCAAAATTATAGATAAATATATAGCCAATAATAGAGCAATTACACTTCCAGAAACATTATTTGTTAAATAAACTCACACATGCTTAAGTAAGCATATTGTATTATTATTTATAATAGAAACAACCTTGAAAATAACCTATTTGTCCAGCAAGAATAATGTTGTTAAATAAATTACCACATAAGTTATAAGATACCATACAGGTATGAAGTTGTTCTTTATGTATTGATATGAAAAATTCTCCAAAGCATGTATTTATGTTAAAAATATATAGAACATTTTAAATAATGTATTTCTATAAAAAGGAAGAGAGGGAGAAATGAAGTATGTATGTGTGTCTACAAAATCTCTGGAAGTTATTCAAGTAACAAGAAGAAAAGAAAACCAGACTGTTGTTTAAATGAATGGAACCGGCAGATGTCTGTCTTCAACCAAAAGATTTGGTAAGTCTTGCCATTCCTAATATGATGCTATACCAGAAGACTCATTTTCCCTGGTAAACCCAGAAGTGAATAACGGACTGTTTAATATTCAGAGGGCTACATTTCCTCTCCTCCTAAGGAAGATGTAATCTAGATAGATAGTACATGTTATCAATGAAAGACTGAAGAAAGTCATATTTTCCCTATTCTTACCCTGCCAATTACCAATGTGTAGGTGTTCAGCAAGAGAAAATCCATCAAATTTTAACATCTCTTGAGTCAGTTCTTCATGGGTCTTCAATATTATACTTGTTAGAACAATAAACATGATCTAATTTTAATGTAAGTTAGAAATTCAAATTATATGTGATTATGCACTCTTAGGGTTTTACATGCTAATGGATGCAAAAATTGATAGCATATCAACATTTTTCTCATCTGTGTAGCTAAAAGAGCGATGAGTCAAGATGTCCAGTGAAATACAAGTAAAATTGTTTTTGCTCTTTCCTAGAAACTGTATTGGGAAAGTTGCCATTTATTAATAGCAATAACTACAACTGAAGTCACTGAACTAGAACAAGGTTCTTTTCCTTTATATTTATTTCCCTAGCTGTTCGGATACACACTTCTGAAAAAAGTGACCAATTTTTCTAATGTCAAGCCAATAGGTACTTACACAAATGTTACATCAGTGAAGGAAGATATAAAGTACTTGTTTATACCAGATATACTAATGTAACTTAATGGAGATGACAAGAAAAAAATCTGGAAGTCCTAGCTCCTTACCAGTTAACCACTGATCGTTAAAATAAACATATCTTTGATTATTAGCAGCTAAATATTTTTAATAAAGTAACTGAAGCAAATGTAAGGTATAAGTACCATATTTTCACCCAGTAAGGGCTAAATGAGTTAAGGGAAATAACAACTATTGAAATGGGTCAGAAAATATCAGTTAAACTAGAAACTAACACCCATGAAAGGGGATGATGTAATCCATTCATTCTTTCAGCACATACCTACTGAGCTCTGTACTTTTCCTAGGGCAGTGTTAGGCTCATGAATTACATTGGTGACCATGGCAGATACACTGTCTCATCATAAAGTTATAATTTACTGTGAGAGTCAGACATGAATCCATTACACAAAAACCTTGTACAACAGGTTTTTGGCACATGCATTTAATTTACCAAATTTAACCATATGCTCCAGGGAAACAGAAAAAAATATTTAATTCAAATCCCCTTAAATTTCTCCTCTAGTAAATATAATTTTGGCCTACATGGTTCCAGAGACAGGAAGACCAAAACTCAAAGGCACAGAGAAACAAGAGATGTTGATACTTGGCTTCTGAGTGTCCATGTGCCAGTCTTAGCAATTAATGAGCTATTAAATGGATTTTATTTTATTTTATTTTATTTTTTTTTAAAGATTTTTATTTAAGAGAGAGCATGAGAGGAGAGAGGGTCAGAGGGAGAAGCAGACTCCCCGCTGAGCAGGGAGCCCGATGCGGGACTCGATCCCGGGACTCCAGGATCATGACCTGAGCCGAAGGCAGTCGCTTAACCAACTGAGCCACCCAGGCGCCCCTATTAAATGGATTTTCAACAGTAATTTTAAAAGTGAGCCTTTTGTCTTACATACATGTATCAGTATGCAACTTTGAGGTAAGATAAAACACTCTGTGATTACAATTATGAAAGGTATTTTGAAGAATAAGTAGTAGAGAAGGTTATTATAAAAGCATAATGGGCTCATTTTCTGGCGGGCGCTGCAGATGGGGATTAGAGAAGGCCAGATAATGTTTGCTGGTTACTAAGGGATGAGTACAGGGGTAGGAAAGATATGAAGGACTTAAGCATTTTGATGAAGACTCTGAAGTACATGGATCTTGGTATATCCAGGAGGAAAAGAGAAAACAGAATACCTGCTTGAACAATGGTTCTCAAAGTTTGGTCCAGGAACCCCTGGGGGTCCTAAACTCTTACAGGAGTCCACGAGGGCAAAATTATTTTAATTTTGATGCTATTTGTCTTTTTACTCTCATTTACTTGCAATTGACAGTTCAGTATACCACAGGCTCCGTGATTTATAGTATTGTAAGTGTGAATACAGAAATAAATATGAAAATCCAACTATCTTTTGTTAAGCCGGATATTACAGGTCTTTGAAAAAATATAAAACAATGTCTTTTTTACTAGTGTTACTTTGTAAAATTTATTTTTCATAAACCTTTCTGTTTATCACTCATTTGAGCAATTTGATCATGGTGTGCCTTGGTTTAGTTTCCTTCATGTTCCTTGCACTTGGGGTTCCCCGAGACTCTCTGATCCATGAGTTTATAGATTTTCTATAAAACTGGGTAAAGCTTTAGTCATTATATCTCCAAATACTCTTTCTGCCCCCTCCCTGTTCAGGGACTCAGATTACACATATATTAGGCCACCTGAAGTTGTCCTATATATACCATGTTCCACTCACCTTATAAATGTTCTTCTCTCCCTGTGTTTTACTCTGGATAACTTATATTGCTGACTTCTAGTTTACTATTTTTTTTTCTTCAGTAATGTCAAATCTGTTATAAATTTCAAGTGTATCTTTAATGTCACATATTGTGGTTTCAATCTCTACAAATTCAATTTGAGTCTTTTTCAATATCTTCCATGTCTCAAGTTTTTGAACAAAGAATACAGTTATAACAACTGTTTTAATATTCTTATCTGCTAATTCCAACATCTGGGTCACTTCTGGATCAGTTTAGATAGACACTGCTCCTCATTATGAGTTGTGTTTTTCTGCTTCTTTACATGCTTGGTAATTTTTTTTTTTTAATTGAATGCCAGACATTGTGAATTTTAAACTGTTGGGTGCTGCATATTTTTGTATTCCTGTATATCTTATTGAGCTTTGTTATGGGAAACAATTAAGTCACTTAGAAACAGTTCGATCCTTTCAGGTCTTGCTTTTAAGACTTTTAAAGCAGAACTAAAGCAGTATTCAGTCCAGGACTTTGTTCCTACTCCCAGAGCAGGACGGTTCTGAGTACTCTGCCCTTTATCCTGTAAATAATGAGGTTTTCAAGTATGGCTGATGGGAATGGGCACTATGCCCAGCCCTGTGTGAGCACCAAGCATTGTCCCTTCTGATTCCTTTAGTTGCTTCTTTCCCCGGCCCCCAGTTGCTACTTCACAGGAATGAGCAGATCAGTTCTCAACTAAATATTCAAGGGAACTCTCTACAGACCCCCAATGATTTTTGCTCTGTGAAGCTCTCTTTTTTCTGGAATTCTGACCTGTAAATTCTAGCCACCTTGGTCTCCTCCTACCCCCAGCTCCATCTCTAACACAGGGAGCCTGCCTGGCTCAACCTGGTTCTGCATACCCTGTACTATTATCTGCAAGCTCTATCAAAATGGTCAACTGAGACAATTGCAGGGTTCACTCTGTTTGTTTCCCATCTTTTAGGGATGACATCCCTTCATTATCTGATGTCCAATGACTTGAAAACCATTTTTTCCCTATATTTTGGTTATTTCACCAAGTAGGGTAAATCAAGAGCCTTTTATCTTGCCCCATTGTCCTTTACCTCTTTAATCTCACAAAAACCCATGAATTGGGTACCATTATCTCTACTTTACACATGAAGAAATTGGGGCACATGATCAATCACCTGGCTTAGTGAAGTTCACTGAGCTTGTAGTGATACAGCTAAGATTTTTAAGCATTTCTTTGCAAGTTCTTGCACATAGCCATTATGATATGCTGTCTCTAGAGGAGGTGAGAGATAGTTGAATATTTACCACTGAGAAATGTTATAAAATCAGCTAGATTCTCACCTTTGTAAATGGGTTTAGAAACAGTTCTCCTTGAAAGGCTAATGAATGAACTAAGTGAACCCTGAAAGCTATACACAGCAACGATCTTAAGGACTAAAGATTTTTTTTTTTCAGTCTTTGGTCAACCGCCAAACTGAAGTTTCCATTCCCTTCACAACAAAGACAATAACCAGATATCAGGTCCAATCTCAAACAGTGAGGAGGTGCTCACTAATTTCTGAAGCACGGATCCATGTCAAAATTAACCTATCTCTGAGAAAAGTCTCATTTATATTACAGTTAAATATATTAGAAGTAATAAAATAAACTGATTTCCTTATAGCTTCTACCCAATTGATTGCAACATATAAAAATAACAAACTCCAAAACTCACAGAACATGCCAGGTAGTAACCGTGTACATACACATTCTTCCCTGCAGGGCACCAGAACACAGACCTGTCACGGGTTTTCCTTTACATTTTCTCTTTTCATCTTGGAATGTAATCACATCTTCCTAAAACTTTTAAAAATCACATTTAAAAGAAAAACTGCAACATGGCAAATAGTTGAGAAAGGAAATACTATGATTAATTTGAAATTATGCCACATTTAATATTATATGTAATTAAACATAGGTTAGCAACTTTCTAATGAGGAAAAAATCATAAGGAGTATTCAAGAGTAAAACTATGGAGCACCACATACTCAATCTTGAATCAACAAATCAAATCAACAGCAGTCTATTCAGTTTTTTACTCCAGGCAAGACTCTATGCTAGGGTAGACCTAGCATTTTCATTATGTATATTAACTATCTATTTTCAGTTTGAAGTACAAAAGATGTGAACCATGGAACTTGATCATATGGTCTTCTTGGGAAATTGGAGGTTCTTGCCTCTATTGGTTAAGAGCCTGGACTCTGCAGCCAGCTTGACTGCTTTGATTCTGGGCTACTCCACTTTGGGAGAATCAGAGCTATGTGGCCTTAGCAAGTTCCTCAACCTCTTGATGTCTCAGATTCCTCATTTGTAAAAGAGAAACAGCAGTGTTAACTCACAAGATTGTAATGAAATTTCAATGAGTTGATATATATGAAACACTTAGAACATAATCAGGCACTCAGCAAATGTGCAACCAGTGTTAATTAACATTGTTTTTATTATTAAAAGAAGTTATTCAATAAAATCAATTCTATGCATCTCTGTGTTATTGGTTATTTGGACCTTGTCTAATTAGACTATAATGCCAGCACATAATTGTTTCCAAACTCTGGTCATCTCATTGGTGGGAACGAAGGTACTGAGATACACCCTATTCTTATTTAAGGAGATTGCTTGGCATTTTCTCAATGCCATGATTACAAAACCCATGCTACAGACAAACAGTAAAGATTACAAATCAATTTTATGAATGATCAAAATAAGGCAAAGACTGCTTAAGCAATTTGCTTGAGTCACCAATGGAACAAACAACCGTACTCAATCCACATGCAGAAGTAAATCAGTAAGTTACATGGATAGAGTTGTTACAATATTAAAACACCCAGGGTTGGGGCGCCTGGGTGGCTCAGTCATTAAGCGTCTGCCTTCGGCTCAGGTCATGATCCCAGGGTCCTGGGATCGAGCCTGCTTCTCCCTCTCCCACTCCCCCTGCTTGTGTTCCCTCTCTCGCTGTGTCTCTCTCTGTCAAATAAATAAATAAATAAAATCTTAGGGGAAAAAAAAAAAAAAAAAACACCCAGACCTCCAAAACCATTTCATCGGTAACTGGGACTGAGTTTTTATAAATTTGTTCTCAATTTCATACAAATCACTGAGTATACATTTGATTCCGGAAGTCATTTGAATCTATTCTCCCTTCTTCACAGTGAAAGAAGGGAGAATGGATGCAAATGTGGCTTTTTATAAAATTTTACCTGGTTTTCAAGCCTGGTGTCCTGTAAGTCATAACTCAAATATGAAGTCCCTCTAGACCCCAAACTAGAAGAAACAAGTAGGACCACAAGGAGGAATTGCCTAGCAATTATTTAAAGTAAAGAGGGAATGAAGGCACAGCCACTAGAAACCCAAAACAAGTTCAAATATCTAATCACTATAAACAATGAGAAACTATTAACACATGGTATGAATTCAACTGTGAAAGTTCCTATGGAAAAAATGCCTGCACTGACATCCCTCAGGGTCTGACTCTGCATCAGCCTGTGCTGAGGCACAAGCCTGCATTCCGCTGACATCACCTCAGGTGCACGCAATTTGGGGACATGAAATAAAGTTCACAAAAGTATCTAGCTTCCCTTAAAAAGAGGCAGTTTATTCCCCCTTAACTTAAGCGTGACTAAAACAAATACTGTAAAATTCCATTCCAATGAGTAGTTTATTTGGGTTTATTTGGTCATTTGAATACATCACTCTAAGGACTGTTTCTCCGGAGAATATCTGTGGGGCCATGGCTTACTTCATTTATCCATGTCTCATTTAACTGACTAGATTAAGAAACATTTTAAAAATCTGAGTGATGCTTGTGAGGAAATTATATCTTAATTAAATGTTGGTGTGCCCCCTGCATTAGTGACTGCCTTTTTTTATCCTCCTTCCTTCTACCACAGGTCGTATTATAATCTGCTCAACTGAAAACATGTCTGAGGTTCCTATTTAAAGAAATAACAGTTTCACACTTTTGTGACTCATTTCGTACATATTTTTAAAAAGAAGAATAGGTAAAATCTATATTTTAAAATCTGCTTTCGTTGAAAAACATGTATTCAACAAAGGCCTAGGGTAAACATTAAAAATAAGATAACTTTAGTCTCACAAGCTTTTAAAATTGGATTTTTGCTACATATAACCTAAAAGGCACGATCAAATTAAATTTAGCCCACCTCTCATCTGTTAAGACTACAATTATCTCACTAGACATTTTAGTTAAAATGAGAATTTCAAAAGCACCTGCAGTCACTATAATGTATAGTTTCTCACCTACTCTACACCTAAAAGCAACGGATATATAAAGCAGTCCTGCATTATAACATTTTTTTGTCAAGCTGTCATACCCAGAACTCCCGGCATCCCTGAAAAGTGCTAATTTCCTTCTTAGTTCATCAAATATGTAATCATTGGTGCCAACTGGCTCTCAGTAAACCCATATCACATCTTAAATCATAAACCATGTGTTCATTGATTTCTTTAAACTCTCTATTATTGGCTATGATTCATTTTAAGGCATGTGATTGCACCTAGTGTCCTTGATTTTAAACCAAATTCT
The DNA here is from genome assembly GCF_004348235.1 of Phoca vitulina. Classification (NCBI taxonomy): domain Eukaryota; kingdom Metazoa; phylum Chordata; class Mammalia; order Carnivora; family Phocidae; genus Phoca; species Phoca vitulina. The sequence continues at coordinate 35,814,515 of NW_022589728.1, forward strand.
TCTACTCCACTGGAGTCTTTAAACAGCTCAATAGCTCCCTCTAGCCTCCTTTTATATACTACAACCACTGATCACATTTAATCAAAGGTCAGGGGGCCACAGTGGGATTATTCTTATTCCTTTGGCTAAACTTCTGTTAAAAGGCTCATCAACATATTCCACTGATCCAAACCCACGGATGCACAATGCCAAACGACTGTGGTGAAACACTAAGACAAAGAACATCCATTCAGAGTGCTAAATGACAGGAAGCAACAATCAAATATGGTTTTATGAATAACCTCAAAATCTATAAATAACTTTCCCATGAAAAAGAAAAAGAAGGCAAATAAAAAAATTGAGTGTCACACATATTATTACTTAGTATTTAATCCTTTTAACATGGAATATTTTTGCTGCTCATATAAGCTGCATATTTTATAAAACAAATGGAATCTGATTTTTCACATTCAAAATCAAATGTGTTATGAAGAATAAAAATAGCCCTCAAAGACCCATGTGCCAAAATTATTTTCCACAATGGGTAAAAGGGATAGACAGTATAAGCATTTCATTTCACTACAAAATAAATTTTGTATATTTTGTATAGATAATAGATTTGAATTTGAGACTCTTTCCCACCACAAAAAAAAAGCAAATTTTGATCTTATTTCACCTTGCCTTTTTAAGATTGAAGTGCCAACTTATAGATGATATAGATTTTTCAAAATAACATCAAGCCACGTTTTTAACATTAAATCTTTAAAGTATGCTACCCTGGCCAAAAACTGATTTTAAAATTACAAATAATTTGCTGCCAATGTTTTTATTACTCAGCAGAAGGCTAGGATTATTTTCAAAATGGAACACCCTGTGTCACTACAGATGATAACAAATGTTAGCAATAAGTTGCCCATTCTGTATGTCTTCATGATATCCACTTCAGAAAACAAAAAATCTGAACATCTACCTTTGACATCTAGTTGCCCCCAAATTCATATGGTAAACATGTACGATTTTCCTCCATCTATACAAAGTAAAGCTTGGAGGCTAAATACAATAGAATTTCAAATTTGGAAATGTCTTTGGTGATAGTTTTGTTCAATTTTTGTTTTTGCAGATGCAGGCATTAAAGAAATGACTTGTCCAAGATCAAAGCTATTAGTATAAGAACCAAAGTTAAAGCCTGCACCCCTTGACCTCTGGCCTAGGGCTCCATTACATTAAATTGTTAGCTACCTTTTATTCCCAGGGTTATAAGAACAAGATTGTTGCTGTTTAAAAATGTCTTTGCTGCCCATCCCCCTCCTTCCTCCATTAATTGGAAAAAAAAAAAGACTTTTATGTTCTGGATTAGGGATAGAAAAAAGACCTGGTCCAAGTTATATACTGAATCCCACTACTGTAGATAGGAAGCACATGGACCTTGAGCCAATTAAAATAAACAAGCTCACTGAATCATAAGGCCTATTTATTTTCCATGGTATTACAAGATGAACAGATTTCTGCAAACTCAGTCTTGTAAAAGAAGGTGTGAGCTGAACTTGACATTCTATGATAGTAACAGATGACAAGACAAAATGTGCAAATCATATTCCTAAACTAAACTGTCTAAGAAAAGCCCACGGGAAGAAAATGTACTGATGTTAGTGGTTGATATTCAGTATATTACACTTTTTAAAAATGAAAAAGGTATTAAAATAAAATCTTCCTGGACCAGCTGGTATGTCCTAACCTGATAGACTTTTATGTAATTAGATGCTATCATGATAATTTACCTTTATATCGGCATCCTTTTTTTTTTTACTAACAATAATGATATTTAAAAAGTACTGAGTGTTTAACTATATGAAGGCATGTTTCCATCTATCCATCGATCTAATACTATATACACGTATTCATTCAATCATCAAAACACTTTATGAGGCAGGTATGTACAATGAGGCTCAGAGATTAATGAACTTGTCCATTATTAACTTAATAATTAACTTGCAAGTAAAGGAGCTGGGATTAGAATCCAGCAATCTGGTGCCAGAATATGTGATCTTAGTCACTATACTACTCCACAATAAAAAACAATTTGGTGAGTGTAATTATATTCACAGATATTTAAAATAAATTGTGACAGAAAGTAACATGAAAAGTGACTTTCTCAATTTGAATATTCATGCTGAAGGGTCAGAAAGTTCCTGAAGGAGCATAAGGAATTTTTTTTCTTTTGACATTGAACAAATCTAAGTAATTGATTCAAATGTCCAATGGCTTTTTTTTTTCATCCTGAAATAATTCCAAATGGTCATTTACCAAATATTCTGAACAGGTACATTTTGAGTAGTCGGTGTAGGTCAGGCCGTGAAATAAATTTACATAAAATAATTGATTAATCCAACTTCAGAGAAAAGAATTATACTACTGAACAAGTACCTTAAAATTTTATGTTCATAACCTAAAATAGCATGAATAAGAAAAAGTAAAAACTTTAGATCTATCACTTTTAACCTGACTCCAGAGATTAAAAAAGCTGTTATTGAATCCAACTGTATCTTTACTTGATGAGGAAGAAGACCCTGAAAGAGGAAACCCAACTCTGTAGGAAAGAATAGACTTGGAAAGTTGTTCTCTGTGGATTTCTCAGGGATAGTAAGAGACAAACTACCTTGCTGGCCTACACTCACCTGCAAGGGTTTCATGAATAACACTAGATCTGGGGAACTTGACCAGGCAACTCTGAACAGAGAAAAGCATAAGGTGGGACACAGAGGAGAACCTGAGGGCTACTGGGTCTTCCGGTCTCCTGGTCATAGTTTTTGGTCCTTATGAACATTCTGAATGGCCAGCATACCTGGGATGTCTTGAAAAGCTTGGAATTTGCAGTAGATAAAAACCTTCATCAATCAGTCACACAGCCCTTGTTCCTGCCCAGTAAAAACTGCTACACTGAGAATTATGGGATGTAATCAAAACAGTCCCTCACTCAAGGGGGCTGACCAGATCCATGTCAGCAACCTTCCATGAGCAAATGAAATAAAGCATGTTGATTATTCTGACCTTTCAAGTAGATGCAGATAAACCTGACAAAGGTGAATAAATATCAAATCAGTTAAAGAAACAGACTGCAAGGCAGGAAACGGTTACACTCATGATTCATAGTATTTGTCATGAAAATCTTTTTAAAAAATCTAGAATCTCTCTTTTTTTGTGAATTAAAAACAAAATCAGTTTTTGCTTTATCAAGAATTTTTGTCACAAAAAAGTAATCATCTTCTTATGCTTTGATATGTGCATCATTCAGAATACCACATTTTTATTTTACCATTAAATTGACTTAAAATAATTTTCCTCATTAGAAATGTGTGTGATTCTTTAAAAAACAATAAAGAATATGTTGCTCCTATATTTAACATTTGACAAACTATCAAAGTTGATGATGAAAGTTATTACTCTCATGAACTATATATATATATTTAAAGTAGGCTCCATGCCCAGCATGGAGCCCAATGTGGGGCTTGAACTTACAACCCTGAGATCAAGACTTGAGCTGAGATCAAGAGTTGGACACGTAACCTACTGAGCCACCCAGGGGCCCCTCATGAACTATATTGTATCTCAAATTTCATAAAATAATGCTTGCAATGTACAAAAAACCCCACAAGAATTAAAAAAATAAAGAGCCCCAGGATCATGAGAATCCCTATAAGAAGACCATTATTTTAGAGACAATATGATATTTTAGAGCATTGAGATTCAATCCTGATTCTTTGTTAACAATTTAGCTTCGTCTGACCAATGAACACTTCTGATTCAGATTGCTGTCCAATGATAGTAGTCTTTGACTTTCAGTTAATATTAGCAATGTATTTCCTTTGCATCATGGTAATGACTACACATTGAAAGGCCCACTCCCCAAAAATGGATCCCATAGTATACAAAAATCTTTAAATATAAACTGAAAATCTGGCATTAAAAAGTGTTCTTCCTAAAACATATAAGGAGAGGAATGAATTGAATCTCTTCCATAGTACTACTTCTGGTAGTGTCTGACCCTTTCTTAGCTGTTGAGATATTTCTTTTTGCTTCTTAAAAACAAAAACAAATAAAATGTACTCTTTCTCTGTAACAGGCTTTCATCAGCATATTAAAAAAATATCTCCTGTTCTGATAACTGAAATTATATGCTTATATTCTTAAAAATAAGGCAGGAAAGAGTTAACATGAATATTTCTATTCAATCCCCAAACCTCCAGGGGGAAAATATGCTTTTGAACCTTAAATTATAGGGATGAAAAGTACAAGGGTCCCACCAATTGTGAAGTTCAGTGAGGAATAAAGCATTGTAATCTTAGCTGTCAGCATAAAAAGCATTTCTCAGAAGCTTCGTTCCAACTATAATAACTTGGTGTGCTTGCTAGAAAAAAAATTTATGATCATATGAGCTTCATGCATGATTGATACCATTACTGTTTATTTTAAGACTGTCCTTGAGAATCAATCAAATAAGCATTCCCAGTGTATGTTTTGCAATCAAGAATGAAGAACACAATATAAGTGCTTTTCTGGAGAATATGTGATGGACTATTCTTCCTATTAGAGCTTCCTACCAAAAAGAAATACCTAATAAAGGTGAATCAGGCAGAAATTCATGTCAGATGTTCTTTATAGTATGTTGAATTAACAAGCAGCTACTCTTATGATTGAAAAAAGAAAAACAGAGATTATCATTACACATAAGGAAGTATATAAACCCAACTAAGGATATGCTCAAGTGCTTAAAAAAACTAATTGGAAATAATACAAACTATGAAGCATAATCTAATCTAAGTCATTAGGAAATCTCCTTTGTATCAAATGAGGTTTTTAAGGTCTCAGATTGCACGATTCTCTTATCATTCATAATTAAATGTTTGCATTGTGTAATAAATATGGATGACATAACTTAAATACTCTAAAAAATAACTCTTTTTCCATGAACCATTTTTTTTCACATACATATTGAAGAAGGGATCATGTATATTTGAAATGAAATCTCTTTTTTAGTAAAATCAACTTTTCTTGCATAATGATTGAACTGAGGGATTCAAACTATAAAGAAATACAATAAAATTTATGTCTAGTCTCAAAAAGAAAACTTAATAATCATCCAAACACTGATGCTATCCCAACAATCTCTGAAAGCAAATCTAAGACTTTCCCAAAGCAAGTAGCCATCAATCCAGACTCTCCCTTCTACTCCATAGTGAGCAAAATAAAACCAAGCACTTACTTTTACCCACCTTCCCCATGCTCACCTTACCACCATCACTACTACCACCAAACTGAAGCAATAGGTCCTTCGGCTTACAACATAAATAACAGCTTGCCATTTTCATTCCTTCAGTCTATGAACTAATTACTCCTTCATTTCAACATTAAATCATCTCCTGATTTCAGTGTTAGACAGAAAAAATCCATCGGTGGCATATAACTCTAAAAGTTCAAATTTGCAATCAAGAGAAGTCTGGACTTTCAGCCCCTTTGCATCTCTCTTTTTTTTTCAGAAAACCAAAGTTGTATTTTTCAAAAGGTTAAACAGTTTTGGTTTTTGAAATGGGGTTTCTGTGTAATACAATCATACTTAACATCTGTAAACTTCTTTAACTCTTGATAATGGTTCTTACTTTTTCAAATACTTTGTTTCTCTACCAACCATCACTTATTACATGGAGTCCTAAGAACAGTTTATATAAACACAGTTATATTCAGAATATGGCCTCACACATGGCATTTATTATGCACACTTTGTATATAAATCTGTTACATGAAACATGTTCAAATGCTGTGCAACAGGTCCTGCTATTGTGTAAACACACACTCCCAACAAAATGACAGTAAGCTTTAAAGAATCAACAATATTTTAAAAATCACATTATTCTTCAGAGATTTAATTGTAATTCTTTTGAGACGTCAGAAGACAGAAGATCTCATCAAAAGTAGTATATTTTACTAAAACCCTCTTACTGTCTTTGTATTCCACTGTGTATGTTATAAACTGGAGTTAGAGCCCAGGTGTATACACACTTTCATTGATTTACTGCACATTACTGGATTCAGTGCTGAGTTGATGACAGGAAGAGTACTTTGGCAGAGGTCTGACAAGTCCTTATCCTCAAGTTCCCTTCTGTTTTATGTCTGTCTGTTCCCAAAGCTGTCAAAGTAAAGCAAATGACAGACTAAAACCTCTCAGTTTTGCCCTGAGAGTGTGAAATCAAATTAAAAACACACCTCAGAACTACTACATTGGGCCACGTTTATTTTCAATTGACGGGGGAGGGGAAGAGAAGACACTTTAAAAGAGATGGATTTCATGTCCTCTGTAGTCGGATCTAGTTACAGTGTATTAAGTTATGTCTAAATAAAATAAAAAAAAAAGACTGTCTAGTCAAGTGTTTTATCACAAAGTAATGTTATTAAACATATCAAGTATTCCCACGCTCTCCTCTAGATTCTTTGATTTTAACCTCCTTTGTTAGGCACAGAACATGGGGAGAAAGATTTCAGGAACAATACCAAGGAAGCACATGATGCCAAGCAATGAATTCTGTATTTCCTTAACAGTTTATTCATCATAAACTCAAACTGCTTTTATTAAGCCACACGTTTGCTATATGTAGGACTTCGCCTCTTCCCTGGGTGACAAGCATGGACCGGCTACAAATGTATCTCCGAGCGCGCAGCATCGTGCTTTGTGCTGCTGGGGATAACGGATTCTCAGTCTCGCGCGCATCCATCACCTAAGACACAGGGAAACTCAACAAGGGTCTCGGCAGCTGCAAAGGAAACAATGTGTAGAGACCCAGGCTGCTCAGGATCCCAGGAGTGAACGAAATGTTTCAGGGAGCAGCCCAGGCAAGGGAGAAGGAAGAAAGCTCTCATACTCTTACCTCCACATTGAAATACTGCTCCGTTCCGCAGACGGTAGCACATAAAATCCAAATCAGGGTTTGCAAGAAAAATACCCCCGAATGATGCACGAAATCCAACCGTCTTCCAGTGCTGAATGTGAGTAAGATCATAGTGAACTGTGCTTCAATGGATGGACGAGCTCCCCTACGTTTTCTCCCTTTCTCCCTCTCCCTCCCTCCCTGGTTTCCTTTCAGAAAAAGTCCTCCGTGTGGGTAAGGAGCCTGCAGGTTCACCCACAGCCGGGCAAGGGGAGGAGACTGAGGGCCCAGCACTCGGCAGCCCCCGAGAAACAGAGGCGGAGGCAGGGTCAGCAGCAGCCTGCATTCACCATCCTCGAGGGCCCGTCACCAGGAACGTGGCGCCCAAGTTCACCGGCGGTTCCGGCTCAAAGCGCCGAGTCGCAGCCGCAGCAGCAGCCGCCGCCGCCGCTGCCGCCGCCGCCTCCAGCCCGTGCGTCCTCCTCCTTCTCCTTCTTCTCCTCCTCCTCCTCCACCGCCCACTCCTCCGCCGCCGCTGCCACCTCCTGCTTCTGCGGGAAGGGCCTCCGCCGCTCCTCGCTTCTCGCCTCTGCTTCTCCTTCCCTCCTCTCCTCGCTCCCCTCCAGAATGTTCATCCGTAATCTACATAACTCCTCCTTCCCGGGGGTCTGCCTGACTCTCGGGCCCTCAGCGCGCGCGCGCACACACACACGCACACAAACACACCGGCGCGCGCGCACACACACACATATCTGCACATGAGCACACACACAACTCCACACACAGACGCGCGCGCTCTTCTTAAAGGAGACGGCTTGTGAAGGGGAACCGCTACTGTACCGCGCACTGGAAGTAACCAGACCTCCAGAAGGGCCCTGCGTTGGGACGAGGTCCTTGACACACCGCCCACCCCCTCTTCCCCGAGACTGGAACCCAGCAACCTGGGCGGCTCCATCCTTTCATCTCGCCCACCCCCTCCCGAGCATCTAGAAACAAGTGCGCCCCTCCCCTGCCGGGGACTGGGTGGGGCTCAGGCTGCGGACCCTGGCTGGGGCTGGGGAGCGGCCCAGGCCTGGTCCTGGAGAGTGGCTGGCGTCCTCAATCAAGCGTCCCTGGAAGGTCGGGGGAGCGCTGGGAATCAGGGAGCGCCGGAGTCACTGCGCGCTCTTAGGGCGCTCGCGTCGGTTGCCAGGCTGGTCAAGTTTGGGAAGCCTGAGATCGCAAGTCCCGAGCGTCCAAAACTTTGTTGGGGTCCACCGACCGAGCCTGTGGCCCGTTGTTTCCCTGAATTTCTTCTACCATCGCTACAGCCCGCCTTTTCGGGCTAAGGGAGTAGGCACGGGATTTGGGGGTTGGTGCCTGGTCAAATACAGAAGCGGGAAGAAAATGCTCACTTTCCAAAAATGTTCTATCCGGTGGACGTATGTACACACTGGGACCCAAGAGAGGGTCCCGGGCGTTAACAAAGCCCCGGGCCAGGGAGGGTGGGGACGCTGGAAAGAAACCCCGCTGCTAGAGCGAGGGGAAGGGCTGGGGAGGAAAAGAGGGGGCGCAGCCCGAGGAAAGGCGAGTAAAGCAGCCGGCAAGGGCGGGAGGAAGAGGCTGCGCGCAGACCGAGCGAGGGGAGAGGCTGGCGGGAGCGAGGAGAGCCGCAGGCCGGAGGAGGAGGCGGCTGGCCGGCGGCACAGGAGAGCGGCGGGCAGGGGAACTTCAGAAGAGGCTGCCAAAAAGGACTCGAGCCGCAGCAGTGTGAGGCAGTGGACAGCGGGGGCAGCAACCGCCAGCCCTTGGCAGGTGATGCTTTGGCTGAGAGAGAAAGGGGGAAGGGAAGCAGGCAGGCCTCTGTTTGGGGGCCACGCCAATAAATGTGCTTCTCCTTGGCAGCCAGCAGAGGGGAAGAGGAGCCCGCGGGAAAGAAATGCAGGAGAGGTTGAGAATAAAGGCTGCTCCAGGTGTGACAGCTACCTCGGTGAGGTGGAAGACGGAATTGACAAGGCAAATTTCATGGGTGAGGTGGTAGAGCAATAAATAAACCTGCAAGAGGTCATATTTGGTAAGCAAATGAAAAACGTTGAAAAACGCTTTGCCAAAATTGCACTGAACTGTAATAATTTGCATACTAAAGAGAAACACAAGAAAGCTAAGGAATAGGATTTTGCAGCTAATGCTTTAAAAAAACTGAAGGAAATATGACCCACCTACTTTGACCCAAGACTCTCAGGGAGCCTTTTCTGACGGTCTGCTCTACGCACAACATGTCCTATGCACAAAATAATTTTGAAGACATCATAAGAAGAAATACCTTATATTGTATAGCATATTAAAATTTGCAGAATGTTTTCACACATTGTATCTCATTTAATTCTCACAACATTCTTGAGGATTTTGTTTTTGTTTCACAGATGGAGAAATGACGGTTATAAAAGATATTTCCAGCAAACCATTCAAGCGGCAGATTTCAGACCTGAGTTTTCTGACTCCCAGTTCAGGGCAGTTCCTGCTACATGACAGTGACTTTCCATATAGAAATCCTTTTCTCCTTTTAACAGTTTTATAACGCATAGGTTGAGATGATGTACATTAAAAAAAAAAAAAAACACAACGATTAGAAGGCAACCTGGAAGCAAGACCATTATATAGAAGTTATACAGTGTTGTGTGCCAAAATGAAATAACAAAATGTGGTGGAGAGTATTTGTCAATAAATCAACGATCATTTTAATGTATACATTATATTTAGCAAAGTGCAAAATTAGAGAAGGGAGAGAAACAAAAAAAAAATTATACCCTTTTCCTAATCCTTGAGATACTATTGAAAGGAGGGAGAATTAAAAAATTTATGCAAGTTGTACATGAGAAAACGGTTCTAAATGGTGAAGTCCTTGCTAAATGAACCAGAATATTAGCAGACTTTGTCGAGGAAGTAGAATGCAAGTTGAGTGCTGCTATCAGCAAAGAGGGATTTCTCACTGCAAGCAACCTGTTTGTTGAAGAAAATACCTGAGCTCAGAATAAAGAGATGTGGAGGATAAGATACGGGGAGGAGCTTGCAATGAAATATTGAGTTAACATTTCATCAAATAGTCAAACAAGGATTGCTAAACCATTTTAGATAGGAATAGGTACTAAGAAAGATTATCTTCAGAATTATGCACAGGATTGGCGATAGGGAGAAACTGGGTGCAAAAATGTAATGGTTTAAAAAGGTTGTAGTCCAGCTGTGAAACTGTAAGGGCCTATATTAGTGAGGTATCCTTGGAGACTTATGCTTTTGAGGAGCCAAGAAACAAGGAAATAAGAGTAGGGAACCATAAATTCAAAAGATAATCTTAAATTAATGATTTGTAATAATGATAAATTTTTACAAACATTTATTAAATTCTTTGGTGGGCATTCAATGAGCAATTAATGAATTAATGTGTGTTCAAGGTTCTAGAAGTACTAACAGAAATAAAATAAATAAAATAAAATACTGAGACCGACATGTAATAATTATGGCAATGCTGTAAGGACTCAAGTAATTACATATGTGAGGTGCTACAGAACAGGGTGGAAGAAGGTAGTGATTTTCCTTGAGGTCCTTGGAGAAAGCATCACAAAAGTACTGGTTTTCAAAGGGTATCTTGAAGAAAGTGTAGAAATTTATCGGTCAGATAAGAAAAGGAAGGATATTTCAGACCTGTGTGCAATGGAGGAGTAAACATTACAAGATGAATCTGAAGAACTACAAATGATTTGTCAGGGCTGCAGACCAAGGTGTGTGTAAAGGTCAAGGTCAGAGGTTGCAGAGATCATATCAGGGAAAGTCCTGTGTGCCATTTCAGGCTTTAGACTTTTTACCCTAAAAGAATTCTTAGGAGAAGATACATGAATTTTCACTACATTTGTTGTATGTTTGCCAACTCTGTGGAAACAGTCACCTTTTAGAAGTTCTTATATTTTTTACTTCAAATGTTCTATTAAGCATTTAATATCTACTATCTTTGTAGACCTTATATCTGTGCTAGTCTAATAAGCCCGACGAAACAGTTCCCCATATGGACTCATCTGGGTACCTGTGGATATGTAATCACTTTCCTTGTCAGGTAAGTTTGTTATTCCATCTCTCATCTGTAATGTAGGCTTATCTTTTAAGAGTCAGAATTATGAAGAAGTTCCTGCTCTCATATCTTAGTAGTGTTAGCTTATTAGTTGGTGGTCTTCTTAGAGAAGAACTTGTTTTTCTATCCTCAGTAAGTTAAAATATAGAATATCATTCTTCCCTTTAGAGTGTTAATGAAATCTGTCCTCACACCTCTTGGCCATTGCTGTGTGTGCTTTCTGTCACATACTTCCTTTCTTCTCACAATTTCACAAAACTAATGAACAATCTCAGAATTACATGTGAATGGAGAACAGAGAATCCAAAAAAGATTAAAGAAAATGAATAAGAAAGCCAAAGGAAAATAACAGTTGCCGCTGACAAAGGTTAATAGCAATTCAATAAAAATTACTTAGGAGAGAAAGGGTCTGAAGAAGTAAATGATATATATGACTCCCAAGAGGCAAATGACAGATACTTAGAAATGAGCAGTTGAGTGGCATGCTGAGATGTGTGAATGACTACAACTACCCAAAATAACATTAGAGGTGAATAATATAATCATGGAACCCAATTTCTTAATGAACTAGAGCCTTAGAAATGAGTTCTACAGCTTGGAAAGTTACATAAACTTGTTCATTCCTCTATCATTTCAATTTATGTGCTTTCTTCTCTATTTGCATCCATTGAACCTGCAGCTCTTTGTTTTGTTTTATTTCAGAGAATATTGAATTAGTGCTGAGCTATAGGCATTCTCTCATGCATCTGTTATTAGCAGGGGCATGCATATGTAGAACAGCCAGCTACAGCCTTATAATTTAAGGTGTGTCCCTGGTGGAACCGCAGGGTCTTAGAGCTTGTTGGAAAGGCTGATTCTCTTCTGCACCAAGATCCCCCTGTGATTCATACACAGGGTAGAGTTGAAAAGTTGCTAGCTATTATCACTGCCCCTGAAGATAGTATGATTTTTTTTTCCGTTTCCTTCATTGACTTATGCTCTCCTTTATGAGTATCTCAAATATTTGGTTTTCTGCTCATTTATTTGTTCATTCTTTCCCCCACTGACCATTCATTAACCACCGTAAAATACCAAGTGATTGAGAATGTAAAAAAGATAAATGTGAAGAGTTAAAAAGGGCCACCTCGGTTTGGTTAGCATCTAAGACAGATAAGAATGAAGTCTTGGATTTTATGGTTGTTTTCACTTGCATTTACCATCAACATAAATAAATAGCTAGCAGTGCAAAACTTAGAGATAAGATTTAGGTATAGGTGAGTGAGTGGAAAGGGCCTCCAGTGCCTCCCCATTTCTTCATCAGGCAGTACCTGAAGTTTGGAGGTCTAAGATGGCTGGGAAGTATGAGGAACTCACCAGATGAGAGAAGCAAAAAGAAAACCGGGTATACAGCCTTTCATACCATTAGGCTAGGGTGGTGGGGGAGTCTTGTCTGTGGCCGTAGTTGTGTCCATCACCCTGTAAGGGCATTCCTCCAGCACTACAACTACTATGTTCTTCCCAGTGACCTTGGTGTGCTGTAACACACACAGGATTGGAAGCTCAGAGTCTAACTCTGTTCTTCTCTCGCTTTACCATCTTCCTCAGAAAGATTCTTCAATACTAAGTTTTATCTGCTATTTCTGCCCTAGTGATTTTCCCTACATGTCTAGCCTTAAGCCCAATCCTATGGTCTAGAATTCATATTATCACTTTCACCTAAAACTCAGTATGTCCCCAACCCACTTTATCACCTTTTCCTTAGATGGGGTATCCCTTAGTTCCCACATTTCAATCTGGACCCACTAGTTCATCTGTACCCATGTGCTCACTAAACCTTGAACCCTTCTGACTAATACTAATTTACGCTCTAGGTTGAACCAGTCACCGGTAGCTGTCATGTCTTTCTGTCCAATACCACTTTGATTCATTCCTTCACCTGTACTGGTAGTTTATCACTGTCCCTTATAAATTCATACTCTGTCGTCTCATTACTAACCACTGCAGTAGCCTCCAGTATGTTGTGCATACATTTGTTCTTTTTTTGTCTCCAACTATTCTTCATGCCAGTCCATTGAAGCATTCCCCTTCTACTACTCTTACATATCATGTTCAGCATAGACATAGCATGAATAAGTTGGAAAGAAATTTTTAAAGTTCTCTCCTTTAAATTCCTCATCATTCAGAAGAGGAGATTGAGGCTCAATAAAGAGATTGAAGTTAAATAAGTCCTGTGACTAGTTGGCAAAAGTAACGACACATATATTCTGACTTATAGCTGAATTGCTTCTCTAAAAGAAAAAGATTCATTGTAAACTACGTTAGGCATGCAGGAAAACACCATGAACAAACAACCCAGATTAAGACATAGTTTCATTGCTGTTTCACCCAGACCATATAAATAATTGCCATAGACTAAAATTGGATAATGCTCAATGGATTATCAGACTTGTCATGATTTAGAATGGGGTGACAGATCTGATGAGAAAGGACATATTATTCTGTAGGTGGCTGGAGAAGAGGAGGGGTGCCTGGGTGGCTCAGTCAGTTAAGCACCCAACTCTTGGTTCTGGCTCAGGTTGTGATCTCAGGGTCCTGGGATCGAGCCCCATGTTGGGCTCCTCACTCAGCACAGAGTCTGCTTGAGATTTTTCTCTCTCTCTGTCCCATCTCCCACCCCATGCTTGCACTCTCTCTCTCTCTCTCTAATAAATAAATAAATCTTTTTAAAAAATGGAGAAAAGGAATTGAGGATACCTTTAGACACTGCATAGCTTTAGGAAAATTATATTTCTAAATTTCATTTTCTTCATCTATAAAATGGGATGTCATACTCTCTGGGCAGTTGTGAAGATTAAATGAGATATTATGTGTGGAAGCTTTCTATAAATTTTGAAATGCTAAAAAACATAAGGAATTATTACAGCATGTGACTATGTCATGCTATACATACAGAAAGCAGGCAGCAAAGATCCACTGGGACTGTAGTTAACAAAGGAAGTTAAAACAAGTTAGAAATGTTCAGAGTGAAGACACTATGAGAATATTCCTAATAGGTTATATTAGAGAGTAACAAGTGCTGTGTGTTTCATTGGTATTAATAGAAATGATAAAGGTTTTCATTTCTTAGCAAAAGAAAATGAGCTATAGAATGGCAGTCCTTAACATTGTTATCAAAATATAATTAGCCCCCTTTGAACTATTACATACTATATTAAATGTACTTTTCATTAGTTCATGGGCAAAGAAAAGATAATGGAAAACAGAATGGAAATTAGATTGGCATCCATAAAAGCCATAAGATAACAATAAAAATGTATGATATAGAAGTGAATATTTTATATTAAATTAGAGGCATTGAATTGGAATTTAAACTTACGGAGTTCAGAAAATCTTTTATGAGCTAATTTCCCACAGTAATGAGAAACTAAACATCTAAGTTGAAATGTCCTTTTCTACATATAAGAACAAAAATAAAAGTGAATTAACCCATATCACTATAGTTATAATTAGAGGAAAGACAGTAATAGAAAGATGAGAAAAGATGTTGAATAATCTTAGTTCTAGTGTATCTAGTGCTTCCACTGTATGTTTCATGATTTTGAAATGATTTAATCTCACTCCCTTAATTCTAGAATAGGTAGAATCATTCACATGTTGCTTATTATTAACAAACTTAATATGATAATGAACTTGGTTGTCTACTACAACTTTTGCTATCCGACTCACTCTTTCCCTCTTCATTGAAGAGTAGAACATTCTAATGGGCTGGTAGTCTAATAGGGAATTACTATTTCATACACATTTATAAAATCTTTGCCCCCAAGAGATTCATTTAATCTATCGTACATGTTAGATGTTGTCATTGTTTTATTAATATCATTAAGATATCTGGTTCCATTTTTGTTGGAATAGTGTTTCTAGGCAAGGCCAAAAATAAGTGACTCATTCATTGCAAATTATAAAGTAATCAATATCTGGAAATCTGGAGACTTATAAGAATTTATTTCTTCTTTGAAAAAATTAGCTACAATCATTTCAAATGAGCTAAGACTTACAGAATCTGTGAGTATATAATCAAAATATAAGCAGTGTGATTTTAATATAAGAGCATAAGTCAATGTCAAATCATAATTTGATACTACAGTTAGTAATTACTTAGCTTTTTGGTGAAATATGTGACTATTCTCTATAAGATTAAAATTTACTCATCCAAATAGAAGTCTTAAAAATGAAAGAGAAAAAATTTTTTCTTCTATATCAATTGTCATCATATATTTCTAAGTAAAATTATCATCATATTAACCCAAGGAGTCATGAAAATATTTTATGCCTTGGCTTAGACTCTTATAGTTTCCATAGGACAACCAAATATACTACTCAGAGATACAATTTAAGAGTTACTATAAAAGGGGCACCTGGGTGGCTTAGTGGGTTAAGTGTCTGCTTTCAGCTCAGGTCATGATCCCAGGACCCTGGGATCGAGTACCTCATCAGGCTCCCCTGCTCAGAGGGGACCCTGCTTCTTCCTCTGCCCCTCCCCCCTGCTTCTGTGCATGTGCACGCTCTGTCTCTCTCTCTCTCTGTGAAATAAATAAATAAATAAAATCTTAAAAAAAGAGTTACTACAAAATAATTCTGGAACATGATAACTCTTTTGGAATTTTAATTTATCCTTATCAAAGGTACATCTGCATTTACCCATTTTTAATTTTACTTTTTAAAAATTCTTAGTCATTCTTAAGATGACTTTTATCTTCTACCTTTAAAGAATCTTACTCAGATGTTTGTTTTACCTTGGAAAATAAGGTAATGAAGTTAGCTGGATATAACTTACATGAAATTTTGCTTAATTTTAAGCTTTCATTTAAGTTGGATTAAGACCAAACCTCATAGGACTGTGAGGACTCAATTGTTAATCTAAAAATTATAGAAACACTTCATTGAATGGAAAGGAGTAGATGCCTCATTTCATGCTCTCACCCAATGAAAACATTTATTCTAACTATTCCTAATAAGTAGTCATTCCAAAGATGGGAGTTTCACTACTTTCCAAAGCAAAATATTCAGTGGAGCTTCCAAGTGCATATGGCCTTTAGGATTTTGATCAACTTGTCCATAATTTGTCCATATCAAAATTATATAGATTTTCATAGCTAAAATAATTTTTGAATTTTAAAATACATATATAATATCCTATCAGCAGAGCCATTCAAATACCTTCATTTAAAAATGAAATTAGGGGAGGGATGCCTGGGTAGCTCAGTTGGTTAAGTGTCTGTCTTCAGCTCAGGTCATGATCCCAGGGTCCTGGGATCAAGTCTCGCATCAGGCTCTTTGCTCAGCAGGGAGCGTGCTTCTCCCTCTGCCTGCCCCTCCCCCTGCTTGTGAGCTCACTCTCTCTCTCTGACAAATAAATAAATAAAATCTGGAAAAAATGAAATTAGGGGAGACTGGGTGGCTCAGTTTGCTAAGCCATGGACTCTTGGTTTCAGCTCAGGTCATGATCTCAGGGTCATGAGATGGAGTCCCCACATTGGGCTCCAGCTCAGTGGGGAGTCTGCTTCTCTCCCTCTCCTTCTGTTCCTCCCCTCACCCACTTGCAGGCATGCAGGTACACACACTCTCTCTCTACAATAAATAAATAAATCTTAAAAAAATAAATAAAAATAAAAATGAACATTAAAGCATGAAAACTCTTGATTTGGGGTTCTGATCAGGAGCAGAAAAATATATCTGAAATCTCCTCATGAGCCTACAATTGTTTTAAACAAAATAATACATACATACAGTTACCATAAAATGTTAAGCTCAAGGTTTCTGGGGACTCTGTAAAGATTAGCTAGTTCATTTTCCTATCTGGGATTTGAATCCTCTCTACAATGTCCCCAAGATTTTGAATTTAAAAAACACCTTTATTACATCATAATTATTTAAATATTTATGAGCTCTTACTAAAATTCCATACTAAAATTGAATGTAAAATGTTCTCTTTGCAAATGAAATCTATATTTTCAGAGTTTTATATGGTTATATTTTTGATCCTTTGTTATTATAACATAATGGCTTAAGATTATTAAATTCAATTTTTAAAATTTTCCAAGTTTTATTTGTCATTGATATATGTACTTAGCTGTACCTTAACATTAATCATAAAGCAGGACTTTATTTCTTGCCTCTTGGGGTATGAATATATTGTGTAAAGAATAAGATTAATACCTTCCTTCAGGAAAGATATCATAGGCTTACTTTAATGAATATTAGGTCCCTATACAGAACCACACATTTCTGCTATTTTTTTTTCCTGTTATAGTAAATATTGTGACCTTTTCATAGGAAGGCACTGCTGGTTATGAGAATTACACTGAGATAGTAGTCTGGAGACTACTTCTTAGTTCTAGCTCTGTCAGTAAATAGCTGACTGAATTTAAGGTTCCCAGCCATTCTTTGCTCTATATACTCTTTTTGAGAAATGAAGAATTTGAAGTCAGAGGATTTCTGAAGTATCCTAAATTTCTCAAACACTGTGAACATATAAATCAGTGTTAACTCAAAATCCATATTCAGTACCTGTATTGCAAGAAGTCAGAATATAAAATATTGGACTAGGTATAAACACAATTTAACCTGAAATTTTTTTCCATTACTTTAGTTAAGTTTCATACTCTGATTGTACTAGGTAAATGAAAATATTTTCTAGCTTACTCTGAATTAAATTCAAAGGAACACATGGACTGATATAATAGTAAGGTGTTTTTATACCCACACGAATCTTCTTGATTAAAAGCTATTCTATGCATGTGTATCTGGCTGTGTTGGTGCAAGTGTGGCACATTTGCCTGACTTTACCACTAGGGGTCATCATAGTGTGTATGTGTAAGGGGAGGAAAGCTTTTAAGCCTGTCAATGTTTTGTTTTGTTTTGTTTTCTAAGTAGGTACAGCAACACATGATAATCACTTTGCTTCATGAATTATATAACTTAAAAAGAAAACATCTATGTAAAAATAGCTTTTCATGTTGACACGTATGTGAAATTGTTCTACCCTAAGGACTACTACTTTTATGGAAGAAGAAAAAAATCATGTTTTATACCTATCCCCATTCAATCACTTAAGATTCAGCATCTGCTGAATTGCAAACTTCTTGTATTTAATTTTTCTTCTGTACGATCAGTTGCTCAAGGAAATTAATAAAATTTCCAAGTGGTTTAGAATAAGTAGGTTATTGATTTAGTATAAAGAGACTACCTATTTTAAACAAATATTTGTGATTTTAATTCCAAAAAAATGAATTAAAGGTAAGTTAAATAAAATATAATACTAAATTATCATAAAAGTGAAAATAGGTAGTTTTATGATGACAAGTATAATATACATCAATAAAAAATTTTATCAATTTAATTTGGCAATTTTTAATCTTCTTGATGTGAATGTTGTCCACATCTCCTTGGTGGAGTTGTGCTAATGTTAAAAATTATAAAATGATTTTTGGGGTGCCTGGGTGGCTCAGTTAAGCCTGTAAATCTTGATTTCAGCTCAGGTCATGATCTCAGCATGATCTCAGCATTGTGAGAAGGAGCCCTGCTTCATTGTTGGGCTCCTCACTCAGCAGGGAGTCTGCTTCTTTCCTTCTCTCTCTCTCCCTCTGTCCCTCCCCCTGCTTGTGCATGCACTCTCTCTCTCTCTCTCTCTCTAAAATAAATAAATAAATCATTCAAAAAAAAAAAAAAAAAAAAGAAAGCATGCCTATTAGACCTATAAAAAATACTTTAGTTAAGATTGCCATATTCAATGTATAAAAATACAAGACTCATGGTTAAATTTGAATTTCAGATAAATGAATTATTTTTAGTATAATTATTTCCCATGCGATTATTGGGATATACACTAAAGAATTAACTGTTGCTTATCTGAAAATCAGATTTGACTGGGTATCTTATATTTTATATGGCAAGTCTTCTTTGGGTATAAAGAGGTACAATAACGTAAAGCTATTCTTGAATTATATATATACATTATATATAATGTGTATATATGTGACATATATGAGAGAACTTCACTTCACTTATCTGGAAGTCAAACGTTAGACTTCCTTAAAGCTAAATAAAGAAATACCATCAAAATTACAGGAGAACAGGCACGGGAGGAAGGAAGATTGGAAGGGAGGGAGGAGGTGCTAAAGGAAGAGAGAGAAAATAAAAGGGAAGGAAGAAGAAACTAACAAATGTTCCTGGTTCTGTAAAAGTGACCTGTGAACATCTAGCAACTGAAAGTAGCCAAGTACAATGTAAGAAAAAGGATTATGCTTCATGCTTAGAAATCGGTATACCTCGGAGGGAAAAGATGGCGGAGGAGTAGGGGACCCTATTCCAACCAGTCCCCGGAATTGAGCTGGATATCTACCAGACCACTCTGAACACCCACAAAATCAGCCTGAGATGTAAGAAGATAGGTCTGGATCTCTACAAACAGAATATCGCAGGTGGTTCATTTTGAGGTACAAACAGGGAGCTGTGATTCTGCTGGCAGATATTGGAGGATAAATGGCAGTGGGAGGGAGCCTGGCCATGGGAATCCTACACCGCTAGTGAGCGATAGCTTCCTGCGCTGGGGAGGGGCACAGACTCGGAGACCGGTAGCGGTGGGGAAAGGACTTTAGGGCAGCCCCTGGGATGGAAACCCGGAGCAGTGGGGTCGCACATGTGAACTGGGGACGGCTGGTGGTTTTAGAAGCACAAAGGGCAGAGACGTGCCCCAACCTGGAGGTGAGGACTGGGAGCACTGCTGAGGGACACAACCCAGAACGCTGCAGTTTATAGCAGCACAGACAGAAATGGAGATAGTGTGGCCTGGAGAGCTCACTGAAAAACAGACTGCGATCTCTCTGCTCTGAGGGTTGGAAACGGTCTCTTGTGCTCTGACTCTCTGAAGAGAGGTGGAAAGCCACCAGGGAAAGCCACCAAGGAAAAAAAGCCCCCCAAAACCGGTTTCCACTGAGCCCATCCCCCACCACAGGGAGCAGGGCAACTCTACCCAAACAGGGTTGCCTGAGTACCAGCGCGGCAGGCCCCTCCCCCAGAAGACAGGCTGGAAGAACAAGAGGCCAGCAACCCTAAGGTCCGTAGAAAACAGGTGCATCTTGCTTGGGTTGTGGTGAATAATTTGGACTCTATACATTCCCTCAACCACCCCTCAACAGAATAACTAGGAAGAGTTACCCCCAAAATAGGAAAGACTCAGAGACTATGACTTATGCCACAGATTTACAAATGGATTCAGATATAACCAAGATGTTGGAGATGGAATTCAGGGTAGCAATTGTGAAGATGATAGCTAGAATGGAGAAATCGATTAATGGCAACATAGAGTCTCTAAGGGCAGAAATGAAAGCTGAATTGGCAGAACTTAAAAATGCTATCAATGAGATCCAATCTAATCTAGATAATCTAACAGCTAGGGTAAGCGAGGCAGAAGAACAAATTAGTGATTTAGAAAACCAATTAATAGACAAGAAGGGAAAAGAGGAGGCCAGGGAAAACAACTCAGAATCCATGAAAATAGAATCAGAGAAATAAGTGACACCATGAAACATTCCAATGTCAGAATTATTGAGGTCCCTGAGGGGGTGGAGAGAGAGAGAGAACTAAAAGATATATTTGAGCAAATCATAGCTGAGAACTTCCCTAATCTGGGGAATGAAACAAACACTCGTGTCCTAGAGGCAGAGAGGACCCCGCCCAAATCAAGGAAAACAGGCCAACGCCCCGGCGTAAAACTGGCAAATCTTAGAACCAAGGAAACCATCTTAAGGGCAGTTAGGAGGAAGAGATTCCTTACATACAGAGGGAAGAACATCAGAATAACGTCAGACCTATCCACAGACACCTGGCAAGCCAGAAAGGCCTGGCAAGACATATTCAGGGTACTAAAGAAGAAGAACATGCAGCCAAGAATACTTTATCCAGCAAGGCTGTCATTTAGAATGGATGGATAGATGCAGAGCTTCCAAGACCAGCAGAAACTGAAAGAATATGTGACCACTAAGCCGGCCCTGCAAGAAATATTAAGGGGGGTTCTATAAAAGGAGAAAGACCCCAAGAGTGATATACAACAGAAATTTACAGGGACAATCAATAAAAACAACGTCTTCACAGGCAACATGATGACAATAAATTCATATCTTTCAATAGTCACTCTCAACGTGAATGACCTAAATGCTCCCATAAAATGGTACAGGGTTGCAGATTGGATAAAAAGACAGGACCTATCCATATGCTGTCTACAAGAGACTCATTTTGAACCTAAAGATACATCCAGACTGAAAGTGAAGGGATGGAGATCCATCTTCCATGGCAACAGATCTCAAAAGAAAGCTGGGGTAGCAATTCTTATATCAGACAAATTAGATTTTAAACTAAAGACTGTAGTTAGAGACACAGAAGGACACTATATCATTCTTAAAGGGTCTATCCAACAAGAAGATCTAACAATTGTAAATATCTACGTCCCCAACATGGGAGCAGCCATCTACATAAGCCAACTGTTAACCAAAATAAAGAGTCATATTGATAAAAATACATTAATTGTAGGAGACCTCAATACTCCACTCTCAGCAATAGACATATCATCTAAGCAGAAAATCAACAAAGAAACAAGAGCTTTGAATGATACACTGGACCAGATGGACCTCATAGATATATACAGAACATTCCACCCTAAAACAACAGAATACGCATTCTTCTCGAGCCACCTGGAACTTTCTCCAGAATAGACCACATACTGAGTCACAAATCAGGTCTCAACCAATACCAAAAGACTGAGATTATTCCCTGCATATTCTCAGACCATAATCCTCTAAAACTGGAACTCAATCACAAGAAAAAATTTGGAAGAAATTCA